>NW_020837981.1:1604222-1748999 GCF_003676395.1 Aethalodelphis obliquidens | reverse complement strand
TGTGTGTGTGTGTGTGTGTGTGTGTGTGTGTGTGTGTGTGTGTGTGTCAGGGAGTGGGAAGAGCAACAAGAAGAAGAGCAACAGCAGAAGATGCTAAGCCTCTCCCTCCCTTTCTCGTCCATATTCTACACACTGTTCTAGACCATTAGAGTCAGGGCATGCCTAGTGTTACTCTCATGAACTGAAGCCTGCACTCAGCTGTGCTGGGAATGAAAACTCTTCCCTTGATGGTCTTACAACCCTTCAGATAAAACAGCTCCCAAGCTGCTGGAATACATCAAGTCCTGTTTAGACCCATTAGTGAGCCATAAAGAAGGCAAAGATCGACGGGCATTGAACTGGTTAAACGAGTGTTCACTGAACCTGGAAACAGTTTGGACAAGCAGAAAGTAGTGCAAAGGAGGGGGAGCCTAGAGGCTGAACCTGAACAATGTGTGCTTGTGGGTGGGAGGTTGCGGGGAGTGAAGAGCAGGTGGGCTGCAGCACAGCTCGAAGAAAGGGGGCAGCAAGAAAGAGGCAGGTAAAGAAAGGCTGGTAGAGAAGGGGAGGCAGAGGAGAGAAGGACCGATCTGGGTTCCCAACTCTTTAGATTTTAGAATCACTCTGCGTGTTGGAACATTTTATTCTTTAAACTTGTATGGCACAGTGACAAATGTTTCAGAAATGCACTTTCATTTAATTCTTTCCATAGCCCTGGATGGCAAGTATTATTACTCCCATTTTACAAATAAGGAAACAAAGAAATATGAAAGATGTTAAGAAATGTTAAGAATATGTATGGTCTACCATAAAACTTGTGCTCACTTTCTTTCTTTCCCTCTTTCTCCTTCCTTCCTTCCTCCTTCCTTCCCTCCTTCCTTCCTTTTCTCTTTCTTTCTTTTCCTCCTTCCTTCCTTCCTCCCTCCCTCCCTCTCTCTTTCTTTCTCTTTCTCTCTCTCTCTCTCCCCCTCTCTCTCTCTTTCTCTCTTTCTTTCATCGCAACCTCTGCCCTGGAAAATCCCTCCTGCTGGTAATCTGCTTCTCACTTGAGCAGCCTGACCCATTCTATGAAGCATGAATATTGACCTGGGGGTCTGTGAGATCCCCTCTTACTCTCAAGTTCTAAACATCTCAGAAGGAACAAAGGAACAGTTAAAATATACCACAAAAAGATACAAATGGAAGTTCATTCTTGTGCCCCACAAAACTGATTTGTGGTTTTCTCTATGCTAGAGCATGATCATTTGAATGCTGAAATTGTCCCTTCCAGTCCCAGTTGGGTCAATAACTGTGTGAGTCTGCAGTTTCCTTAACATCTCCAAGCTTCATTTTCTACATCAGGCAAATGGGGATAATTGTACTGACTTTAAAAACTATATTAAGGATCAAGGGAAATGACCTTTCCGTTTATTTGTATAAGGAAGGCAACAACCCCTTTCTCCCAATGGCTTATCTCCAGGAATCTGGGTGGGTCTGTTGCTAACAAAAAAGCAGCCCCATTCTGGTGGATTCTGCTGGCCCAATTCTCTATAAAGTAGAAAAGAATTCACAAATACCTGCTATCCCTCAGGTCTCCAAGAGAGATGAACAGTTTTTGCAGGCACAATTCCAGTGAGATTGGATGACTGAGAGCTTATTCAGAATTCAGAGTCACCTTTGAGTTACTGGGCAATGCCCATGCACTCTGGGGTTGGTCCCTACTAGGAGTGTCTCAGAATGGCAGACATCACAAAGAGTAAAGATGTTCAGAATGCCCAGGTATTTACATCTGAAGGAGGAAGCCAGGCCAACGATGTCACAGGTCCTCACATACCACTTGAAGCCTAGCAATGGCTGAATCATAAATGAATCAGGAATGATCATTTGGAGTCATTTGCAGGTGGCAACCTCCACCCACATTCTGCCCCAGGTTGGGGATACAGAGTTCTGTCCAACATCAATGGAGAATGTTATGGACTGAATGTTTGTGTCCCCCCAAACTCATATGTTGAAATTCTAACTCTCAATGAGTTGGTATTAGGAGGTGGAGCCTTTGGGAGGTGATTAAGTCATGAGGGTGGGACCCTCATAAATGGAATTAGTGCCCTTACAAAAGAGACCCCAAAGAGCTCTCTTGCCCCTTCTGCCGTATGAAGATACAGTAAGAAGATGGCTATTTATGAACCAGGAAGTGCGTTCTAACCAGATACTGTAAATATATTTGGTAGAACCTGCTGGTACCTTGCTCTTGGACTTCCCAGTCTCCAGAACTGTGAGAAATAAATTTCTGTTGTTTATGAGTTGTGCATCTGTGCTCATTTGTTATAACAGCCCAAATTAAGATAGAGAACATCATTGCCTTTGGAAAAGGCAAAAGAACAGCCATCTAAACTCCAGCCATCCTTTGTATACTCAGAACAGTGGAGCTGAAAAGAAATAGCTTTGTGTGTGAAGAGGAGTTAAAGAAGGAAAGACGTCATCCAGAAATCTTTTCCTCTTGGAGTGTTTCCATTGACAGGAGTGTAGGAAGAGTGAGGCTGTGAAGAAGCACGGAGGTGGGCTGGGGACCAGAGCAAGCAAGGAGACCCACACAGAACGTTCAGCTATTAGACCCAGAAAACTGCATGTAAGACCAACGGAGGCAAGCCTTCACAAGAACTGCTGGAAAGCCTTATAAGAGCCCCTCTTTGCATCCTAATAAGACTACTGTCCTCCCAACAGTGAGGGGGATTGGTAGGGCTCAGGCTGTGGTGAGGGTAGGTCATGGTAACAGCTGTGTGCAGGAATTGCACTAACCTGGTACACATATTATCTCATTCAATTTCACACTAATAATGAGAAAAGGTGAAGAGGCTTCGAGGTCAGAGAATGACCTGAAATCTGTAAGCACTGAGTAAACATTATTTGAACAGATAAACAGAATTGTTCTTGGTTGGGGCTAAGGCTCAGACACTTGCCAGGTTACAGCTTAATTCTGTGCCCGAGTCCGAATTCACATGGAGGATGGGTCAGGCCTTAGTGAGCCTGGGGACAAGTCCAGTTTGTGACTAAGATTAATGCTTAGTCTAGGGGCTGGGCTCCATCTGAGGCCAGGTTCAGATCAAACTGCAGACTTACCAGATTTGTGCTTCAGGATCTTCTTTCCACCACTTGGATCCTATCCTGCAGGCTTGGGACTCATTCCTATCCCCAAACCTTTCCCTCACTCACCTGTGTTGACTGTCAATATCACTGTGCCCATGACCTTTCCCACATGTGTCCTTCCTCCTCGCAGACCATGGGTTGCCTGGGGTCCTCAGCATTATGCCTTGCCTCATGCCCCATATAAACAAGGCTCTGCTCCAAAATGGCAATGCCAGGATTAGACAAGTTGCTACCAGGTGATACAGGATTCTGCCTCCTATACAGCGCATGCTATTCTCACATCTTCCGCAAGGAAATTTGTCCCAAGACATGTGACTTTGAACAACAAAACACAACCTTGGGGGTGGGGAAGAACCCACAACTAAGTCACAATTTAATTTCAGCTCAACTTAACTACAATTAAATTGCCAGATAATTAAAATGGACCAAAAAGGCAAACTTTGTACCCAGTCCACCTTCTGCATATCTCATGACCTACCGGGATGGAGAGGGCAGCTGGAGGCACCAAGGGCTGGGCTTCCCACATCACTGGTTCCTTCCTCTGTTGGCTTCTTTCCATTTCCTTCCCTGAAGACACACAAACAGAAACCAAAGCTACCGTGACCCAAATGTGTAACATACGGTGCAATTAGTAAAAGTGCATTTAGAACCAAATTGGTCCTCCACTGCTACTTTTCTGATAATGGGAGGGAGGAAAGCCTGGGAAAACAATTGTGAAGCAAATAGCAGGGACATGGCTTAAACTTCCCAGAGGAGGAAGGCTCTGAAGATGGGCTCAGTGTCCTGATCCAGGGCCATGCCTTGAAGAAGACACCTGTAAAACTTCCTTTCCAGAAAACAGCATTTCTGGAAGGCGGTTTGGCAATATGTAACCAAAGTCTTAAAAATGTCTAAAACCATTGCTCTAGTAATTTCACTCCTAGGAATTTATTATAAGGAAATCACAGAAAATGTAAACCAAGATTTATTCCAACATTGATCCTAAGAGTGAAAACTTGAAAATAACTTAGAACAGAAATCTGAGAATAGTTCAGGAAATTATGATGGGAACAAACAAAGGAAAATCATGCAACCATCAAAAACACTGTTTACAAAGAAGCCCTAGTGACATAGGGAGATGCTTCTAATAAAATTTTCAACCAATTGCAACACATAAATCTGAACATGCAGTGTGAGCTCAACTGTTTTATCTGCCAGTTGATATCTTCATCTAGCTTAAAAACTCATTGTAAATACATAAAAATAGTAAATAGTGGTTACTGCTAAATTTTTTTTTTTTTTTTCGGTACGCGGGCCTCTCACTGTTGTGGCCTCTCCCGTTGCAGAGCACAAGCTCCGGATGCGCAGGCTCAGCGGCCCAGCCGCTCCGCGGCATGTGGGATCTTCCCGGACCGGGGCACGAACCCGTGTCCCCTGCATCGGCAGGCAGACTCTCAACCACTGCGCCACCAGGGAAGCCCTATTGCCAGATTTTGAGCTCTGAGTGAGTTAAACAGTTATTTTGTTATTTTAAGTATCTTGCAAATGATTTGTAAAAGATATACAATGCTTTGATAATCTGAGGCGGAAAAAAATGCGTCTACTCCCCTGCCTCATCCCGCCCTTCTTCCATACCAAGTAAGGCTGCTTTTGAGACAAAAGGCCCTGGCTTTTTTCTCTATTACCAATGCCTTCCCCAGCTCCCAGGAAGAGGATCTAATGTCCCAGAATGCAGATTCTCTTAGGTTCTCCAGTAACTGCTCTTTTCCTTTCACAGGGCCAGCTCAGCTGCTTATGCAAAGCCATTGTTTGCAAGGTTGTCAGAGGGAGGCTCAGGTGGCAAAAATCCTTTTGGAAGTAGTTGTTATCTCAAAAAGGGAAATGGAGACTGGGGCCATATGTCCAATCTCCTAATACATTTTGCTACTCAAAGTGTAGTCCCTGGATCAGCACTGTCAGCATTTGTCCAGGAGCTCGTCCGAAATGCAAATTTCCAGGCCTCACCCCAGACCTACTGAATAGGAATCTGCATTTTAACAAGATCGCCAGGTGGTTCTGTGCACAATAAATTTTGAGAAGTGCTGTCTATAACATATGTTCACAGCAACCTGGTGTAACCAAATAAGCACAAGATCATGAGCTGGGATACCTGATATTTGGTACCTGCCGCAGGGTAGGAAAACAAACGTTTCCCTCTATCCATCTTAGGTTCATTGGCTGGCACCCTATAAGTTAGACTGCCAAAAGACCGAATAACAAGAGAAAAACAGAAGTTTATCAACATGGGCATCGCCCATACACATGAGAATACCTAGAGGTGAGTAACTCAAAGGGTTGGTTAGAACTTGAGCTTATACAGCACCTTAACAAAAGAACAATAAATTTTTAGAGAAGTGACATGACCAAAAAAAAAAGGACTTTGAGCTTCTAGGGTTGGCAAATTATGGAAAAGAAAACATGTGGGGAAACTAATGGTTGTTAAGGGCTAGTTTTAGCAAGGTTTATGATCTAGATTCCTCTGGTGCTGTCTCTGGGCTGATAACGGTCTAGAGTTATCCCTCTTGATTAACTTCTGTCCTTTCTAGTGGAGTGGGAACACCTTTACAAACGTATGACCTGCTTTTAGGCAAATAGGGGAAATGCAGAGAGCTTTTCTTATGTCTGCTTCTTCTCAATTGCCTTCAGTTCAGAATGCCAAAGTGACTTATTTTGGGGTGGTATACTTTGCCACCCTTCACAGTTTTGTAACCAGAAAGTAGCATGGCCTTAAAAGCTTGATGCTTCTGACTAAAGGATATTTAAATTTCAGTTTCTATCTCTGAAAAATGGGAATAATAAAATCTCTCCACGATAGGGTTTGAGAGTATTGAATTGGGCAGCACAAAACTTCTAGGATACTGCCTAGAACAATTAAGTATTAAATAATTTTTATCATCATTATTATGATCATACATGACAGTTATAAGGATCAAATGAGATAATGAATACTCAAGGCTGCTACAGATGTAAGAGATTCTTAGGCAGATGTGAAGAGAAATTATTTTTACAGATGTTAGGAAGCATTCTTATCCAGAGAGCCAACTGTGAAATGATTACTGGGAAAAAAGGCAGTTATAGGGTTACTGGAGAGTTTGGATTACTGGGGCCTGAGCTCACAGAGAGAACAAGGAGGGTAGGAGCCAGCAGAGTGGAATCAAGGTTCCATAGACTCACAGCTTCCCTCACTGTTCCCAGTTCCTTCCCACTCAGGGAGGAGAAGAAAAGATTCCCTTATTAGGAGAGTGAAGGGAGTTTCAGTGAATCCACCCTCTTACATCCCTGGCACCATTACCCAATAATCCACTCATCCCTGAGGCTGCTGGTGAGTAATCTTTGCAAATTATTTTTCCATTTTCAAATGTTAGGAGGCTCTGCCTTGATGCCCTTGAATGAGGCAGAAGAAAATGTCTAGGCATTACACAGACCTCATCAGCTCTCAAGCAAAGTGGCCAACTGCCTTAGACAGGGAAATTGACCCAGGAAAAGCTTTCAGAAATGGTTCAAATCAATTCAGCCTTGAAGAAAAGCATCAGGAAGATGTCCTTAGAAGGGGGATTTGAGCTTAAAAGTAAGAACAGAACTGGCCCAAGTTGGGAAAAGTGGACAAAGATAAGCTAGGGGGTGGATATGAAGATGGGTGTCAGGAAGTAGGGATGAAAACTTGGGGAAAGGGGTAACTAGTGTTCTACCTTTAGACTTGGTTCTTGACAATTTGAATATAATTTCAATTGTATTAATCAGAATCCTGGCAGAGAAGTCAATAATGAAGCAAATGGACTCTAATAAACTTGGTTCTTAAAATTCCAAGTTCCTGACAATGACACAGGGACCCGATGGGACCCAGTTTGGTTTTGCCCAGTGCTACACCCAAGGGATACATGCATCTTTCCTGATCTTCCTCTGACATGGCACTTGGGTTCACACCTTCCTCTCGCTGCAAACAACCACGCTTTCTCTGGGCCTCCACCACACCCCTCTTACTGCTCTCCCTCTGATCATTGTTATTTGGTCATCCCCAAGCTGGCCTGGTATCTCCTAGAGTTTCATTATCTGTTTTCTCATAGGTCTTAAACTCAAATACCTAGAGGGTCAGGGAAGGAGAATGAACGTGTTAATGAATCAGGCATAACAGGGAGTGGTGTGGAACATGGAAAACTGGAAATTAGATGTTCTGCTAAAAAGGATTCAGGTTTCCTTCTCTGAAACCACTGTGCAGGCAAGGTTTGTCCATCCCCAACACTGGGCATTATCTCTCCCAAATGTCCATCCCCAGCACTTAAGTCAGGATCCCACCACATCTCAAAAAGGAAAAAAGCAGTTGGATTTCTACTGAGGTCAGAGAGGTCCAGAGGAGCCGAACGGTGCATCAGGAGCTGTGGTGCAGGCATTTGTCTGGTACTTCTCCACTCTCTCTGGACCTTTGGCTGGACTGTTTCAGGCCCCATCCTGCTTTTATTTTGACCTCAGTTGGGCCTCCTGGGCTTCCTGGCAATGGCAGTTGATCCAGGAACACCTACTCCCAAGGTCACATGCATGAAGATGGCCCCAGTGCTCCCCACCACATCCTTCTGGACTGTCATTTCAGCCAGTGGATGGTTTCATATAGGCTCAGTCTCACCTTACAGGGACAGTGTTCCACTTCAAGCAGAAGCCAGGCATCTGTCAGCTTTGCTTCTCAGCCAGGACCTTGTCAGACACCATGGTTATCTGCTCAGCCCATGTGTAAGCCCAGCCAGAAGTCCAAGGGAATTAGGCTGACCTTCCCAACTCCTTCTCATGCTTCGTTTCTACACATCAGTCAGCCATGTCTGAGTTTCTCAATATACCCCTTAGAATATCACTCTCAAAAGCATATGCTCCGTCCTTCATTTCTTTCCTTATCCACCTGGCTGAGTCCTACTCATTTTTCACAATCCCCCTCATTTTTTCACTCCTCTAGAAAGCCTTTCATCATCCCTTTACCCGCTTCTCCCACCCATGTTAGGTCTCTTCTCCGTGTCTGCATTTTCCTTTGAATCTTGCCAACAAAGAAGTACTTACCATTTTTTTTCTTGTAATTAATAATTTCTTCTTTCTCTCTCACATATATTGGGAGCTCTGTAAAAGACAGAAGACTTGTCAATCACCTCTGTATCTTCATTCCAGTGTGTGACAAACAGCTGGCACTAAGCAAACATATGTTGAATGAATGAATTAGTGGTTTGCAGTTATGTTCAGGATCCTACTACCACCACATAGATCATTTTGCATAAAAGTACCAAAATTAGTAAATAGTTTTGGGGAATTTATTTGCTACATAGAAATCATTCAATAAATGCTGAACTCTTATTTGAACTAAAAAAAAAAATCACTCAAGAGAGTGAGGAAAATGAATATAAATGTGACAAACCTGATCATAAGAGTCTTAATGATTTAATGAGTCAGAGAGTGGGTGAGTATATGACTGACTGCTTCATAGAACTCAAGGGGTTATGAGAAAGAGCCAGAGTTAGCTAGAGACCAATATTAGTAATTTAAGAAACGCTTATAAGATGCCTACTTTATACCAGGTGAAGTATTTAGTTAACGCTGAGCTTATATGATGAACTACCACAGCACTCACCAAGCTGTAATTATGGTGAAAGTAAAGGAATGCTTACTTCGTTTGGATAACTTTTAAAACCTTTAGCGTCCTGAAGGTAAAATTTGAGTTCAGGGCAATAAGATATCCTGGCAATGAATAGCCCCTAGTTCCACCATAGGGCCTTTAAAGATAATTTTGAAAATTATTAGGACTAACCACAATTTTGTTGAGACTATATACATTATATATATATATATAATATATATATAGGAGGAGGAAGTGTCTAAGCACTTAGGAAAGTTTTAGTCAAAATGTTGAATTTGTTGCTACCTGGTCAGAGTCCTAAGGTCACTGTTACAAAGACAGAATTGATATTGCCCTAGTGTTGATTTTGTTAACTTCTCTTAATCATCTGTCCACTTCTGCAAATGTCTGGAGAGGCAGCTTTTTAAAATAAAAACGGCAGGGGCTTGGGAACCAAACTGAGTCTGCCCTTTATTTAAATGGTTGTAAGGTTGCACTAACTGGTTTTCCTCTTGGAACCTTGGTTTATTTACCCGAAACATGGGAGCAAAACTGCATACCCTGCAGAGTTGAATGAGATAATAAAAGTCAAGTGGGCCTGCCCCAGTGACAAAGATTCTTTGGTTGACCAAACTTTATTCAGGTTCCTAAACCTTTTCTTGGGTCTATGTATGCACTTCCTTGTAAAAATCCAGTTTTAGCAAGAACACTGCTAAGTCAGTTTAGCAAGAATTCCCCCATCCTCGATATCTGATCACCCTCATCCTTGATACTGGACCAAGTTCTTCATCCTGCATCATCCATCCCCCCGGTAATGTCTGATTACTCTAGTCTGCCTTCCGCAAAAATCCTATTAGATCAGTTTAAGCAGAACCTCCTTTACTCCTGATGTTTCTTCTTAGTAATCTTCCATCCAGTAACCCCACCCTGTTCCTTGGCTATAAATTACCACCTGCCCATCTGTTTTCAGAGTTGAGCCCAGTCTCTCTCCTGCTGCTGCAAAACCCCATTCAAGTTGTTCCATGGCAATCATCCTCAGTAAAGTCTGCCCTACCATCTTTAACAAGTGTCACTGAATTTTTTTTTCTCTTACCACCAGTCCCTGGGAGTGGGAGCCTGACAAAGTTTCCCTTTTTCCTTCCCCCAGAATCAAGATCCCTGTTCCTCTGCTCTAAATTTCAGCGTTAGAAAGAAGTACGTGGCAAAATAGTTTGGAGCAAAGGACCCAAGGGCAAGAATTCCTTGTCTCTCTTTGCATTTCTAAGGTCTCTGGAGCTGCACGTTTCTTGCTTGCACTAAATATGACTTAAATAAGAAGGGCAGGTGTCCTGGAGAGAACTGGAGATCCTGGAATTTTTGCTTTCATTTATGTAAGATGAAAGTATTTGAAATGCCTGTGTAAATGTCCATTTTTTATTATTATAATCTCATTCTTTATCTTCATTTTTGATTGCTACTTAATCAGCAATAGCTTGGAAAACTTCAGCTTTTAGTTTCTTCCTCTGCTAAGCAAGTAATGATCTGTAAACAAACACTTAAATAAGTGCTACTTAAAGGGACCTCTAAATCCTTTGGTAATACAAAGAATTCTTTTATAGTGCAAATGAGTTCACCTTCTAATTTAGTTTTTGAGAGTAGGATATTCAGTAACTCCATTTACCTCTTCTGTTTAGAATTTAATTACACATGAAGGAGTAGGTATTAGCCTTCCATTGCTGTTGTAATAAATTACCACAGATTAGCCGCATAAAACAAAAGTTTTTTATTAGCTCACACTTCTAGAGGTCAGAAGTCAGGGAGGCCTCTTCCAGGTTCTAAATTCTGGTTCTCACAAAGCAAAAGGGAGGTGTGACCTAGCTGGGGCCTTTTTTGGAGGTTCTGGAAAGATTCCACTCCCAAGTTCATTTAGGTTGTCAGCCAAATTCCATCCTGGCTGTCAGTAAGAGGTGCTCTCTGCTCCCAGAAGCCACCTAGATTCCTCTGCATCTCACATGATCCTCTGTATCTTCATATTAGCAGTGGTGCATCAGTCCTTCTCACTCTTCCAGCTCTGAATTTTCCTTCTGTGTTCTCTTCTGTGCTTTAGGGGCTCATGCGATTAGATTAGCTCCACCCAAATAATCTTCCCTTTTCTTGGTCAAGTGTGCTATATAAGATAACACAGCCACGGGAATAATATCTCTTCATGTCCACAGGTTCCAGGACTAGGGTGTAGAATCTTGAGTGTTTATCTAGAATTCTGCCCACCACAGGTACACCTCTACAGAAAAAAAGGTTTCCCACTCTGTTTCCTCTTTTGTCTTCTCTTGAATGTTCTTTAAGGGGATACCTCACATCACTTGACAAGAAAGACTGGGAGACTGAATAGAAGTGAGCACAGTATCACTGGCAGAGTGAGAAGTCAAATCAAAACAGAGATTGCTCGACAATTTTCTGAAGTTAACATCATTGAAAAATTGAAGCTTCTGAGATGGAGTCAAACCCAAGTTCTGAAGCATGTGGCTAAGACTGAGGAGGAATATACATAAACTCAAAGTTTCCTTGTGTTAGAAAGAATAATCCTGTTGAGCCTGATGATTTAACTAGATTCTTTGAGGTGTTAGATTATACATCTAATGCCTAGCAATACCCTTTGATTGCAGTAGGTATTCAATGTTTGTCCATCAACTATTAGATTAATAAAACCAGAACTAGAGTTAACAGATATGGAAAAGACTGATAAGTAAGAAAGTTCTTAATCAAAACTAGGTGCTTTTGTACCAGTACCATACAGTTGTGATTACTATAGCTTTGTAGTATAGTTTGAAATCAGGGAACATGATACCTCCAGCTTTGCTCTTCTTTGTTAAGACTGCTTTTGTTATTTGGGATCTTCCATGCTTCCATACAAATTTTAGAATTATCTTTTTCCAGTTCTGTGAAAAACCCCATCGGTATTTTGATAGGGACTGCGCTGAATCTGTAGCTTGCTTTGGATACTAACTGGACATTTTAACAATATTAATTATTCCAATCCACTAGCATGAAATATTTTCTATTTATTTGTGTTGTCTTCAATTTTTTTCAACAATTTCTTATATTTTTCCGATTATAGGTCTTTCACCTCCTTGGTTAAATGTATTCTTAGGTATTTTATTCTTTTTGATGCAACTGTAAATGCGGTTAATTTCTTAATTTCTGTTTCTGATAGACATGTGTCAAGTGCTGGAGATCATGTGATCGTGTGACAGAGTTTGGACAGATTGAGAGTTACAGCCAAGGCACTGTCCCTGTTATGCTTGAGAAGTGCCCTATTGTCTCCTGGAAACTCCGGACTTCATCTGAGCCTGCTCTGGAAAGATGATGGAATTAAAACAGGAAGACTTAACCTAGCGACAGCAAGTAGGCTTATCTAAGGGATATATGAGCTCCGTATTATTCAAAATATATAAAATTTGGTCTAACATACGATTTGGGGTAAGACAGTGATTTGAGCACAGGAATCTAACTGCCTCTATCTCCATTAATTTCATTAGAAAGATTGATAGATAATAAAAATGGAGAAAAAAATTTTTTCAGGCCCAGGTTGCAGTCAAAAGTGAAAAATAAACTTGAAGGATTTCTAAATTATACCTTATTTTCATCCAGGGGAAAATAAAGAGGCGAGCCTGAAACTCCAGAGAGGCATCAAGTAGGCTGGTAAAGCGGAGGCAATGAGAGAATTGGTTCATAAACAAACTTCAAAATGTAAATTTGACAAAATTTTCTTGGCTGATTGGAATTTGCAGATGCTAAGGGAAAGATGGGAGATTGGTTGTAGAATTCTGTCTTGAATCTAGCACAAGAAGGAGAAGAGCAAAGAAAGCCTCCTATACCCACGAAGGGAACACAGCCGTCCTCCTGAGACGGGAGTGTGTCCCATGCGGGAGGTGAGAAAACCCGGATGGAGCTCCACTCCCCAGTCACCATGAGGCTGAGGGGCAAGCCTGCAAGGCAGGACTGGCCTCAGGCAGCTCCCCCTCCTCTGTTCCTTTTCGACCTAAACAGGCAGTATTTGAAAGTAACTGAACTGAGTGCCCCCAGACTCGTGAGCTTGGAGAAAGCGGCCAGTGCAGCCAACCTGGGCTCTTCCCTGATAGAGTGAAGAACAACACTGCAAAAGGAGCTCTCACTTGACCCTCCACTTGCTAAGTGTGCCCCAACTCAGGGCCTTTGCATGTGCTGTTCTCTCTTACTCAATGCTCTTCCCCAGGTATTTACACGGCTCCCCTTTTCAGTTCATCAAGGTCTCTGCACAAAGGCCACATCTTCAGGACACACTTCTCTGACCAATCCATCAAAAATATCCATCTCTTTATGTTTCATCTCCTTACCCAGCTTTAGTCTCCTTCTTAGACACTACATTATGCATTTATATATTCATCTATTGTCTTTTCTGTAACACACTATGAGTTCCAGTCCTCTATACCGCAATGCTTAGATCAGTGTTGGTTACAGAGATAATCAATAAACATGAGTTAGCTCGACCCTCCTTTTCTCATTCCCCATCCTCTCTCACAACTATAGAATCTCATTTCAGAAGATATGAGAATCAGGGTTTTCAGAACTGAAGGAGTCAAGCCATCCATGCTATTACAGGCACCACCACCTTCGCTTGTTCACTCCACATCAAGATTTCATGCTCTATCCACATCCTTCTTTGTGTCCTGACTGCATGGAGCTTCTCGAGCTCTGCATCTCTTTATACTGCCGGGAGGAAGCAGGAGTAATAGACTGCTCCCAGAACTGCCTGCCCCATCGTTGAGCCTCCAGCTCAAGCTCCCCAGTAAGTGCCTGAGTGCGGCAGTAAGCTCCGCAGCCGATGGCTGGTATCATCATAGACACCAGGTAAGCTTTATGAGCCTTTATGGCACTCAATACATAATAAATAACAATATACCGCCAGATGTTTACTGTATGACTGCCACTTCGATGAACTGTTCAGGAGAAAGTAACAACCATGAGCAAATAGAAAAGCAAACAAAGAAACAATCTGTGTGCTGCACTTAAAAATAAATCTAGGAACACAGAGATTCATCAGGAGTTGAAACATTTTGTTGACAAAGCCACGGGGACAATAGGTGTGTTTAAATGTGCCTTTCTGTGCACAGCTTCCCTGGGGCATGCTAGCCCACCTTTCTCCAGCTCTCACAGTCACGTGAAGGCAGAGCGGGCCACCTGGGGTTAGGGAGAAGGCATGCACTGATCCCTTGTCATCCCTTGTGACCTGAGGCAATGACTCAGATGTTTTATGTCCGGGGAAGCTGGTTTCATTCCGACTCCTGACGGCCAGGAGTTGGGTGCTCAGACATGAGCAATAATGCGGTGTTTGGTCCTTTAACAAACGCTAGTCACTATATATATCCTGGGCTATAATTCCTTCTTTTTCGATTCCTGTACTTGTTAGAGGGACTTGAGGGGAGGTGCCACTATTTCATTGTTTTTGTCCCAGTAAAGGAATATTGCTGGATGTCTGAATGCATAATAGCAGCAAAACACACAGTGCCAAAGACTGAATTCTGTTAAAAACTGATGGATATACTGCATGTTTCCATTTACAGAATAACCTTGAAATGACCAAAAATTATAGTGATGGAGAGCAAATCAGTGGTTGCCCAGGTTAGGGTTGAGGTGGGGTGTGACTCTTCAGAGGTAGCGCAAAAGAGTTTCTTTGTAGTGATGGAAGAGTTCCATATCTTCATTGTGGTGGTGGTAACATAAGTTCATACACGTGTTGAAATTTCATAGTACTATACACCACCACCAAAAACAACAACAACAAAAACCTGATGAAAACCAAATAATAAGGTCTGTAGTTTAATTGATAGTATCATGCCACTGCCAATGTCCTGGTTTTGAAATGCACTATGATATGTAAAATGTTATCGCTGGGTGAAGCACATGCAGAAACTCTCTGTATTATTTTTGCAGCTTCTGTTCTTTTATGTGGAGTAACCATACTTCCCGTGTCTCTCCCACTGCTGTGACCACTATACCTGGAGGAACTGTTTTAGGACTCTGAAAAGTAAGTAGTAGCAAGTGGATCAGGAAAGAATACCAGAATTCCAAAGACCATCAAATTGGTGGTGAGTTTACATGCTTTTTCCTCCAGTATCCTTTGGCCTGAATTTAATTCAAACCAAAACCTAAAGGTGACCATCAGCTCAGAGAGACCTCCAGGCCCCCAGTTCTGGCTCTGGAGCTGGAAAGGGAACTCTGAAATCTCAAGAGAATGTGGAAATTCCCAGGTTTTGTTTTTACTTGTTTATTTTCTTTCCTCTGGCATCTCATGCCCAGCCCATAAGCAGTAACACAGTGATAGCTGCAAAGGCCTCTCCACTCAGTGGGGTTGGGGTCCTAAGAATGTGGAGTGAATCACCTTTTTTTTTTCATGTTCTCCTTCCACTTGACCCAAGACATAGCTGCAGTCTTAGAAGTTCAGGGGAGTGCGGGGCAAATTAAGCCATAGCACTTTGTCTGGAGGACAAAAAAGAAGAGTGCCAGGGGCCCTTTGCGATCTGTTAAAAATGGATATATTGTACCTTGGAGACTGTGAAAAGGAAGTATTGATATATACTGAGAAAACAACCGAATTAAGTTGTTTAAGAACTAGGCTTCAAGCCACACACACGTGGATCTGATTCTACTGAGCACACAAAACATTTAGAGAACTGAAATAACACATAGATCATTGTCTAGGCCCCAGACTGACCGCAGGGTGGCACATATCTGGGGCAAATCTGAGTGGTACTGCAAGACACTGAACACTGAACTGAGACTGGATTCACAGTTCACAGAAGGCAAACTGAAACTTGTAGTCTGAAGCTATCCAACTCAATTGACTACTAAAAGAACAATACCAACATTTTCCATAGAAGAAGTACATGACATAATATTCAAAATACCAGGAAACAATCCAAAGTTACTTCTCTTCTGAAAAACCAGGAACAAAGGAACCAGGACAAAGACTTCAGAGCACAGAAAATTACCAGGGATTAAGAGAATCATTGCATATTAATCAATTATTCAATTCACAAAAAAAGAAATAACAATCCTACATGCATATGTACGTAGGAACAGAGCTTCAATACGCAAAATCTGACAGAAATTAAAGGAGAAATAAAAACATTCACAATTATATTTAGGGAATTCAACATACATCACTCAGTAATGGTTAGAAGTAGTAGACAGACTATTAACAAGGATACTGAGGAACTGAAAACAACCATCAACCAACTGATCTAACTGGTGTTTATAGAACACTCCACCCAACAACAGCAGAACGTACATTCTTTTAAAGTCCACATGTATCATTCACCAAGATTGTCAATATTCTGGTCATAAAACAAACTTCAACAAATTTAAAATAATTAAATCCTGCAATAATGGATAACTGGAAAATCCTCAAACACCTGGATATCAAACAGCACACTTCTAAATAATCTGTGGGTCAAAGAGAAGTCCTGAAGTAAATTAGAAAAAAATTTGAACTTAAAGAAAATAAAAATACAAAGATATTAAGAGTTGCGGGGTGCAGTTTAAGCAGCGCATGCAGTGATATTCATAGCAAAAAATGTTTTTATTAGAAAATAAGAAAGGTCTCAAATCAATAATTCATGATTCTAAGAACTGAGAAAAAGAAAAATGAAATAAAAACCTAAAACAGCATAAGGAACAAGATAATAAAGAGTAAACTTCAATAAAATTAAAAGCCAAAAAATAAAAATCAATGTAATCAAATGTTGGTTCTTTAAAAAGATGAATACAATTGATAAATCTCTATCAGACTGATAAAGCAAAAAGAGAGAAGACCCAAATTGCCAATTGCAGAAATAAAAGAAGAAATTTCACTAAAGATACTATAGATATTAAAAGAATAATACATGAATATTCTGCCCAACTCTGTGCAATCTAGTCCACAATTTATTTGAAATGGTGCAGTTCTTTGAAAACTTTACCCAAATTCACACAAGATGAAATAAATTAAACAGTCTTATAAAAATTAAAGAAATGAAATTTTTGGTTTAAACATCTTCTGAAAAAGAAATCCCCAAGCCCAGCTGGTTTCACAGGTGAATCATATCAGATATTTAAAGAAATAACACCAATTGTACACAATGTCTCTCAGATAATAGAAGAAAACATATCTAAAGTCACTTTATGAAACTTTCATCACCCTGTGCCAAAAGACTGTAGGAAAAAGAAAAACTACAGACCAATATCCTTCATGAAAAATGCCAAAAATCATAACAAAATAATACCAAACTACATGAAGTGATATATTCACAGTCAACACTGCAACCAAGTGACATTTATCCCAAGAGAATAAGGCTGTTTCGATATTTTAAAAACAATCAATGTGATCTACCGTATTCAAAGTCCAAAGAAGAAAAAGTAAATTAACAGATCAACTGATGAAGGAAAAGAATGTGGCAAAGGGGCTTCCCTGGTGGCGCAGTGGTTGAGAGTCCGCCTGCCGATGCAGGGGACACGGGTTCATGCCCCGGTCCGGGAAGATCCCACATGCCGCGGAGCGGCTGGGCCCGTGAGCCATGGCCACTGAGCCTGCGTGTCCGGAGCCTATTCTCCGCAACAGGAGAGGCCACAACAGTGAGAGGCCCGCATACCACCAAAAAAAAAAGAATGTGGCAAAATTCAATATTCATTCATGATAAAACCTAGGACTATAAAGGAACTTCCTTAACATGATAAAGGGCATCAAAAAAACAAAAATCATACAGCTAATATCATACTTACTAGTGAAAGTCTGAATGCTTTCTTCTTAAGATTGGGAAAGATAAGGATGTCATTCTCATTACTTTTATTCAGCTTAGTATTGGAAGTTTCAGCCAGTGCAACAAGCAAGAAACAGAAATTATTTTAAGAAATAGACTAGAAATGAAGAAATAAAACTGTCTCTATTCACAGATGACTGATTGTCTACATAGAAAATCCAAGAGGATAAAAAATTTTAAAAAACCAAACATAAATCCTTCTAGAAATTATAATAAATAAGTTTAGCAAGTTTGCAGGACATAAGAATAATCAATCCTTTTTCTATATACTGACAATGTAAAATTAAAAACAGAAATTAAATCAATACCATTTATAATAGTTCTAAGAAAATTATGAGATACTTTGGTATAAGTATTTTTTAAAAATCAAGTATAGGACTTATATACTAAAAACTACAAACCACTGATGAAAGAAATTAGCAAAGACCTAAATAAATGGAGATATTCCCAATGTGATAATATTTGAAGGCGGGACCTTTGGGAGGTAATAAGGTCATGGAGGTGGAGCCCTCATAAATGGGATTAGTGCCTTTATAAGAAGTATGAGTTATATGATCTCTCACTCAGCCTTGTAGGGAATAGAGCAAGAAGATAGCTAATTACCAGCCAGGAAATGGGCTGTCATCTGACACTGGATCTGCCAATACCTTAATCTTGGATTTCCCAGCTTCCAGCACTATGAGAAATAAAACTTTTTTGTTTAAGCCACTCAGTCTATGGTATGTTTATTATAGTAGCCCAACTGACTAAGACACATGTTTACGAATTAGAAGATTCAACATAGTAAAGACATTAATTCTTCCCAACTTGATCTGTAAATGAATGTAATACTGACCAAAATTTCAGCAAAACATGTTGTAGATTTAGGCAAGCTGATTCTAAAAGTTATATGAAAAGGTAAAGAAACTTGAATAGCTATAACAATTTTGATCAAGTATAAAATGTTTGAAGAAATCACACTGTCCAAATTTAAGACTTTCTATAATTCTATAGTAATCAAGACATTGTGGTATTGGTGAAGGAATAAACACATACATCAGTGAAACAGAATAGAGTGTCTAGAAATAGACCCTCACAAATACGGCCAATTGATATTTGACAAAGCTGCAAAAGTAACTGAAGAGAGAAAAGACAGCCTTTTTCAACAAATGGTGTTAGAACAATCTGATATACATAGACAAAAAAACAGACCTTAACCTACATCTCATATCTTATACAAAAATTAATTCAGAATTGCTTACACATCTAAATATATAATGCAAAACTATAAATATTTTAGAAGAAAATCTTCGTAACCTAGGGCTATACAAAGAATTAGAATTCTCAGACATGATACCAAAAACCCGAGACATAAAAATTATATATTTTTGATAAATTGAACCATCAAGTTTAACAACTTTTGCTCTGCACAAGGCACTATCAGAAGAATGAAAAAGCAAGCTACCGATTGGGGAAATATGTTTATAAATCATATATCTGACAAAGGACTTCTACCCATAATAATAAAGAACTTTCAAAACACAGCAAGAAAATAAACAACACTTTTTTTTTAATGGGCAAAACATGTTGACAGACAATTCACCAAAGATGTATGGATGGCAAATAATCACATGAAAAGGTATTCAACATGATTAGCTAGTGAATGCAAATTAAAATCATGATGCAACAAAACTGTCATCTATTGAATGTCTTAACTAAAAATTTCTGATGATACCAAGTGCTGGAGAAGGAGTGGAACAGATGGATCTCTCATACATTTCTGGTGGGAATATAAAATCAT
Organism: Aethalodelphis obliquidens; assembly: GCF_003676395.1. Taxonomy (NCBI): domain Eukaryota; kingdom Metazoa; phylum Chordata; class Mammalia; order Artiodactyla; family Delphinidae; genus Aethalodelphis; species Aethalodelphis obliquidens. The sequence goes on along the minus strand of NW_020837981.1, from coordinate 1,729,699 downwards.
GCAGCCACTACAGAAAATTGGTCAGTAGTTTCTTCTAGAGTTAATCATGTACTTATTATGGCCCAGCAATTTCACTTCTAGACATTGAACCTAAAGAAGTGAAAACTTATGTTCACGCACACAAAACCTGTACATGGATATTTATAGCAGCTTTACTCTTAATCACCAAACACTGAAAATAACCCAAATATCTCTCAAATAGGGAATGAATAAGCAAGTGATGACCCACACCATGGAATATCCTTCAGCCATAATAAGGAACAACCATTAATACTAATTAAAAAAAGGATAATTCTCCAAAAGCATTATGCTGACTGATAGAAGCCAATCTCAAAAGGTTATATATCACATGACTTCATTCGTTTGACATTCACAAAAAGGCAAAACTACTGTGTTGGAAAACAGATTAGTGGTTGCCAGAGGTTGTGAGTGGATAGGAAATGCTGAGTATGAAGAGAAAACAGTAGTCTTCCGGGAAGATGGCGGAAGAGTAAGACGCAGAGATCACCTTCCTCCCCACAGATACACCAGAAACACATCTACACGTGGAACTCCTACAGAACACCTACTGAACGCTGGCAGAAGACCTCAGACCTCCAAAAGCCAAGAAACCCGCCACGTACCTGGGTAGGGCAAAAGAAAAAAGAATAAACAGAGACAAAAGAATAGGGAAGGGACCTGCACCAGTGGGAGGGAGCTGTGAAGGAGGAAAGGTTCCCACACACTAAGAGCCCCTTCGCGGGCGGAGACTGCGGGTGGAGGAGGGGTGAAGCTTCAGAACCGCGGAGGAGAGCACAGCAACAGGGGTGCGGAGGGCAAAGCGGAGAGATTCCCACACAGAGGATCGGTGCCGACCGGCACTCACCGTCCTGAGAGGCTCGTCTGCTCACCCGCCAGGGCGGGCGGGGCTGGGAGCTGAGGCTCGGCTTTGGTCGGAGCGTAGGGAGAGGACTGGGGTTGGCGGCATGAACACAGCCTGAAGGGGGTTAGTGCGCCACGGCTAGGCTAGTCGGGAGGGACTCCAGGGAAAAGTCTGGACCTGCCGAAGAGGCAAGAGACTTTTCTTCCCTCTGTTTCCTGGTGCGCGAGGAGAGGGGATTAAGCGCGCTGCTTAAAGGAGCTCCACAGACGGGCGCGAGCCGTGGCTAAAAGCGCAGACCCCAGAGACGAGCATGAGACGCTAAGGCCGCTGCTACCACCACCAAGGAGACTGTGTGCGAGCACATGTCACTATCCACACCTCCCTTCCAGGGAGCCTGTGCAGCCCGCCACTGCCAGGGTCCTGGGATCCAGGAACAACTTCCCCGGGAGAACGCACGGCGCACCTCACGCTGGTGCGACTTCACGCCGGCGTCTGCCGCAGGCCCGCCCCGCACTCCGTGCCCCTCCCTCCCCCCAGGCCTGAGTGAGCCAGAGTCCCCGAAGCAGCTGCTCCTTTAACCCCGTCCTGTCTGAGCGAAGAACAGACGCCCTCCTGCGACCTACACGCAGAGGCGGGGCCAAATCCAAAGCTGAGCCCCAGGAGCTGTGAGAACAAAGACGAGAAAGGGAAATCTCTCCCAGCAGCCTCAGGAGCAGCAGATTAAAGCTCCACAATCAACTTGCTATGCCCTGCATCTGTGGAATACCTGAATAAACAATGAATCATCCCAAACTGAGGAGGTGGACTTTGAAAGCAAGATTTATGAGTTTTTCCCCTTTACCTCTTTTTGTGAGTGTCTATGTGTATGCTTCTGTGAGAGATTTTGTCTGTATAGCTTTGCTTCCACCATTTGCCCTAGGGTTCTATCCATCTGTTTTTCTTTTATTTTTTTTCTTAATAATTATTTTTTATTTTAATTATTTTATTTTATCTTACTTTATTTTACTTTACCTTTCTTTCTTTTTTTCCTTCCTTCCCTCCTTCCTTCCCTCCTTTCTTCCTCCCTCCCTCCCTCCTTTATTTCTTTCCTTTTGTTCTTTCTTTCCTTCTACTAATTCTTTCTATCTAATTTTTCTCCCTTTTATTCTGAGCCATGTGGATGAAAGGCTCTTGGTGGTGCAGCCAGGAGTCAGTGCTGTGCCTCTGAGTGGGAGAGCCAACTTCAGGACACTGGTCCACAAGAGACACCCCAGCTCCACATAATATCAAACGGCGAAAATCTCCCAGCTATCTCCATCTCAACACCAGCAGCCAGCTTCATTCAACAACCAGCAAGCTACAGTGCTGGACACCCTAGGCCAAACAACTAGCAAGAGAGGAACACAACCCCACCTATTACCAGAGAGGCTGCCTACAATCATAATAAGTCCACAGACACCCCAAAACACACCACCAGACGTGCACCTGCCCACCAGAAAGACAAGATCCAGCCTCATCCAGCAGAACACAGGCACTAGTCCCCTCCACAAGGAAGCCTACACAACCCACTGAACCAACCTTAGCCACTGGGGACAGACACCAAAAACAACGGGAACTACGAACCTGCAGCCTGCAAAAAGGAGACCCCAAGCACAGTAAGATAAGCAAAATGAGAAGACAGAAAAACACACCACAGATGAAGGAGCAAGATAAACATCCACCAGACCTAACAAATGAAGAGGAAATAGGCAGTCTACCGGAAAAAGAATTCAGAATAATGATAGTAAAGATGATCCAAAATCTTGGAAATAGAATAGACAAAATGCAAGAAACATTTAACAAGGACCTAGAAGAACTTAAGATGAAACAAACAATGATGAACAACACAATAAATGAAATTAAAAATACTCTAGAAGGGATCAATAGCAGAATAACTGAGGCAGAAGAATGGATACGTGACCTGGAAGATAAAATAGTGGAAATAACTACTGCAGAGCAGAATAAAGAAAAAAGAATGAAAAGAACTGAGGACAGTCTCAGAGACCTCTGGGACAACATTAAACACACCAACATTCGAATTATAGGGGTTCCAGAAGAAGAAGAGAAAAAGAGAGGGACTGAGAAAATATTTGAAGAGATTATAGTTGAAAACTTCCCTAATATGGGAAAGGAAATAGTTAATCAAGTCCAGGAAGCACAGAGAGTCCCACACAGGATAAATCCAAGGAGAAATACGCCAAGACACATATTAATCAAACTATCAAAAATTAAATACAAAGAAAACATACTAAAAGCAGCAAGGGAAAAACAACAAATAACACACAAGGGAACCCCCATAAGGTTAACAGCTGATCTTTCAGCAGAAACTCTGCAAGCCAGAAGGGACTGGCAGGACATACTGAAAGTGATGAAGGAGAAAAACCTGCAACCAAGATTACTCTACCCAGCAAGGATCTCATTCAGATTTGATGGAGAAATTAAAACCTTTACAGACAAGCAAAAGCTGAGAGAGTTCAGCACCACCAAACCAGCTTTACAACAAATGCTAAAGGAACTTCTCTAGGCAAGAAACACAAGAGAAGGAAAAGACCTACAATAACGAACCCAAAATAATTAAGAAAATGGGAATAGGAACATACATATCGATAATTACCTTAAATGTAAATGAACTAAATGCTCCCACCAAAAGACACAGATTGGCTGAATGGATACAAAAACAAGACCCATATATGTGCTGTCTACAAGAGACCCACTTCAGGCCTAGAGACACATACAGACTGAAAGTAAGGGGATGGAAAAAGATATTCCATGCAAATGGAAACCAAAAGAAAGCTGGAGTAGCAATTCTCATATCGGACAAAATAGACTTTAAAATAAGGACTATTAGAAGAGACAAAGAAGGACACTACATAACGATCAAGGGATCGATCCAAGAAGAAGATATAACAATTGTAAACATTTATGCACCCAACATAGGAGCACCTCAATACATAAGGCATATACTAACAGCCATAAAAGGGGAAATCGACAGTAACACATTCATAGTAGGGGACTTTAACACCCCACTTTCACCAATGCACAGATCATCCAAAATGAAAATAAATAAGGAAACACAAGCTTTAAATGATACATTAAACAAGATGGACTTAATTGATATTTAACGACATTCCATCCCAAAACAACAGAATACACATTTTTCTCAAGTGCTCATGGAACATTCTCCAGTATAGATCATATCTTGGGTCACAAATCAAGCCTTGGTAAATTTAAGAAAATTGAAATTGTATCAAGTATCTTTTCCGACCACAATGCTATGAGACTAGATATCAATTACAGGAAAAGATCTGTAAAAAATACAAACACATGGAGGCTAAACAATACACTACTTAATAACGAAGTGATCACTAAGAAATCAAAGAGGAAATCAAAAAATACCGAGAAACAAATGACAATGGAGACACGATGACTCAAAATCTATGGGATGCAGCAAAAGCAGTTCTAGGAGGGAAGTTTATAGCAATACAATCGTACCTTAAGAAACAGGAAACATCTCGAATAAACAACCTAACCTTGCACCTAAAGCAATTAGAGAAAGAAGAACAAAGAAACCCCAAAGTTAGCAGAAGGAAAGAAATCATAAAAATCAGATCAGAAATAAATGAAAAAGAAATGAAGGGAACAATAGCAAAGATCCATAAAACTAAAAGCTGGTTCTTTGAGAAGATAAACAAAATTGATAAACCATTAGTCAGACTAATCAAGAAAAAAAGGGAGAAGACTCAAATCAATAGAATTAGAAATGAAAAAGGAGAAGTAACAACTGACACTGCAGAAATACAAAAGATCATGAGAGATTACTATAAGCAACTCTATGCCAATAAAATGGACAACCTGGAAGAAATGGACAAATTCTTAGAAATGCACAACCTGCCAAGACTGAATCAGGAAGAAATAGAAAATATGAACAGACCAATCACAAGCACTGAAACTGTGATTAAAAATCTTCCAACAAACAAAAGCCCAGGACCAGATGGCTTCACAGGCAAATTCTATCAAACATTTAGAGAAGAGCTAACACCTATCCCGCTCAAACTCTTCCAAAATATAGCAGAGGGAGGAACACTCACAAACTCTTTCTATGAGGCCACCATCACCTTGATAACAAAACCAGACAAGGATGTCACAAAGAAAGAAAACTACAGGCCAATATCACTGATGAACATAGATGCAAAAATCCTCAACAAAATACCAGCAAACAGAATCCAACAGCACATTAAAAGGATCATACACCATGATCAAGTGGGCTTTATTCCAGGAATGTAGGATTCTTCAATATACACAAATCAATCAACATGATACACGATATTAACAAACTGAAGAAAACAACCATATGATCATCTCAATAGATGCAGAGAAAGCATTTGACAAAATTCAACACCGATTTATGATAAAAACCCTGCAGAAAGCAGGAATAGAGGGAACTTTCCTCAACATAATAAAGGCCATGTATGACAAACCCACAGCCCACATCGTCCTCAATGGTGAAGAACTGAAAGCATTTCCACTAAGATCAGGAACAGGACAAGGTTGCCCACTCTCACCACTCTTATTCAACATAGTTTTGGAAGTTTTAGCCACAGCAATCAGAGAAGAAAAGGAAATAAAAGGAATCCAAATCGGAAAAGAAGAAGTAAAGCTGTCACTGTTTGCAGATGACATGATACTATACATAGAGAATCCTAAAGATGCTACCAGAAAACTACTAGAGCTAATCAATGAATTTGGTAAAGTAGCAGGATACAAAATTAATGCACAGAAATCTCTTGCATTCCTATACACTAATGATGAAAAATCTGAAAGTGAAATCAAGAAAACACTCCCATTTACCATTGCAATGAAAAGAATAAAATATCTAGGAATAAACCTACCTAAGGAGACAAAAGACCTGTATGCAGAAAATTATAAGACACTGATGAAAGAAATTAAAGATGATACAAATAGATGGAGAGATATACCATGTTCTTGGATTGGAAGAATCAACATTGTGAAAATGACCCTACTACCCAAAGCAATCTACAGATTCAATGCAATCCCTATCAAACTACCACTGGCATTTTTCACAGAACTAGAACAAAAAATTTCACAATTTGTATGGACACACAAAAGACCCCAAATAGCTAAAGCAATCTTGAGAAGGAAAAACAGAGCTGGAGGAATCAGGCTCCCTGTCTTCAGACTATACTACAAAGCTACAGTAATCAAGACACTATGGTACTGGCACAAAAACAGAAAGATAGATCAATGGAACAGGATAGAAAGCCCAGATATAAACCCACGCACATATGGTCACCTTATCTTTGATAAAGGAGGCAGGAATGTACAGTGAAGAAAGGACAGCCTCTTCAATAAGTGGTGCTGGGAAAACTGGACGAGTACATATAAAAGTATGAGATTAGATCACTCCCTAACACCATACACAAAAATAAGTTCAAAATGGATTAAAGGGCTTCCCTGGTGGCGCAGTGGTTGAGAGTCCGCCTGCCAATGAAGGGGACACGGGTTCGTGCCCCGGTCCGGGAAGATCCCACGTGCCGCGGAGCGGCTGGGCCCGTGAGCAATGGCCGCTGAGCCTGCGCATCTGGAGCCTGTGCTCCGCAAGGGAGAAGCCAGAACAGTGAGAGGCCCGCGTACAGCAAAAAAAGAAAAGAAAAAAAAAATGGATTAAAGACCTAAATGTAAGGCCAGAATCTATCAAACTCTTAGAGGAAAACATAGGCAGAACACTCTATGACATAAATCACAGCAAGATCCTTTTTTACCCACATCCTAGAGAAATGGAAATAAAAACAAAAATAAACAAATGGGACCTAATGAAACTTCAAAGTTTTTGCACAGCAAAGGAAACCATAAACAAGACCAAAAGACAACCCTCAGAATGGGAGAAAATATTTGCAAATGAAGCAACCGACTAAGGATTAATCTCCAAAATTTATAAGCAGCTCATGCAGCTCAATAACCAAAAAACAAACAACCCAATCCAAAAATGGGCAGAAGACCTAAATAGACATTTCTCAAAAGAACATATACAGACTGCCAACAAACACATGAAAGAATGCTCAACATCATTAATCATTAGAGAAATGCAAATCAAAACTACAATGAGATATCATCTCACACCGGTCAGAATGGACATCAAAAAAACTAGAAACAATCAATGCTGGAGAGGGTGTGGAGTAAAGGGAACACTCTTGCACTGCTGATGGGAATGTGAATTGGTTCAGCCACTATGGAGAATAGTATGGAGGTTCCTTAAAAAACTACAAATAGAACTACCATATGACCCAGCAATCCCACTACTGGGCATATACCCTGAGAAAACCATAATTCAAAAAGAGTCATGTAGCAAAATGTTCACTGCAGCTCTATTTACAATAGCCCAGACATGGAAACAACCTAAGTGTCCATCATTGGATGAATGGATAAAGAAGATGTGGCACATATATACAATGGAATATTACTCAGCCATAAAAAGAAACGAAATTGAGCTATTTGTAATGAGGTGGGTAGACCTAGAGTCTGTCATACAGAGTGAAGTAAGTCAGAAAGAGAAAGACAAATACCGTATGATAACACATATATATGGAATTTAAGGGAAAAAAATGTCATGAAGAACCTAGGGGTAAGACACGAATGAAGACACAGACCTACTAGAGAATGGACTTGAGGATATGGGGAGCAGGAAGGGTAAGCTGTGACAAAGCGAGAGAGAGGCATGGACATATATACACTAACAAACGTAAGGTAGATAGCTAATGGGAAGCAGCCGTATAGCACAGGGAGATCACCTCGGTGCTTTGTGACCGCCTGGAGGGGATAGGGAGGGTCAGAGGGAGGGAGACGCAAGAGGGAAGAAATATGGGAACATATGTATATGTATAACTGATTCACTTTGTTATGAAGCAGAAACTAACACACCATTGCATTGCAATTATACTCCAATAAAGATGTAAAAAAAAAAAAAAGAAAAGAAAAACAGCCTGACCACATTCTTTTCCTTCTGAGCCCTTTTGAATTGATCTATAGCAGGCAAAGGTTATTGCTGACTTTCCTACAGTTCATCCATGTCTTCAGGCTTTAACTTTAAAATCTAAGAGATTATTAGTGAGGTTTGCTGGAATAAAAAAAAAAAAAAAGAAAAGAGAAAACATAAGGAAGTTCTTTTTTTTTTTTGAGTGATGGAATTGTTCCATATGCTGATTATTGTGGTGGTTACATAAATCTATAAATGTATTAAAATTCACAGAAACGAATTTAATCAGGACAGTGTGGTATTGGCAAAAGAACAGACAAATAAATCAATGGAACGGAATAGAGACCTCAGAAATTGACCTACACAGATAGAGCCTAACAAACTTTGACAAAGGAGCAAAGGAAATTTAATGGGGAAAAGATAGTCTTTTCAACAAATGTTGATGGAACAACAGGACATCCACATACAAAAAGAATTTATCTTGACACAGACCTTACACTTCTCACAAAGTTTAATTGAAAATAGACTATAGATTCAAATATAAATGCAAAATTATAAAACTTCTAGAAGTTAACATGGGAGAAAATGTCCTTGGGTTTGGCACTGACTTTGTAATACAGTACGAAAGCACACTCCATGGAAGAAAAAATTGATAAGCTGGACTTCATTAAAATGAAAAACATCTACCCTAAGAAATACACTTTTAAGAGAATGAAAAAATAAGCCACAGACTGGGACAAAACAGTTGCCAAATGCGTATCCGATAAAGCACTACTATCCAAAATATATGAAGAGCTCGTAAAACTCAAAAATAAGAAAACATACAGCTCAATTAAAATGGGTAAAGGGGGGCTTCCCTGGTGGCGCAGTGGTTGAGAGTCCGCCTGCCGATGCAGGGGACACGGGTTCGTGCCCCGGTCCGGAAAGATCCCACATGCCGCGGAGTGGCTGGGCCCGTGAGCCATGGCCGCTGAGCCTGCGCGTCCGGAGCCTGTGCTCCGCAACGGGAGAGGCCACAACAGTGAGAGGCCCGCGTACCGGGAGAAAAAAAAAAAAATGGGTAAAGGGTCCAAATAAACATCTCACCAAAGAAGATAATCAAATGGCAAATAATGATATGAAAAGATGTAACACATCATATATCATTAGGTAATGGCAAATTAAAATAACAATGATAAACCACTACACACCAATTAGAATAGTTAACATCCAGAACACTGACAACATCATAAGCTAGTGAAGACTCAACGCAACAGGAACTCTCAGTCATTGCTTATGGAAATGCAAAATGGTACAGCTGCTTTGGAAGAACAGTCTAGCAGTATCTTCCAAATCTAAACACAGTCTTACCATACAATCCAGAAATATCTCTCCTTGCAGGTCCCCACAAAAACCTACATAGTAATTTCATAACTGCCAAGACTGGAAGCAACCAAAATGTCCTTCAGTAGGTGAATGGATAAATAAACTGCTACATCCGGATAATGGAATATTATTTAGCACTGAAAAGAAATGAGCTATCAAGCCACAAAAAGACATGAAGGAACCTTAAATGCACATTACTAAGTGAAAGAAATCAGTCTGAAAGGGCCAGCTATATAATTCCAGCTATATGACGTTCTGAACTGGCAAAACTATAGTGACTAATAAGATCAATGGTTTATAGGGATTGAGGGGAAAGAAGGAGGGATGAATACGTAGAGGGAAGGGGGTGTTTAGGACAGTGAAGATATTCTGTATGATAATACAATGGTGGATATATGTCATTATACATTAGTTAAAAACCAACACCAAACGTCAACTATAAAGAAAACTATGACCTTTGGGTGATTACAATGTGTCAATGGAGATTGATTGATTGTAACAAACTACCACTCTGGTGCAAGGTGTTGATAGAAGGGGAGGTTGTGCATGTATAGGGGCAGGGAGTATATGGGAACTTCCTCTCGATTATGCTGTGAACCTAAAACTACCCTAAAAAATAAAGTCTAGGAGTTACTCAGTTTTCCTGGGTCTCTCCCATGTATACAGGAGCTGCACATGTTATTAAACTTGTTTGTTTTTCTCCTTTTAAAAAGAAACAAAAAACCCCACAATAGTCTATTAAAAAAAGAACAGTTATTTACCTCCCAAACTAACAATGCAATAAGAGCAAATATTCATTTGGTGCTTACTGTGGATAGTGGAAATATGATATTGATATTGGTCAAAACCTACAGAACTGTACAACACAGTGAGTCTTAATGTAAACTACGGGATTTAGTCAATAATAATGTACCAATATGGGTTCATCAATTATAACAAATGTACCACATTAATATAAGTTGTTAATAACTGTGTACAGAATATGGGGTAGAAAGGTAGTATATGGGAACTCTTCGTAATACCTGCTCAACTTTTCTGAAAAGCTCAAACTGCTCTAAAACATATACTCCATTAGCTAAAAAGTCACAGAACTGTACACTGGAAGAAAAAAATCTATTTTACTGTATTGATCATTTAAAAAACTGAAAATAAAAGCAACCTAGGTGTACAACAATAGGGGAAGGTTTATATGTGCCTATAGGCAAATCTGCTCAGTCATCATTCAACAAATATTTAATTAGAGCCTCATGGACTTATGAAATTAAACATCTACTCAGAGTACTAGCATTTATTCTTCGTTTTCTTTCACTCAATTAATTAGTGTCAATTCATCTCCATCTTGTGAGACTCTCCAGTCATGTGGAGTATTTTTCCATTTTTCATAGCTTAGATTTTCTGGCTGATCATTTTCTCCACTTTCTTGCCATTATCCTTGCCTCTCTTGTCCTTTTGCCAAACCCACCTGGCTACTGTGAGACCATTCAACTACTTTCCTTCTTCACCTCCGGACATAGGACACTGAACACTGCTGGAGAAAACTCCCAAAGCACACCCTTGAGGGGGCGGGGTGGTCATTGTAGCATCTTTGATTTCAAGGAAGTTCCCAGCACTACTCAGTATTGATGTTATATTTGTGTGTGTGAGATCTTCTTCCATAACGGTAATTTTAAACCTTCTCCACTTTTCTTAAATACCTGACTCTACCACCCTGCTTTCCCTCAGCAGTTGGCATTTCACTAAAAATGCATTAGGAGTCAGCACATGAGATCGACCAGAAATTCCCACTACTAAATTGATAAATGTAGCCTCATCCAAAATCACTGTTCCTTCTTTCTGCCTATTAAAATGGAAGCCTTATCCTCCAGGTCTGCTCTTTCCTCCTGGGGACCTCATCCTATTAATTACTCCTCTCTCTGTTATCATTGAAGTATTTTCAAAGTATCCCTTTCTACAAGATTTCTCCCAAAAGCATTTACACTTTAGCAAATCTTTTCCAGTTTTGAAAAAAAAATCCTGTTCAGATAAACATTAGAGCTTCTATCCTGTTCTCTCTTCTTATTAATAACCATTGACTGTCATTGAGATAATTCTTCACTTTTCACTCACTTCTCAATTCAAGTCATCTGATTCTTTTCCATAAAATAATGTACTGAAAAAGGTATTAATGAACTGTTTGGATGCCAAATCTAATGGGCACTTTTTATCTTTATTTTCCTTGATCTCTTCTCAGCACTTAAAATTTTCTTCCGTTGGTTTCTCTGATTTACTACTCTTATTCTATTGCTCATTTCTATTTGTTTGCTTGCTCCTTTATAACCTCTGTTGTCAACTTTTATTCTTTTATCTATCACCTAAATGATGGTCTTTATACTCAATATATGGTCCCTGAACAACCTCTTTTATTCCTATACATTCAATTAGGAATCTTAACTCCAGTGTAATTCTCTTTCCTGAATTTCAGTTTTATAATCAATCAACTTCCTACCACTCTCCTGTACTTATATTTCCAAAAGTGTCACAAAATTAAAATAAAAACTGAATTCATTATCCTCTCTTTTCCAGTAATCTCTGTGTTAATTTTCCATCCAATCAGCCAAGTCTGAATTCTGGGTCATCCCTAACATATTCCTCTCTTTAATTGCTCATATCCAATCAGTTCCTAAACCCTGTTGGTTTTACCACCTAAATATCTCTTGAATGCTATATATTTTTCTCCAATGCCAATCACAACGTAAGTAAACCCACCATCATATCTCATATGAATTATACATCTAATCCTTTAACTTGTCTCTTGCCTTCAGTTTTGTCCACCTCTGGTGTCTTTTTTTATATAGAAACCAGAGTTATCTTTCTCAAGCAAGGTTCTAATTAAATCATTCTTCTGCTTAAAATACTTCAATGACTCCTCTTGTGTTAAACTAAAATTTTGTCTCCTTAGCAGAGCTGACAGTCTTCCACAATTTGACCCCATCCTGATTCAGCTCTCACCACTTCCCGTTCACACTCTACTTTCCAATCAACCTGAACTATGTGCACTTCCCAGAGCTCGCTGTTCTATCTCATGTCTCCAGGCCTCGGAGAATGGTACCCCCACTCCCCCCACTCCATGGTATGCTCTGGAACTCTTTATTACCACTAGCTTCTATTTATCCTTTATTACTCAGTTAAGATACCACCTTCTCTGGATATCTGTTTCTGGGATAAGTGCTGCCACAATACTCCACATTTATTTCTATCACATCCCTAGTCATGTTATGTTATAATGGTTGGTTACTGGCCTGATCTCATGCTAGTGGAACTTCTTGAGGGCAAATTTAAAATTCTGTGTCTTTTTTTTTTTTTTTTCTTTTTGCTGTGCCATGCGGCTTGTGGGAACTTAGTTCCCCAACCAGGGATCAGGGATCGAACCTGTGCTCCCTGCGGTGGAAGTGCAGTCCTAACCACTGGGCCGCCAGGGAATTCCCAAAATTTTGTGTCTTACTGATCTCTGTGTTCTTGATGTCTAACCCTGTACACAACCAAGAAGTGTTTAAACAAAACAAAACAAGAAATGTTTAAAGAAGGAAGTTAGAAAATCAAGAAGGAGGGAAGGGAGGGAGGACTACTCATGTACATTCCCTCTAAGGTCCCGGCTATGTAAAGTTGCAGAAATACTAACAGGTATTTTGTTCCTGGCATGGGATTATGGGTAATTCCTCCCTAGTTTTGAAACACTGTTTTTAATGTTGTTACATTGCTTCTATAATTAAAACAAAACTAATCTGTGTTCTGCAGATGCCTAACAGGGAGTGCGGCTGTGGCAGAGACTTCTCTGTGTTCCCCGAAAGTTATGTCTTCTTCATGGCACACACCCAAACTGGATTTCTTAGCCTCTATCTCTGTTACTGTAGTCATGGGATCAAGTTCCAGCACAGAGAATGCAGTGCTGTGTGCCACTTCAATGCTTAGTCTCAAAATATCCTCCCACAGTGAACTCTGTTCTCTCTTCCTGTCTGGAAGGTGACCAGAAAGAACTTCAAGAACCTCAAAAAGGGAATAACCACAAGATGGAAGAATCCTGGGTTCTTTTTTTTTTAAGAAGATGTTGGGGGTAGGAGTTTATTAATTAATTTATTTATTTTTGCTGTGTTGGGTCTTTGTTTCTGTGCGAGGGCTTTCTCTAGTTGTGGCAAGCGGGGGCCACTCTTCATCTTGGTGCATGGGCCTCTCACTATCGCGGCCTCTCTTGTTGCGGAGCACAGGCTCCAGATGCACAGGCTCAGTAGTTGTGGCTCATGGGCCTAGTTGCTCTGTGGCATGTGGGATCCTCCCAGACCAGGGCTCGAACCCGTGTCCCCTGCATTAGCAGGCAGATTCTCAACCACTGCGCCACCAGGGAAGCCCTGAATCCTGGATTCTTAAGTGATGGCCTGGAAAGCCACCCAACCAAAATCCCTCAAATGGACTTTACTTGAGTGAGAAATTTGTTTCTATTGCAGTAAATCACCAAGGTTTGACAATTTATAATATATACATATATATGGCAGTTAGGCTAAAGTAATACTCTTGGTAAAGAGTTTAATATGGTCCCAACTAGAATCTAAGATGACTTGATTTATAAATGGCTTGTTCTAGGGCACATGAAAAACTATCACCAAGCTTGACTCCTATAGTTCTGAAATGTTGAAATTTTAAATTGGTTTTATATTTATTTATTTATTTATTCTACATGAACTGTTTGAGTTTAAGGAGATAATAAAGATGTTATTGGCCATCCTCTCCATATTTACACATGAGAATCCTGAGGTGCAGAAAGGGAAAGGCTAGTCCAGTGTGTCTGAGTTGTCTTGCTTTCAAGTCTCCTAACTCATACATGAGAATGTCCTGTTTGGAACAGCTGGGTCTCCATTGATTGTCCAGGACGACACATGTGCTCTGGGTGTCTAAATGCAGTCCTCTCCCTCAAACCCCCATGGGCATTCCTCCTGAAACTGCCCCTGTCGTTGAAAAGGATCACTTTCTCAGATAGAGGAGAACAGTTCTCTGACCAAGAGCATTCAAGCAGCTGCACTCCCCTGATAGAACCTTTAGAACCACCATTCTTCAGCCCAGAATATTTCTGTAATCTTGGTGTCACAATGAACTTCCTAAATCAGATACAAAAAAAGAGCATAAATTTTGAGGTAAGAATGAACTAATTTTACTACATTGCATTTAAGAATTCTTGTTCAACAAAGGATGCTGTAGATTTTGTTATCTGATGACAGCCTAGGAGAAGATGGTGGAAAAACAGAATCCCTCATCCACTTTTGGTAGAAGTGTAAAACGAGATGTTATTTGGATCTATCTGATTGAGAGCTATCTGGGTATACTCAGTGAAATTGCATATGTGGACATTCTATGATCCAGCAATACATGAAGAAAACTCCAGCATAGGTCTACAAGAGGACAGGTAAAATGGTGGAAGGGAGCCACTGCTAGAAGAATGAAAGCAAAATGTGAGGGATAAATACTGGACTGCACTGCAGCATTCAGAAACACTGAAGATCTGCATAGAGCAACACAGGTAGTATTAAGAACAACATAAAACAAATCCAGAGGGAAAAAAGTATAAAACAAGGCAATGTTGGTGTGCATGTGCTATATATGTAAACTTAAATATATAGGAAACAGCATTAAATACATTTTTCTTTTTTTCAAGAAAGCTTTTGGGCATACAGATGTATGCACAATATAACAAAAAGCCCATATACCTGCTACTCAGCTTAAGAAATAAAACATTACATTTAAAATTCTAAGGAATTTTAGCTAAGGACAATTCTCCAGAAAAGGGGCAACTGGGAATGTTATAAGTCAACATTCATGGAAGTTAAGGGATGCAGCAGGCTACCAACATTATCTATTACAATCTTATCATTTTACAGAATGAATATATACCCCCCAAACATGTAGATTTCACACATTATGACAAGTGTTGAGAAAAAGAAATGAAGTTAGGGATGTGTAAAGTAAAAACTTAAATGCATATTACTAAATGAACAAAGTCATCAGGAAAGGCTACATACTGTATGATGCCAAGTATATGATATCTTGGAAAAGGCAAAACTCTGGAGACAGAAAAAAGACCAGTGGTTGCCCAGGGAAAGGGGAAAGGGAGGGATAAACAGGCAGAGAACAGAGGATTTTTAGGGCAGTGAAAATACTCTGCATGATACATACCATTGTCCAAACCCATAAATGTACAACACCAAGAGTGTTGTCAACTATGGACTTCGGGTGACTATGATGTGCCAGTGTAGGTTCATCAGTTATAACAAATGCACCACTCTGGTGACGGATGTTGATAATGAGGAAGACCATGAATGTGTGTGGGCAAGAGCTCTAAGGGGAAATCTCAATTTTGCTGTGAATCTAAAACTGCTTTAAAAAAAAAAATACAGTAAAAACAAAAACTGAAAGGGTTTTTTTTTACTGGATGATTGAATGTGAAGTTCAAGTCATGCACATCTCTGAGTCTGAGATACATTAAAAGATTGATATAAATAAATACAGTGAGCAATAAATACACCATCTCTTCCCCAACAACACACTTAGCCTTTAAAAACATTGATTTGCCAAAACTGAGGAAGCCCTGTGAACAGTCAAGGTCTATAATTTAGGTGGTTTTTGTTGAGCTTTTGTAACTCTCTACTAATAAGCCTGTGTTCAGGCATTCTTCAATTGTAGCTCTTAATTGCAAAGTTTGGAACACTCTAAATTAGGGGTGAGTGATGCCAAATTCACTAAAACCCAATACATACTGATGGACTTAATTTTACTTCTCATTGTAGAATTATTTTCAACCTCAAACCTCATATATATTTGCATTCTGAAGAAGCATAACCTTTGTGTTCTGATTTATTTTTGCTTAATTCCACAGGCAATTCTTCACCAAGACTTGTTTGATATCTAAGATGACTTGGGAGTGATGTTTTTCTATGCTGGCTATCTTGCTAGCAGAATAAGATGCATGTTACACAGTCCATCCATTTTGTCTCTTTTCCTGGCCATCCAAATGCATTCTTACATTTCCATATTCTCCCCACTTATACTGCCACCTCCACCACCTCATTTGAAACATACAGATTAATCAGATTCCAGTCTAACTTTTATAAAGCTCACCTAGAATCAAGTTAGGCAAGATGATGAAAGAGCAGGAATCTCTATCCCAATGGACTATCTATCTATTCCAAAATTTAAACAAAAAGAAAACCCAGAAACAATGTATAAAATTAAGCAGAATAATAAGCCCTATAGATGTCACTGCAGAAGCCATAACATGACAGATTGAGGCTTCAGAGGGAAGATTTGGCATCGCAGTGCTGTCTCAGAAACAGATCACTTGGCTTTGGGCCCAAGTGAGTCAAGGAGGGCCAGTGAGGCCCGGTTCAGAATCAGAATCATGGGAGGACTGTACCTGGTTGATAGGATGAAGAGAATGCCTGCACTGCCCCCACCCCCCAGCCCCCAGAACCCTAGGAAATGACAGCTTCTGTCTAGGACTTTGGGTGGGTAAAAATGTCTTCTAGGTCTCCCATGGAAATTTAATTCATAAGTTTATTTCGTGTGTGGAAATAAAGTCAAAATTTTCTCTAGTCAGGATGGTAATTCACAAATGAGAAAAACAAAAGTAAAATGTAGTTTCCAGCTGTTGAAAACTCTTAGGCTGTCTGGCAAAACTAAATGCAAAGCAATCCAGATTAATTATTATACAATTTGGGTGTATAAGAAAGATGTTTAGGGACTTCCCTGGTGGCACAGTGGTTAAGAATCCATCTGCCAATGCAGGGGACATCGGTTCAATCCCTGGTCCAGGAAGATCCCACATGCTGCGAAGCAACTGAGCCCGTGTGCCACAACTACTGAGTCCCTGTGCTGCAGCTGCTGAAGCCCACATGCCTAGAGCCCGTGCTCCACAAGAGAAGCCACTGCAATGAGAAGTCCATGCACCGCAATGAAGAGTAGCCCCCGCTTGCCACAACTAGAGAGAAAAGCTCGAGTGCAGCAACAAAGACCAAACACAGCCAAAAGCTAAATAAATATATTTTTAAAAAATTTATTAAAAAAAAAAAAAGATGTCTATAGACAAAACAGTCTCTCCTGAAAATGTGCTTACATAAAATAAGAGAATGATCCACCATGAGGGAGAGTCAGAAGACAGCAAAGAGCAGATTAAGTCCAAAAAGGGAGCACAAAGGAAATATATGAAGAAAATCAATATGCTAAGAAAAGAGACAGATCAAACAGAAAACAAAAATATAACAGAAAGGACTGACGAAAACAAAAACTGGTTCTTTAAAGAGTAAAACACTGATTAAAAAAATTAATACTAATGAAGAAAAAAAAGAAACAATTCCCAAAATCAGGAAGGAAGAGGAGGATATCACATTTAAAATTAAAGGTATTATGATCAATTTTTTGATAATAAATTTTATAATTTAGATGAAATAAATCTTAGAAAAATCATAATGCACTAAAATTGACATAGGAATAAGAGAAAATATAAATAGTCCTTTTCTATCAAGGAAATTGTATCCTTTTTTTAAAAAAAAGAACTCCTCACAAATGAAATGGTAGTCCCATATTACTTCACAGGGAAAGTCTGGTAAACTTTTAGGGTAGAATAACACCAAGCTTATAGAAATCTTTCCAGAAAATGGAAAAAGAGGGAGCATCCGCCATTTCATTTTATGAAAACAGAATTAACTTGGTTTTAAAACAAAGTGAAGACATTATAAGAAAGAAAAAGTACTGGCCAATCCTACTTAAATGAAACTTTAAAAAGATAATATTTGCAAAAATACGCAGCAATACATAAAAGATAACATAAAATGTGGTTGGTTTATCATTCAAAAATCAATCAATGTAATATGACTCACTACCAGAACAAAGGAGAAAAACATTATTTCAATAGATGCCTAGGTATCATTTGATAAAATTCAAGCTCTACTGATGACAAAAATTAAAAACTACTAGCAAACCCAGAATATAAAGCTTTGCCTTAATCCTCAAAAAATAAAAACCTTATGACATTTAGCAACTAATATGTTCCCTCTTACTTCTTCTTTTCAACATTGTAGGACAAGGGAAAGAAAACACATGTATAAGGATCAAAAAGTAAGAAATAAAGCTGTAATTATTTTTAGATGATACCTAAATTACAAATATAATTTCCAATAGCAAATATAATGAAAAATAGAACAACAAAATGAAGTGCATGCTAATCATACAATGGAATATTATTCAGCCATAAAAATGAATGAACTAATAAGGCTTTACATAAAAAACTATTGTTGACTCTTACAAATATATCATTGAGTAGATAACCCAGACACAAAAGAAGGTCTGTATGATTTCACCTATAAAATTTCAAGAGCCTGCATGACTTATTGGTGATGGTAAAAACCTGGATAGTGGTTATATTCCAGGAGAAAAAGAATATAATAATTGAGAGGGGACATGAGGGAGTCTTAGGAGTTTCTATTTACATTTTATTTCTTGGATAAGGTAGTGATCACACAAATGGATTCATTTATAATTAATCACTAGGCTATATTCTTATCACTTTTATACTTTTCTGTATTATAGTCAACTTTAAATTCTTTTAAGTTTACAATCCAACACAGTACAGAACAATTTTTAGAATGCTACATTTTGTGTAAGAAAGGATGGGAAATTAAGATCTATATACTTATATTATCTAACCTAACTAGATACACACATACACACACTTGCTTATATTTGAAAAAGGAACACTGAAAAAATAAACAAGAAGCAAAGTACAACTGTTAATTTTAAAAGGAGAAAATAATTAAAACAAAAATTCTCACATCATACTTTTTATATGCTTTCGGTTTTGAACCAAGTAAATGTTTTCCATATTTAAAAATAGACTTGAAAAAGTAATCCCCAAAATGAAAAATCAACTGAAACAGACTTACTCCTCCTGTTGGTATTAGAAACGTGCAAGAAATCATTGTTCTTATTCTACCAACCAAAACAAGTTGGTTATGCAATAAAATTATAGCTTTAAAAAATCCCATCAGAAACTTCAGAATGCAAATGCACTAAATTCCAGAAAAGGATAAACACATTATAGGATAAAAGAAACTGATGGCTCATGGAGAACTGTGAAGAGGAAAAATCCATCATGGATGAGGTTTAGGAGAACATACACTTTTAATACACTTGCCATGGCCCTGGGTGGGCTTGCATTACAATCTGAAATTCTGAGCTACCTCAGCTACAAAGTCTTCACCCACCAACTCTTTCCCATGGATCGTCACTGAATGCTCAGGAGTACCATGTGAAAGGCTGGATGCAGGGCAAGAGCTGAGAGAGATCCCAGTGAGGTGCATGGACCCTCCTCCAAGTGCAAGGCAAATACCCTCCAAAAGCAGAGGCAGGAAGGGAACTGAGAGAAACTGATCAATCAAGGCAAACTGGGTTTGCTACAAATGGACAGCTGAGGGCAGAGCAGGAGAGCTGAGGGAAATTACATTTGGGTACTTATACATTCCTCTGAGTAACCGATAGAGTAAGTACACAAAAATTGGTAAAAAACAAGATTTGAAAAATGCTACCATGCAACTTGACCTAACTGGCATTTATAGAACACCTCCCCTCAAAACCACAGTATACTTATTATTTTCAGTGGCATGTGGAAGAGTCACCAAGAGAGACCAATATTCTAGGTCATAAGACAAGTTTTGATTAATGTGAAACAGTGGAATCATGCAGAGTATATTATCTGGCTAAAAGTATTTTAAATGAGAAAACAACATCATTAGGATATCCAGAAAATCCCCAAATATTTGGCAATTTAGTAATACCACTTTGAATAATTCATGAGTCAAAGAAAAAATCAGAAGAAAATTAAAAAGCATTTTGAAGTGAGTGATAATGAAAACCCAACATATCTAATTGTGTGGGTTATGGCTAAAGAGGTGCTTAGACAGCATTAAATAGCTTTAAATGATTATATTAGAAAAGAAGGAAGGGCTGAAACCAATTACCTTAGCTTCTACCTTAAGAAGCTAAAAAAGATCAAATTACACCAAAAATAAGCAGAAGGAAAAACAAATATCAGTAGTCAATAAAATAGAAAACTGACAAATACAAAAAAATTAATGTCAGTACTTTGAAAACAGTAATAAAATTAATCAAAATCTAACAAGATTGGTTAAGATAAAAAGAAAATACAAATTGCCAACATCAGGAATGAAAGAGAGGACATCATTATAGATCTATTAACATTAAAGTGATATATATCTGGAATCTAAAAAACAAGAAATGGTTTTGAAGAACCTAGGGGCAGGACAGGAATAAAGACTTGAGGACACGGGGAAGGGCAAGGGTAAGCTGGGAGGAAGTGAGAGAGTGGCACTGACATACATACACTACCAAATGTGAAATAGATAGCTAGTGGGAAGCAGCTGCATAGCACAGGGAGCTCAGCTCGGTGCTTTGTGACCACCTAGAAGGGTGGGATAGGGAGGGTGGGAGGGAGACGCAAGAGGGAGGGGATAAGGGGATATATGTATACGTATAGCTGATTCACTTTGTTGTATAGCTGATTCACTTTGTCATACAGCAGAAACTAACATAACAATGTAAAGCAATTATACTCCAATAAAGATGTTAAAAAAATAAAGTGATAATACCCGAATAGTATGAAGAACTTTGACAATAAATTCTTTAACATAGCTTAAAAGAACAAACCCTTGAAAAGTGGAACTTAAGGTTAACAGAAGCAGAAATAGAAAATCTAAAAGTCACAATATCTACTAAAAATGAAATTTATAATAAAAAAATCATTCCACAAAGAAAATTCCAAGTCCACATGACTTCATAACAATTCAATGAAACATTAAGAGAGATAATGCAAATTGTACACAAACTTTTTAGAATATACAGGAGAAAGGGTCAATTTCTTACACATTTCATTAAACTGACATAATACTGATATAAATATCTTACAAAAACATTAGAAGGAAAACAATTACAGATCAATATTCCTCATGAACATGGACACAAAATACTTAATAAAAATATTAGCATACCTTTTCCAGCAGTAGATAAAAGGATAATAAATCATCAAAAGGAATTTATCTCAGGAATGCAAGGTTGTTTTAACATGTGAAAGTCAAGCAATGTAATTTTCCACATCAACAGAATGATGAGAAAAAGAAATGATCACCTCAGTAAACACAGTAAAGCATTTGATTGAATTTACCACTTTTTCATGATAATAACTCTCAGGAAACCAAGAACAGAAGAGAAATTCCTCATTCTGATAAAATACATTTATACAATGAAAACAAAAAACTCACTATTGCTAACACCATACTTAACTGTGAAATAGTGAATGCTTTTCCACCAAGATCAGGAAGAAGGCAAAAATATCTGCTCCTAATTTATATTCAACATTATACTGGAAGTCCAAACTAGTAAAGAATAAAGAAAGGAAGGAAGGGAAGGAGGTAGGTAGGTTAGGGGCAGGAAAATAAAGATTGGAAAAGAGGTAAAATTGTTACCTGTTATCATTTTCAGATAATGATTGTATATGTAGAAACCCCTATGGAATCTACTAAAAAAACTACTAGAAGAATTAAATATACAAAAACTAAATATAATTCTAATACTAGCAAATCAAAATTGACAAGTAAAATTTATACAACAGTAATGCAATACCACCAACAATAACATAAACATATTTAGGAGGAAATTAACAAATAATATGCTGGTCTTTTATACTAAAAACTACAAAATATGGCAGAAAGTAATTAAAGACCAAAAAAAGAAACAGAAAGGTATAAAGATAGACAATAAAGGTATCTATCATATTCATATACTAGAAAACTCAACTTAGTTAAGATGTCAGTTCTTTCCAAATGATATAGATTCAATGCAATCCCAATCAAAGTCACATCAGTCTTTCATTATTTATTTATTTATCTACTTACTTTAGAAATTTATAATATTATTCTAAAATCAATGCAGAAAACAAAGGACCTAGAATAACTAAAACAACCCTGAGAAAGAATAATACAGTTGGAGGATTTGCAATACCTAATTTGAAAACCACAGAAATCATCGGAGTGTGTTCTGGGGGTAAAGATAGACAAACAGATCAATAGATTAGAAAGTCCAGAAATGGAACCAATAAATTATTTGATTTTCGATAAAGTCACTGTAATAGGTATCTATTGCTGTGTAACAGATTGCCACAAAACTTAGCAGCTCAAAGTAACAAACCTTTATTATCTCACAATTTTTGTAGGTTAGGAATCTAGGCACAGCTCAGCTGGAATGCAATCAAGGTGTGGCTGGGACTATAACCCTCTCAAAGTGCTACTGGAAAAGGATATGATTCAAGCTCACTCATGCGGCTGTGGCCAAGATTCAGTTCTTAGCAGGTTGTTGGACTGAGGACCTCAGTTCTTTAGTATTAGCTATTGGACTTCAGTTCCTGACCACACTGGCCTCTCCAAAGGGGAGCTTATAGAACTGCAACTTGCTTCAACAGTGCAAGTGAAGCGAGTGAGGGGGAGGGAGAAAGAGCAAAAGGGAGGAAAGGGCTAACAATGTTCAGTGCTCTTGCATCACTTCACTAATCATTCTGATATCATTTTTGTGATGTTTCTGTCCAATTTTTCTACTCTTTTTTCATTAAGTTGTTAGTGCTCTTCATGTATAAAAAAAAGTCAAATTCATAGAAGCAGAGAGTAGAAGAGTGGTTGTAAGTGGCTGGAGGTGGGGGAAATAAGGAGAGCTTGGTTAAAGGGTACAACTTTCAGTTATAAGATGAATAAGGTCTGAAGATCTAATGTATAATATGGTGACTACATTGATAACACTGTATTGTATAACTGAAATTTACAAAGTGAGTAGAACTTAAGTGTTAACAACAACAACAGGTAAATATGTGAGGGAGTGGAAGTGTTAATTCATTGCGGGGATCCTTTCACAATTTCTAAGTATATCAAAACATCACGTTATACACTTTAAATATCTTACACTTTTATTTATCAGTTATAGTTCAATAAAAATTATTTAAAAATTTAAAATATCACCTCTAAAATATTAATAGTGTAGGTCTGTTTCTGGACTCTCTGTTCTCTTCCTTTGATCCATCTGTCTACCCTTATGCCAAAAACTCACTATCTTGATAAATGTAGCTTTATATTGTCTTGAAATCATAAAGTTTAATTCCTCTATATTTGCTCACATTTTTCAAGATTTTTGTGGCTCTGGAATCAGCTTCTAAATTTCTACAAAATACCAGCTGAGATTATGATTAGAATTACCTTAAGCTTACAGATCAATTTGGAAAAATTGACATCACAAAATGTGGAGACTTCTAATTCATAAACATATCTTGCCATGTATTTAGGCCTTCTTTAATTTCTTTCGGCTATGCATTAAATTTTTTAGTGCATGACTTTCATTATATCTGTTACTTTTAAATAAATTATCTTTTATCTTTATTCCATACACCATTTTCTAATTATTTGCTGCTATCATGTAGAAATCAAATTGGTTTTGTATATTGCTCAGGTTATCCTGCTATCTTACTAAATTAATTACTGTCTAATTTGGGTTTTTTATAGATCTCTCTGAATTTTTTAATGTAAAAATCATGTTTAATGTAAAAATCATGTTTAATGTAAAAATCATGTCTATGAACGCAGATAATTTAACTTTTTTATTTTACCAAGTATTTATGCCTTTTATTTTTTACTTCTTGCCTTATTGTGCTGGCTGGGACTGCCAGGACAATGCTAAATAGAAATGATAAGATCAGACATCTTTGCCTTGATCTAAATCACAGGATGACAATGTATAATATTTTATTGTTGAGTATACTGTTAGGTGTAGATTTTTCATGACTTTTTCATATCGAGGAATTTTTTTTCTAGTTTTCTGAGATTTCACAACATGAATGGGTTTTAAATTTCATCAAATTATTTTTAGGCAACAATAACTACAATCAGGGAGAAGATATGTGCAAATCATGTATCTAAGAGCTTAATATCCAGAATATACAAATAACTCCTTCAATTCAACAACAACAAAAAAACAAACAACCCAATTCAAAAATGGGCAGAGGACTTGAACAGACAGTTCTCCAAAGAAGATACACAAATGGCCAGCAAAAGCACATGGAAAGATGCTCAACATCACTAATCATTAAGGAAATGCAAATCAAAACACAGTGAGATACCACCTCAAACCCAACTGGATGGCTATTATCAAAAAAATGGAAAATACATGTTAGTGAGGTTGCGAAGAAATTGGAACCCTCCTACTTTGCTGGTGCGAATGTAAAACAGTGTACCCACTGTTATCGACATGCTATATTATTTCATTTGTTTTCACTTTACCCTGTCTTTTTTTGATCTTATATTATTCTTTTCCGGTCTTTTTGTTTAAATCTTTTTCTTTTTTTAGTAATTGATTTTAATGTCTCTATTAGCGTTTTAGCTATACGTCTTTGTATTCCATTTAGTGACTGTTCTAGGAATAACATTAAGAATCTTTAAAAGTTAATATTACACCACTTTATCATAAATATATGAATCTTCCTATAGTATAGTTTCATTTTTTTCTTGTCCGTTGCAACTTTTTTGGTCATATCTATGTAATATAATACTGCATTATACACCTACACCTTTAATAATTGGTAAGGGACTGGGCAGTGATATTTGTTGCAGTGTGAATTTCTTTTTTCCCCAAAAGAAATTCACCCAAAGGTTTTTGCATCAATTCGTAATATCTGCTTGAATAAATTTTTACATTAGAGTTTGAAAATTTGTGATTTTCAAATTCTACATTGATTAGCTGTCATTTTACGCGCCCCCCCCCCTTTAAAAACATCTCTGCAGAAACTGAAAGCTAATGAATAAGAATTAGAAAATTATCATTTCAAAGATCTACATCTGCCAGGTCATTTGCCCTTTTGAAATGTCTTCTGTAATGTGAGAGTGCTAGGTATAAGGCCACTCTGACTGCAGTTTCCTTTATCAGAGGAAGATAGCAGCTCCAGGCCTCCAAGAAGTTCCAAGAGCCATTACTCAGGGGTCTCCCATGGAGCTGGTTCTGGAAAGGGCCTTTCCTTATTAATTAAGTCAGAAATAATTAATTTCCAATGGAGACATGTCAGCTTCTGGGTTGCAGCGGATTAAGGTGTGTCTCTCCACCTGATTAAATGCTTACCAAACATCTACTGTAAAAACAGATTTCATACCCAAAGGCATCTTTTCTTTTCTGAGCTGATTACCTTCTTTCAAGCCAAGAAGAAATAATCCCAAACAAGCACTCTTGGGTGGACCGCAACAGGTCCTATTTCATTTTATCTCTGCCTTATTTGCTTGGAATGACCAACTCTCTCCTTAGTAGAAATTCAGAGGAATGGTTATTTTTCTTCTTAAAAAAATAGTTTCAGGTCAAAAAGGTCAGCTTTTTTGAGAACCATCCAGCACCCTGTACCTCAGACACTTCAAGCCAGAATAACATCATTCCCAGGCATTCTTCTCAGTAGAAGGGCCTCACTGGGGCAGTGGGGCTCCTAACCCTGGATTTTTCACAAACCTCACTGGCGAGGAAATTCTTTCAGTTGTATCTAACCCCATCTCTACTGCCTGGTTCTCAAATGTAACTCTACTCATTCCAGTCATATAACTTGGGACAAGGGACTTAGTGCCTCATTAATTCATTTTTTTCTTATCTATAAGACAAAGAAAACAATAATAATATTACAAATGAGCATTAAAGGCGACATTGTAGTTCCAGCATGGGTTCAGAGAGAATGCTCCATGATTTTAGTTCCTTGTCCCTTTTTCTCTAATGCTCATTATAGCCCAGGTCTCACAGTAACCACACACAAGAGGAATCCCTCTCCCTACTTTATATTTAAGGACACTGAGGTTGAGAGAGATAATTGATTACAGTGACAAGAACTTAGCTGCCCTACCATCCTTCCTGATGCTTTTCCTGAGCCTCTCCTGGAATCTGCATTGATGACTCATTCCCTATTCATTCCAGACACAGGGATTTCCTAGAAGTAGGGTGTTCAATGAAAAACGAAGACAGTTCTAGGGAAACTGGTTGGTTAAGCACCCTAAATCCCCACTCCTGGACTTAACTGCCATTTCTGTTGTATTTACTTTCTTCCTGCTGAGGAAATATCACTTTGACTCTACCAGTTATCCTAATGAAATCCTTCTTCTGCCAGAACCTCTGGGACCCTCATATACTACATCCTGATATCATCCTTGTGTCTTCTTTATCCTCATCTCTCTTCTCACTTAATTTTAAGTTGTTTAAACCAAAGAGAAAGATGGATATCGTCCCTGCATTTTGGTAATCTCCAATCAGACTCAAAACGAACATACCTTGATCTCTGATCTTCTTGAAACTTTGCCAGGAGGTTTACTTTGGGCATTATAGGTACCCTTTAGCCCCAGTAATTCTCATCATCACCTTCCCAATAGGCCTTGGGCCCCTGGACACCCAGTGCCCTGCTCTAACTTGCTAGAGTATCTCACCTTGGTCCTGGATGTTCCCCACGTATTTGGTCTTGCAAGCTACAAATACATTTATGTATGTACAAATACATATATGTCCTTTATGTAATTTGCTTAAATTTCCCAGTAAGCCCTGGAAAAAAAATTTTTTTAAACACATATATACACAAAGGGAAACAAAACAAAAGACAAAAACACTAACAGTTCACTAAGTATGTGAGCCTTAGATCTCATAACACCTGCATTTATATCCCAGTTTCACCACTTTGTGTGATCTTAGACAAGGCACTTAGTTCTTTGAGTCTGGTTCTCCTTGCTGTAAGATGGAGTAATAATTATATGATTAGCTATCACTAATGGCACTTAGAACAGTAACTGGCACACAGTAAGCACTTATTAACTGCTAGCTTCTTTTCTTCTCTTAAGCTAGGAATCATAGTTTATCTTCCCCAAGTCTTTCAGCCTGTGTTGAGCACTCAGACTTGTGGGCTTTAATGGATCACCCACAGGACTATAGGACCCTGAAGATGCTCACATGGTCTGTGTCTGCAGAGGCAGCACGTAAGTGCCATCTTGCAGGAGCCAGATTCTCTCCATCTTCTATGCAGGACACGTGGTAACCAAACACTTCTGGGAAGTAACCAGGGTCACTCCCAAGCCCACCTGAGTCCTCACTGACTAAACAGTGCTGAATGCACACATGGGCACTAATTGAATAAAGCTTTCTTGGAATCAATATGGCTTGACTCCAAACAAGCTGACTATTTAAATAAGCAAAAGAAAATGCTAACAACTGGCCTCTGCTGTTTGTCTCCTAATTATGAGCATATTTGGCTGACTCAGAACCAATTTTATGTGCAGAAACCAAACAATCAAAAAGGTCTCATTACTAAAACCTGGGCATCCTTTTAATGCAAATCAAACACTGTGATATACACGGCATGACTACAAGCAAACAAAGCTGAACTTGTCTGCACACATATTTCCGGTTGCAAGATCCCAACTGGGTTGAGTCTTGGGCTGCCTTTGCAAAGTGCCTTGTGTGAGGCGGGGGAAGCCAAGAGTACCATCTCCAGCCTACGGCTGTGGTACCCCTGTTGGTAATGGAGACAAAGCAAGAATACTGTTATTCACCCTTCTTATACCCTGATCTCAAGTCTTTTCCACTCCGAAATTCTGCCCCCCTGCACATCTTCAGCCACTCACAGTCACACCACACCCTGAGGTCACATCATGATAATCATAAAGTTAAGAATACAAATAACCACCTACCTCTAGAAGGCCTACCATGGTCTATACTGTGCTAAGTGCTTCACATGCATTAGCACATTTAATTCCTGCTAGAAGCTTTTGACATAGGAGCTACCATTATCTCTATTTTACAGATTAAGCAATTGAGTTGTAAGTTCACACAATTAATATCTAAGAGACAAGATTTATGCACAGGTGTGTCTACCATCAAAGTATATATTTTTATCGGTTTCACACGGCTTCTTTGCTGCAATCTCTAATTTAATCTTTCAGTGTCTGACTACAGTTTCTCTCTTCACCTGACTCAGCAGAACTGCCCTAACTTAAGCCTCATGGAGAATTCCAGTCTCAGAATCCTGCTGTATCTTTCCAGCCCATCAACCTCAGTCCAGCTTCACTTCCTTCCCTATCAACCTCCTTGCTGTTGTCAGTCATTTCAGCTACAGGACTACAAGTCATTCCAACTTCCTCCACTCCCCTGATCCCTTAATCTTCCTCAGCACTGACTCTGATGATGTCCAGACCTGGATTAGTACAACCACCTGCTTTCCCCTTGGCTGGCCTGGGGATGCGGAGCGTCACTGACTTGAATGGAGTACACACGTATGAGCTCAGCTGTCTTGAGCTTCCTGCCTCACTCCAAATCCTTTATCCTGCTCAAGCTGACTCCCTTTCCTGTTCCCCGCAGCGATGACCCTCAGTCTTGTCTTCATCGCCAGGCACTCCACCAGGCTCCTGCCCTTATTTTCTCTGCTGAGGAGTAAGTGGTCTGTGCCACTGAGAAAATTGAGATCATTAAGCATGAACTCTGTCATCTTTGCTCTGAAATCCCCTTACTTGCCCTATTTCTGTCCCCTACCTGTCCCTCAGATTTCAAATATCCTGGTTTTCAGAAGGACCCCACTTTGTCAAAAATCTCCGAGGATCATGCCTTGCCATTAAGTGTCCGCTGTGTCTTTATGTTTATCATCAATCATTCCATTCACTCCCAAGTCCCCTGCCATCTTCCTGTGGCCACTCTGGAAAGACTAAATCTATAATCTCCACTCCAGTTCTTCATCTTAATTGAAATGTGCACCTTCTAATAGTGTTTATCACACCCTCCTTCTGTGACTTCTGTGATAACGCATTTGTAATCTTAGGGTGAGCCAGTTCCCCCGCTCCACTGAATAGATTTTATCTACACATATGACTACAAATACCATCTATAAGCTAATGATTCCAAAACCAATTTCCCAAGTCCAGACCTCAACTGAACACTGGAGATCTGCACTTATATAGCAAAAATTATATGTTAAAGAGTAAACCCAACTTCCTCCTCCTAAAGTTGTTTTCGTGATCTCCATTTTTGTTAATGGCATTAACATTAATCATATTGCCTAAGGTCAACACTTAAGAATGACAATTTACTTTTTTTATCAGTTACTCCTATACATATGCCCAATTCAATATTAAGTCTCATTGATTTACTCTCATTCATTCATCCTACAGTATTTATTTTAAATCCTTTGTGTGTGAAGTAAACAATTCCAGCTATAGCAATGCATGACGCCAGGGACATCCTATATTTTGTGTAACACAGTGACTCTGTGAGGTATTGGGCTACACAAGGGATATAAGGATAAGCAGTAAATGACAGTCTCTGCCTTCATGCATCTGAAAATCTAACGGAGGGGTCTGGGCATAAATACTTTAAGCATCAAATAAATAAAACACTGCAAAGATGATTCAGGAAATGATGACTGAGCCAGGAATTGAAGGAAGAGGAAAAGATAAAGAGTTGAATAGAAGAGGATAAATGGACTCAGGCAGAGACACACAGGCAAATCCCCTGGGGCAGAAGCACCATGGAGCAACCTTGTAACTGAAAGGCCAGTGTGGCTGAAGCAGAAACTGGGAGAAAATAGTACAAAATGAGACTGAAGGTTAGGGGAGAAGCTGACCAAACTGAGCTTTAGACTACGTAACTAAATCATGTTTCTGTTCTAAGAGTACTGGCAAGACAATGGAGGCATCTACAGATTTGGGGCATGAAGTGTATATGTGTGTGTGTGAGAGAGATACAGAGAGACAGAGAGAGACAGAGACAGAGAGACAGAGAGAGACAGAGAGAGACAGAGAAAGACAGGGAATCTAATTTAAATTTTGAAAAAACTACTCCAGCTACTGTGTGGCAACCAGCTTGACAAGGAGCAAGAGTAGACACTGGGAATGTTTAGGGAGTCATGGCAATAGCCATGACAGGAGAGACGTGATGGTGTCTCAGATCAGTGTGAGGGCAGTGGGACTGCAGACAAGATACGTTTGTGAGTTATTTGGGAGGTAAAATCAACAGTATACAGTGATGTACAGAATATGGAAGATAAAGGAAAAGATTCCTATATAGTTTTCTGACTTTTATAACTGGATGGATCATGGTACCATTCACTGACTCAGAGAACAGGGGAAGAGGATTAAGAGTATGGGGGATTGCTAAGGAGATCTTGATTTCATTTCAGGACATATTGGCTTGCAGAGACTTTCAGCCTTCCAAGAGAGATCATACAAGTATGAAACTCAGAGGAGAGATAAGGCTGGATATAAATGTGTGAGCTATCTGTAAAGATAATAACTGGAGTCATGGTATAAATGAAAATGACCAGGGTAGTTTTCTGTCTTGGTAGACAATCTGGGGAGAAAACTTGAAAGATCTGAGAAGAGAGCATGTGACTCAGCTCTGAGAATAGCATTTACTGGTAGGGTAGAAGAGAATGAGCTCAGAAAACAGAGAAATGGCAAGAGAAGAGAAAAACCAGGAGAGTGCTGCCTCACAGAAGCTAAGGGCAGAAAGTGACTTTCAGAGCCAAAAGGTGCTAAGAGTTCAAGAAACATGATATACAGTAGAGCCACTTGGAGGTGCAATTATGGGAACAAAACCCACATTGGAATGGTTGAATGGTAGATAGGAGATAGAAAAATAAGGACATTTTCTTTTGAGAAATTCAAAGAAAGAAGAGCGGAACCAGAGGGAATGTGAGACCAAGACACGACTTGTGTACAATTAAAAGCTAGCAGAAAAATCTAGTTACGGGAGGAATCTATGTAAAAGGGAAAGGAAAGACAATCTACATTTTAATGCTCCTAGGGAAGCAGGAGTGGATAGGATCTAGTGTTCAGTAGGAGGTTTGGCCTTAGCTCCCAGATGGGAAAACTTCTCTGTTATAGCAATAAAAAAAGCAGAGGAGACTGGGGGCAGTGAGTTCCCTGGGTTTTCTATTTTGTCTCATATATCCTAGCCATGGAGCTGAAGGAGCAGACAACCTGGGAACACTAATAGTCACAGACAGAAACAGCTTCCGTAAAACCCTGCTCTCTCTAAGCAAAGGACCAGGAAGTGGATAGTCTATCAAGACAGAAAACTATGGACAATAACTGCTTCACTATTATGAAACATAACAGAAAAAAATTGTGGCTCCACCTCTACCCATGCCAACAAAAGCAAAGTGGGGAGTCTAGACTTCCACCATTGTCAGATTGTAACAAAGCACCTCTCCTCCCACCAGGGTGCTAACAGAAAAGGCCAAGTAGGGAACAAAAGAAAAATGTTACCCTTCTCCCTTATAACTGGGAGGTATTCAAGGAGACCTGTTAGAGAGTCAGGAGTTTCAGGACTGCCCAACAGTAATGAGGCAACCCCCACCATGGTGTCAGTGAAGCTGAAACTTCCACCACCAACCAAAAGTAACAGAGTCCTCCAATGTCAGATGTCATTGGAGGCCAAGTGCTGAACGTGACTTTCTACTCCTATATGAAAGTAGCCAGGCAGTGCCTATACCTTCTCCTACCAGAGCAGTATCAGTGAGAGGAAGCCAGCTAAAGCAAAAGGTTTAAATAAAAACCAGAGCTTTATAGCATAATACACCAAATGTCTAGATTTCCACTGAAAAGCATGCGTTATACCAAGAACTAGGAAACTGTATGGAATAAGATGATCAATAGGTGCCAATACTGAGAAAACAGAGATGTTAGAAGTATCTGACAAAGGTTTTAAAGCCAGTATCATTAAAAAAGGCTTCAATGAGCTATTAGCACTGAGCTTGAAATAAATTTTTAAAAATGAAAAAAAGAAAAAGAAAGTCTCAGCCAAGAAACAGAAAATCTCAACAAAGAAATAGAAGATATAACTAAAAACCAAATGGAAATTTTAGAGCTGAGAAATACAATAACAAAGGTAAAAAAACAAACAAGCAAAGAAGCCTCAATGGTGGGCTAAACAGCAGAAAGTAGGGATCAGAGGAAATCAATGGACATAAAGATAGAACAATAACAATTACTCAATCTGAACAAAGGAAAGAAAATAGCCTGCAATAAAAATGAACAGAGCCTCAAGGACCAGGAGGACGTCATAAAAATATATGACATTCATGTCACCAGAGTCCCAGAAGAGAGAAGAAAAGACAGGATTGAAATAGTACTTGAAGAAATAATGGCTAAAAACTTTCCAAATTTCACAAAAGACATAAACCTATAGGTTCAAGAAGCTGACTGAATTTCAAACAGGATAAATCAAAGGAATCCAGATAAAGACACACCATAGTCAAACATATGAAAACTAAAGACAAAGAAAATATATTGGAATTAGCAAGAGACCAAGATCACCTTACCTAGAAAGGAAAACCAATTGGGGTAACAGTGAGTTTCTCATCAGAAACCATGGAGGCCAAAAGGCCATATATTCAGCAAAAATATCCTTCAGGAAAGGGGACAAAATTGGGACAGTTTCAGATAAAATAAAACTAAGAGAATTTTTCATCAACAGATTTATCCTAAAAGAATGACTAAGGAAGTTCTCTAAACAGAAAGAAGATAATAAAAGAAGGAACCCGGGATATTCAAACTGAAAGTAACGGGATGGAAAAAGATATTCCATGCAAATGGAAATCAAAAGAAAGTTGGAGCAGCAATACTCATATCAGATAAAATAGATTTTAAAATAAAGAATGTTACAAGAGACAAGGAAGGACACGTAATGATCAAGGGATCAATCCTAGAAGAAGATATAACAATTATAAATATACTTGCACCCAACATAAGAGCACCTCAATACATAAGGCAACTGCTAACAGCTATAAAAGAGGAAATCGACAGTAACACAATAATAGTGGGGGACTTTAACATCTCACTTACACCAATGGACAGATCATCCAAAGAGAAAATTACTAACAAAACACAAGTTTTAAATGACACAATAGACCACATAGACACAACTGATATTTATAGGACATTCCATCCAAAAACAGCAGATTACACTTTCTTCTCAAGTGTGCACAGAACGTTCTCCAGGATAGATCACATCTTGGGGCACAAATCAAGCCTCAGTAAATTTAAGAAAACTGAAATCATATCAAGCATCTTTTCTGACCACAATGCTATGAGATTAGAAATCAATTACAGGGAAAAAAAAGTAAAAAAAAACACACACAAGGAGGCTAAACAATAGATTAGTAAATAACCAAGAGATCACTGAAGAAATCAAAGAGGAAATCAAAAAATACCTACAGACAAATGACAATGAAAACATGACAATCCAAAACCTATGGGATGCAGCAAAAGGGAAGATTATGGCTATACAAGCCTACCTCAAGAAACAAGAAAAAGCTCAAATAAACAATCTAACCTTACACCTATAGGAACTAGAGAAAAAAGAACAAACAAAACCGAAAGTCAGCAGAAGGAAAGAAATCATAAAGATCAGGGTGGAAATAAAAGAAATACAAACAAGGAAAACCATAGCAAAGAGCAATAAAACTAAAAGCTGGTTTTTTGAGATTAACAAAATTGGTAAACCTTTAGCCAGACTCATCAAGAAAAAGAGGACTCAAATCAATAAAATTAGAAATGAAAATGGAGGACTTACAAAAGACACCACAGAAATACAAAGCATCCTAAGAGACTACTATAAGCAACTCTATGCCAATAAAATGGACAACCTGGAAGAAATGGGCAAATTCTTAGAAAGGTATAAACTTCCAAGACTGACCAGAATAAATAGAAAATATGAGGAGACTAACCACAAATAATGAAATTGAAACTGTGATTAAAAAGTTTCCAACAAACAAAAGTCCAGGACCAGATGGCATCACAGGTGAATTCTACCAAACATATAGAGAATAGCTAACACCCAACCTTCTCAAACTCTTCCAAAAAATTGCAGAGGAAGGAACAATCCCAAACACTTTCTATGAGGCCCCCATCACCTTGATACCAAAACCAGACACAGATAATACCAAACAAGAAAATTACAGACCAATATCACTGGTGAATATAGATGCAAAAATCCTCAACAAAATACTAGCAAACAGAATCCAACAACACATTAAAAGCATCATACACCATGATCAAGTGGGATTTATCCCAGGGATGCAAGGATTCTTCAATATACACAAATCAATCAGTGTGATACACTATATGAACAAATTGAAGAATAAAAACCATATGATCATCTCAATAGATGCAGAAAAAGCTTTTGACAAAATTCAACACCAATTTATGATAAAAACTCTCCAGAGTGAGGGCATAGAGGGACTCTACCTCAACACAATAAACACCATATATGACAAACCCACAGCAAACATCATTCTCAATGGTGAAAAACTGAAAGCATTTCTTCTAAGATCAGGAACAGGACAAGGATGTCCACCCTCGCCACTATTATTCAACATAATTTTGGAAATCCTAGCCATGGCAATCGGAGAAGAAAAAAAAATAAAAGGAATACAAATTGGAAAAGAAGAAGTAAAACTGTCACTGTTTGCAGATGACATGATACTATACAGAGAGAATCCTAAAGATTCCACCAGAAAACTACTAGAGCTAATCAATGAATTTGGTAAAGTTGCAGGATATAAAATTAATGCACAGAAATCTCTTGCATTCCTATACACTAATGATGAAAAATCTGAAAGAGAAATGAAGGAAACACTCCCATTTACCACTGCAATAAAAAGAATAAAATACCTAGGAATAAACCTACCTAGGGAGACAAAAGACCTGTATGCAGAAAACTATCAGACACTGATGAAAGAAATTAAAGATGATACCAACAGATGGAGAGATACATCATGTTCTTTTATTGGAAGAATCAATATTGTGAAAATGACTATACTACCCAAAGCAATCTACAGATTCGATGTAATCCCTATCAAATTACCAATGGCATTTTTTACTGAACTAGAACAAAAAATCTTAAAATTTGTATGGAGACACAAAAGACCCCGAATAGCCAAAGCAGCCTTGAGGGAAAAAAACGGAGCTGGAGGAATCAGACTCCCTGACTTCAGACTACACTACAAAGTTACAGTAATCAAGACAATATGGTACTGGCACAAAAACAGAAATATAGATCAATGGAACAGGATAGAAAACCCAGAGATAAACCCACACACCTATGGTCAACTCATGTATGACAAAGGAGGCAAGGATATACAATGGAGAAAAGACAGCCTCTTCAATAAGTGGTGCTGGGAAAACTGGACAGCTACATTTAAAAGAATAAAATTAGAACACTCCCTAACACTATACACAAAAATAAACTCAAAATGGACTAGAGACCTAAATGTAAGACCGGGCACTATAAAACTCTTAGAGGAAAACAGGAAGAACACTCTTTGACATATATCACAGCAAGATCTTTTTTGATCCACCTCCTAGGGGAATGGAAATAAAAACAAAAATAAACAAATGGGACCTAATGAAACTTAAAAGCTTTTGCAAAACAAAGGAAACTACAAACAAGATGAAAAGACAACCCTCAGAATGGAAAAAATATTTGCAAATGAATCAACGGACAAATGATTAATCTCCAAAATATATAAACAGCTCATGCAGCTCAATATTAAAAAAAACAAACAACCCAATCCAAAAATGTTCAGAAGAACTAAACTGTCATTTCTCCAAAGAAGACATACAGATGGCCAAGAGGCACATGAAAAGCTGCTCAACATCACCAATTATTAGAGAAATGCAAATCAAAACTATAATGAGGTATCACCTCACACCAGTTAGAATGGGCATCATCAGAAAATCTACAAACAACAAATGCTGGAGAGGGTGTGGAGAAAAGGGAACCTTCTTGCACTGTTGGTGGGAATGTAAATTGATACAGCCACTATGGAGAACAGTATGGACGTTCATTAAAAAACTAAAAATAGAATTTACCATATGACACAGCAATCCCACTACTGGGCATATACCCAGAGAAACCCATAATTCAAAAAGACACATGCACCCCAATGTTCATTGCAGCACTATTTACAATAGCCAGGTCATGGAAGCAACCTAAATGCCCATCGACAGACGAATGGATAAAGAAGATGTGGTACATATATACAATGGAATATTAGTCATAAAAAGGCATGAAATTGGGTCATTTGTAGAGACGTGGATGGATCTAGAGACTGTCATACAGAGTGAAGTAAGTCAGAAAGAGGAAAACAAATATTGCATATTAATGCATTAATGTGGAACCTAGAAAAATGGTACAGGTGAACCGTTTTGCAGGGCAGAAATTGAGACACAGACGTTGAGAACAAATATATGGACACCAAGGGGGGAAAGCAGTGGCGGATGGCGGTGGTGGTGTGATGAACTGGGAGATTGGGATTGATATGTCTACACTGATGTGTATAAAATGGATGACTAATAAGAACGTGCTGAATAAAAAAATAAATAAAATTAAATTTAAAATATTAACAAAAAATGCTGTATAAAAATGGAATTGTAACTTGAAAAAAAGCTCCCATAAGCCATAGGAAAGGACGAAAAAGTAAAAGGAAACAAAGAAATGGAAAAGAGAGAGAGAAGATAGAGAAAAAGAAATGATGGACTTAAGCCCTAGCAAACGTATAATTATAATAAAGGAGAAATGCTTGCAGAGTAGATTTTAAAATATAACCCAATTATATGCTGTTTATTTTTTTTAAGCTACAAAAATAATGATGTAGGCAAGTTGAGGGTAAAAGAATGGAAAAGTTATATCATGTATACATTAATCAAAGGAAAGCAGCTGTGCATATATTATTATCAGATAAAGTAGATTCAGAGCAAAGAAATTTATTACCAGAGACAGACAGGGACATAATATGATTTAAAAAGGATCAATCCACCAGGATGTCATAGAAATCCTAAAGATATATGTGTATTAACAAAAAAAATAGAGCTGCAACATATGTGAAGAAAAACTGATAGAACTGAAAGGAAAAATAGACGAATCCACAATTATAGTTGTAGACTCTAATATGCCTCTCTCCACAATCAATACAGCAACTAAACAAAAAAATCAGCAAGGAAATGGAAGAGCCTAAAAACATGGTCAATCAACAAGATTTAATCAACATGTATAGAACACCTCCCCCAACAACAACAGAATGCACATTATTTTCAAGTTACTGTAAAACATATACCAAGATAGACCATAAAAATATCTTCGGCTATAAAATAATCTTCGACACATTTTTAAAAATTGAAACCATACAGAGTGTGTTCTTTGACTACAAGAGTCAAACTAGAAATCGATAACGTAAATATAACAAGAAAATTTCCAAACACTTTGAAACTAAATAATATACTTCTAAATAAACCAAAGATCCAAGAGAAAATCTCTAGCAAATTTTTTTAAAAATTCATTGAATTGGAAAATCAAAATTTGTGAGACACAGAGGAAGCAGTGCTAAGAGAAAAAAATTAACACTAAATACATACACTAGAAAGAGGAAAAGTCTCAAAACAATGTAAGTCTCCACCTCAAGAACCCAGAGGGGGAAGAATACCCCACAACACGGCTTCCCTGGTGGTGCAGTGGTTGAGAATCTGCCTGCCAATGCAGGGGACACGGGTTCGTGCCCTGGGCTGGGAAGATCCCACATGCCGCGGAGCAACTAGGCCCGTGAGCCACAACTACTGAGCCTGCGCGTCTGGAGCCTGTGCCCCGCAACAAGAGAGGCCGCGATAGTGAAAGGCCCGTACACGGCGATGAAGAGTGGCCCCCGCACCGCGATGAAGAGTGGCCCCTGCTTGCTGCAACTAGAGAAAGCCCTTGCACGAAATGAAGACCCAACAAAGCCAAAAATAAATAAATAATCCTTTAAAAAAAAATCCACAACAATCAACAGGAAGGAAACAACAAAGAAAATAACAGAAATAAATAACATTGCATACAGAAAAACAGATAATCAATGAAACCAAGATCTGGTTCTTTGAGAGGATCAATAAAACTGACAAATCTCTAGCAACACTGACAAAAATGAAAAGACACAAATTACCAATATCAGGAATAAAACCGAAGATATCACTACAGACCCTGTCAACTTCAAAAGGATAAAAAGGGAATAATATAAGTAACTCTACAAAACATCATTTGACAACTTCGGTGTAATGGATCAATTCCTCAAAAAGCAAAAATTATTACAGTTCATCCAATATGAAACATAATTTTAATGGACAATTAATGAAATTGAATTTTTTTCTTTTTTTCTGGCTGTCTTGTGTCTTTGTTGCTGTTGCAGCAACGAAGCCTTCGTTGCAGGCTTTCTCTAGTTGCGGCAAGCGGGGGCTACTTTTCGTTGCAGTGCGCGGGCTTCTCATTGCGGTGACTTCTCTTGTTGCAGAGCATGGGCTCTAGGTGCGCGGGCTTCAGTAGTTGTGGCACGTGGCCTCAGTACTGTGGCTTGCAGGCTCTAGAGCACAGGCTCAGTAGTTGTGGCACACGGGCTTAGTTGCCCCATGGCATGTGGGAACTTCCCCGGACCAGGGCTCGAACTTGTGCCCCCTGCACTGACAGGCAGATTCTTAACCACTGCATCACCAGGGAAGTCCTGAAATTGATTTTTTAATTTAACTATCACCCCCCAAAAATGCAGACCCAGAAGATTTCACTGATGAATTCTATCAAATATTTAAGATGAATTAATACCCATTGTACACAATCACTCCCAGAAAACAGTACTAATTAATTTTATGAAGCTACTGTTACCTGATACCAAGACAAAACAGAGACAGAACCAAAACCAAAACCCAAAAACAAAAGCCTACAGGTATATTTATCCCTTAAAGATAGATACAAAATCCTTAAAAATATTAGTATATAAAATTCAGCAATGTATTGAAAGAATTATACTATTACGAGTGAGGTTTTTCCTGGGATTTAAGGATAGATCAGTATTTGAAAATTAATCAATGCAATCTACCATATTAAATAGTTAAAGGGGAAAAAAAATCATGCACTCATATGAGTCAAGGCAGAAAAGGCATTTGGTTAAATTCAACACCCACGACAAAAAAACTCAGGAAGGAGATTGGCCAAGATGGTAGAAAGACCCTAGCTCACCTTCTTCCAGGAACACACCAAAATTGAGGCAGGAAGACAAGAGCACAACCATTTTGGAAAAGGGGAATGGCCTTGGGCAAAACAGGCCTTGCAAGCTAAAGAGCAAAGGCCTTGAGGGCCTGAGTCCCAGAGACAAAAACCATGCTTGCATGAATAAAAGATTAACTTTATCTCTGCTACACTAACAAGTATACTTAGTTGCCAAGAGACAGGTTCAACTATAAATTTTAACCTTATCTGTTCCTGTGCTTTCTTGCAGAAAATTTTCATGCATTTCTTTCTGCTCATAGAAACGCTCCCTATTCCTGACAGGCACCACGGAGCCACCTGCTGCTAATCACAGGTGTGAGGATTTAGGGAAATTATCAGTGATCATGACACAAACCCTCCCCCTCTAGTTATAAAAGCAACTCGCCCCTTCTACTTGGGGAGCTGGTACTTTTTTTTTTCTGCCTTCTCTTTTGTGCATCTGCTATCTCTTTTAGTAAAAAGCTTTGCTTGCCTAAGAGTCTTGTGGAAGTGATATTTATTTCTACGATGTTGCTCTCCAAGAATCTGGAAAGGGCCCCGTAACATAACCACAACTATCTGCAAGACAGACATCAATGAAAAAGACCAGAATCTACCAGAAAAGATCTTTTATAACTAAAGACACAATGAGACCAGCAGGAAGGGTGGACTCCAGATATAATCAAGTCCCATATCCCCAGGCGGGCAACCCACACACTGGAGAATAATTATAGTGCAGAGGTTCTCCCACAGGAATGAGAATTCTGAGCCCCACGTTGGGCTCCCCAGTCTGGGAGTCCTGCACCGTGAAGACAAGCCCCCAGAGCATTTGGCTTTGAAGGCCAGCGGGGCTTAACGTTGGGAGCCCCACAGGGGCCAGCGTGGGGGGGATAAGGGGGTGTAAATAGAGACTTCACTCTTAAAGGGCGCACACAAAACCTCACGTGCACCAGGACCCAGGACAAAAGCAGTAAGTTGATAGGCGCCTGGGCTGGACCTACCTGCTGGTCCAGAAGAGTCTCCCAGTTGAAAGAGGGGGTGGCTCACGCTGGAGAGAAAGACGCTGGCGGCAGCCGTACTTCGGAACTTTCTTCCGCGTGAAAGCCGGTACTGGCTGCGCTTTCGTGGGCTCCTCCCTTTAGCTCATTAGCGCTAAAACCTGGCGCCACCGAACAGCCTGTGCCGGGACACCTCAGGCCAAACAACTAACGGGGCAGGGACACAACCCTAGCCATCAGCTGACGGGCTGCCTAAAGACTTTCTGGCCTGGTCACCTTGGGACACGCCCCTAGATACAGCCCAGCCAGTATACTAGAGGGCCAAGGGTCAGCTCCGCCCACCAGTGGGCGGGCAACAGCCCCAAAGCTTTCTGGATCCTGATTCCACCCACCTGTGAGCCAGCACTAGCCCCGGGGCTCTCAGGTGTTCTGCAGTCAGCCCCCTCACGACCAGGCTCCACTAACCAGCAGCCGGCAGCATCCCCACAAGGTAGGACCTAGCAACCAACCGGACTAGGGGCCACCCAAGCCTACCAGACCACCCGCATAGTCAGCCTGTCACAACAGAAGTCCGCCCTCAGCCCTCTTAGGGGGAATCCCTAGAGCATATAGCTCGGGTGACGAGAGTGAATGGGCTGCTAGGACGCATAGGACATCTCCTACAGAAGGCCACTTCTTCAAAGTCAAGAAATATAACTAACCCATCACATACATAAAAATACAAAAACACTCAGGAAAACAGGGATAGAAACTTTTCCCACTTGATAAAGAACATCTACCAAAAAAAATCTACACCTAACAT
This sequence comes from Aethalodelphis obliquidens, assembly GCF_003676395.1. NCBI lineage: Eukaryota > Metazoa > Chordata > Mammalia > Artiodactyla > Delphinidae > Aethalodelphis > Aethalodelphis obliquidens. The sequence continues at coordinate 1,688,495 of NW_020837981.1, read as the reverse complement.
TATACTTAATGGTCAAAAAATAAACCAGGAACAAAGAAAGAATGCCCATACAGATGGTAGTTTCTTATAAAACCAACATATAGCTATCATAGCGACTGCAAGCCAGCAATTGCACTCCTGGATTTTTATCCCATAAAAATGAATACTTAGGTTCACATTAAAATCTGTACATGTGTGTCTGTATAGCAGGTTTATTTGTAACAGGCAAAAACTGTGAGCATTCAGATGTCCTTTAATGGGTGAATAGTTAAAATAACAGTGGTATATCCATTGCTGAGTCATGAACTCAGCAATAAAATGTATCAAATATTAATACACAAAACAACTTGGAAGAATCTCTAGAGAATTATGCTGAGTGATGAAAGCCAATCCCCAAAAGTTACATACGGCATTATTCCACATATGTAACATTCTTGAAATGACAAAATTGTGGAAATGGAGAAAAGATTAGTGGTTGCCAGGAGCTAAGAAGAGGCATAGGAAAGTGGATGTGGCTAGCCATCAGCTGACAGGCTGCCTAAAGACTTTCTGGCCTGGCCACCTTGGGACACGCCCCTAGATACAGCCCAGCCTACCAGCTACCAATAGCTGTGGCTATTGTTCTCTTCAAGAAGAATACGAAGAGTCCTGCGATGGTGAAAATGTGTTCTATTTTGGCTGTACTGATGTCCGTATCCTAGGTGTGATGCTGTACTATAGTTTTGCAACATGTCACCATTAGAGGAAACTGACTAAAGGGTCATTGGATCTCTTTGTATTATTTCTAACAACTACATAGTCTATAATTGTATCAAAAAAATTTTAAGTTTAATTTTAAAAATGTTGAGAGGGGAGAGGAGGCATGTTCATGCATTTCTTTTTTTTTTAACATCTTTATTGGAGTATAATTGCTTTACAATGGTGTGTTAGTTTCTGCTTTATAACAAAGTGAATCAGTTATACATATACATATGTTCCCATATCTCTTCCCACTTGCATCTCCCTCCCTCCCACCCTCCCTATCCCACCCCTCTAGGTGGTCACAAACCATGCATTTCTAAAATGTGAACAGTTTCTGGGGAAAATGAAGATTGAATTGGTCAGATGGTCCTAGTAGAATTTTCAGGTCTCCTTGAGACTGGTGATCATGAATTTATAAGGACAGCGATCTGCTCTGCTGTGCAGCTTACGTCACCTGTGCTCCACTGTCTGGGTGTAGGAATAGAGAAAATAGGTGGTTGGGTTTATTCAGGGTACAGGTGTCACTGAACAGGTGCAACAGCAATAGGAAATGAAGGGTAATGTTTCTCAAATCCATCTCTGTCCTTTCCATCCTCCCCTGCTGCTGCCTCAGCTCAGAATCCTGTTCTCACTCTCTGAGCTATGGCCAGCACCTCCTCAGGATCCTGCTACCTTTTGTTCCCATCCTACCACTTCATCCACTGCTAGAGAGAGCCTTAGGAAAAAGTCAGCACCCCCAGGTGACTTGACTTGACTTGACTTTTAACTGCTTAAGTTCCCTGGAGGCTCCTCATTACCTGGGAGGCACTTTATCAGAAGTTCAAACTGCTTTGGCCCTTCAGAGCTTATCCCTGACTTCCTCTTCCAGGCCCCCCACCAGTTCCCAATTCCCAGCCACAAAGAACTCAGCATCCCCACATCCATGATAGCTAGAATGACCACATAATTTACCCCTCTAACTGAAGTGTATTAGTAACTCTGTTAGAACGATAAGCATAAACCGAGACAGTGTCTGGCAGATGAGGATGTCAGGTCATCCTCATTTTAGTCTTACCACAGTATACTTTGATATCTCCGTAGGAATTTCTATGCATCTCTCCATCCCCAGAAGAACATGGTGCCCTGCACGTTCTTCTGTTTGGTAAATATTTACCACCTCTCCTGGCCCTTGTCAAAAATATATGTAGAATTAAAATAATACAAGGTGGGAAATAAAATAATAAATTGAATTAAAGTGTTTTAAGGTGCTGACTTTGTCTTGGACATGGTAAAAATACATATTTATATCTTTAGGGTAATTCCTTTAAGAATATAGAGGATATAAAAATGTATAACCAACATGCTAGCAGAGACAAAGATATTGAATGACAAAGCATTATTTTGACTACAAAGTAGGCCAAAAAAGAAGATAATTAACATAGAACAAGAGGGACAAATAGAAAAATAAATAAATAAATAAGATTGTACATCTAACCCAAATGAATCAGCACGTACATTGAATGCAAATGGACTAATTACTGCAATTAAAGATTTTAAGAAATATAGCAAATTAAACACAGACCTCCCCCCCACACACACACATTTACACAGAACTTTAATCTGCTTACAGATGTCACACCTTAAATATAAGCACACAGAAAAGTTGAAAGTAAGGAATGGAGAGGTGTCAATTTTCCCCAGATTTATTTCTGGATTCAATGCAGTTGAATCAATGCAGCGTGTACCTGGCCTAGACTCTGTGGGTAGGAATAACCCTGTTAGCCCAGGCTAGCCACGTCCACAGCAGGGGTGCAAAAGCAGATACTCACCAACACACCTGAGGCCACTGGAGAGGAAGCAGCAGATGCAGAAGCTGAGGGACCTTGTGGGGCTGGCTCCCCCATACCTTGGGACAGAGAAGGCCAGCACAGGTCCAGTGGCTGAGAGACAGCGGGTGTGCTCCCTACCGAGGGAGAGCCAGCTGTGCTGGCAGGAACGTGTGCTCAAGACTGAGACAGATGAGGAAATAGGCATCCCAGCACTATCACTTACCAGCTTGGGGACCATGCCTTTTTGAGTCTCACCTTCCCTTTCCACAAATTTTGGATAATAATTTTTACTTCGCAGCACTGATCTGAGAATGAAGAGGCATTTGTATGCAAAGGGTAGAGTACAGTCCCTGGAACACTATAGAGGCAGACCTCGTTGTATTGTATTTCACTTAACTTTATTGTACTGTGCAGATATTGCATTGGCTATAAATTAAAAGTTTGTGGCATCCCTGTGTCAAACACGTCTGTTGGCACCATTTTCCCAACAGCACTTGCTTACTTCACGTCTCTGTGTCACATTTTGGTAATTCTCACAATATTTCAAATTTTGTCATCATTATTGTATTTGTTAGAGTGACCTGTGATCAGTGATCTTTGATGTCACTATTGCACTTTGATGTTATGACTCCCTGAAGGCTCAGATGATGGTTAGCATTTTTTAGCAATAAAGTATTTTTAATTAAGGTATGTACATTGTTTTCTTAGACATAATGCTATTGCACATTTAGTAGACTACAATATAGTGTAAACATAACTTTTATATGCAATGGGAAATTCGTGTGACTTGTTTTATTGTGATATTCACTTTATTGCAGTGGTCTGGAACCAAACCTGCAGTATCTCTGAGGTCTGCCTATACCTCATGTCTATTCTTATATGGAAACAATTAGATGCCTTGGAGAATGCTTGAGATTTCTTTGCATAGTTCAAGGATTTGGGTTGAAAATCCGAAGGATTTCAGAATAATGGTTTGGTTACAGTTGACTGCACACTGGGCCACCTGGCCAGAGAGAAGCCACTTTGCAGGAAATGCGTCTCCCTCCACAGCGGCTGATTTCCGAACACCACTTGGCTGATGGTTGCATTGAGACTGCGCACTGGGCAGAAAAGCTCTGAAATAGCCTCTTTCTTCCCTGGACTCTGTTTCCTAGATCTGAGGAGCAGGACCTGCTTTCATCACCTAAGTGCATTGCTGTGTGCTTTTAAACTCTATATGCCTGCGCCTGCAATGGTGAGTGTGCGTGCATGGACCTCAGTGTGCCTGCGTACCCTTATTGTGTTTGTTGGTAAGTCTCAGTGTGTTGGTGGCTATTTTGTTTCCCTCTGAGCTTGGATACCTGGTTGTCCCTAACAACTGTATGCTTGAATCTGCCAGCAACTGAGCCCTCCCAGAGACACATTTGACTGATCACCCTGGTGCTCCCTCTTCCAGATCCTGGCCATTGACCATTGCAAATTTCTGTGGCAGGAATTTTATTTTTCTTGCTGTGGAGAGACCCTCTCCTTTCTCTGGAGCTCAGCACCCAATATCAAGCATTTGCTAGAGGGAGGGTCTGATATCACTGACAATTGTCCCTTCCTCCCTTGTAGGAGGTGACTATTAGCTCACCTGATTTATCTGGAACGTGTGCACTTCTCTCATAAATAATCCCTCTGACTATATACCAATGGGAGGGGAAAAAAAGACAATAATTAAAGTTATTGGCACAGGAAATTGTTACCTATCTGAAGTTTCCTGGTATGAAGGGTAAGAGTAATAAGGATCAAGCATAATTTCATTTATTAAAAGCAACTAATGGTATGAAATAAAATAATATTTTAGATGTAAAACATGTCACATTAGGAACAGAGATTCTCTTTTATTGTGTTCATAACCAGGGAAGGTCAGTTAAAATATTTTGAAATTTTATCTAATCTTGTGTTGCCAAAGCTAGGAGAGCAAAACAAAGCTTTTGTTAAGACATAGATGCTAATTCATGAGCACTCACCTGTGGGAGTGAAAGGTGAGTTTCTCTAGAAAGTTTCCTGCAATGAAGGCAGAGGCCTGTGAGTAAGTAACCCCTTAGTCTTGGAAGCATATTGTCACATAGAGACCCAGGTTTTCCATGGGACCTTGCCCACCCCTATGATGACAAAATGAGAAGGCACAGACCAGAGGAACGGAATATTCCTTCCATGTGATCGTGGCCTTTAGGGTCAGTGGTCTTTTCTTCCTTTATGTGTCCTTTGTCTTCTTTCAGCGCTTGAAAAGACAAGATTAAGTATGGAATTCATTTCGCCTTGGCAAGATTTAGAAGGATCTGGAATTTAGGAACTGGGCAGCTTTTTCTTAAGAAAATAGAACACTTTGGGATTCCTGTCCAGATCCATCTGTCTGTCCAGATGACCTGGGAATGCCTGAGGGTTCTCTGCCTCCCTGCCCCCAGCCTTTGGAGCCTGCACCCAACACTGGAGAAGCCTCTCATTGGTGCGGGGACAAAAGGGCAAGGGCCAGACAGGCTCCTTTCAGTGCCTAAAAGTTGAAAACTTGATCATGAAGACCAAACTCCTTAGGTCAGTCCTCTTTGGCCCAAGGCTGGCAGTGGAGCTGTTTCTCCTGCAAAGGCATAAAAGTCAGAGGGGAACCTTGTGATGCAAAAGATAGGTCTGGAGAGCGTATGAATCTGGAGGTCCAGGGCCCAGGCTGGTGATCCTGGGGCCGTAGAGATGACTGGGCATATGGATGTTCACTGGAAAATGGTACCCACAGACCTTCTGAGGGCCAAATATTGAGAAGGCAAGCTGTGGGTCCTCAAAGAATGACAGACCCTTAGCCCGAAGGCCAAAGCACAAGGAAGCAACTTCTCCAAGGTCAGAGTGGATGTAGAGATGAGAGAAGAAACAAAGCCACCCAACTCTTAAAAGGATGTTCATTCCACAAGGCCATGGGAACACTTCCCTATGGAGTGTGGCCCAATTTTCTCCAAGGAGTTTTCCAAGAAGTCACATATCACAGGAAGCTGTTAGGTTAACCAAAGATTAGGATGACTTCTCAGCCTGCTCTCACATTGCTCCCCAGTCGGTGTGAGGGTGCTCTGTATACACACTGGGTGAGGAGGGCATGCCTCCATCCCTAGGCGTGTCTGAGACCCACTTGGCCTACGAAGTTTCACTCACAACAGTCCACGCCAATGGGACAGAATCCAGCTGCTGCCCAGGAACAAGCAGATAGCATTTCTTCCCCCACAGAAGAAGAGGATAGGGAGCAAAGTCAAGTTTTATTATTAAACAACTTTAATCCAAATGCTGATTATTATTTGCAGTGTCTGAAGGCACAAAATATACCTAAAATGTATGGAATAGTCTAAACAGAGTTATAAATCCAAAGAGCAAAGCGTGAAAAAAAGATACATTCTGAGCTGACACAGAAATCTGAGTTGGGAAGAATTTTTTTCTAGAGAATTTGCTTGAATATCAATCATTTCCCCTCATGCCAAGAATAGGAAATTTTAAAAAATAACATAAACATGGTGAAGAATAACACCATGAGGTGTTAATATTTTTTTATCAGCAAAATACCTTTCCCTCAAAGATCCACTTGCTCTCATCCTCTCTCTCTCTCTCTCTCTCTCTCACACACACACACACACACACACACACAATCTCTCACCTCTCCCTGACACCCATTCAAAGCAAACTGTCTAAGAAGATACCCATGGTATATCCCAGAAGACAGATCATTTCAGGGAGAAAAACAAACAAAAAAAACCCCAAAAAAACCAGACTTGGGTGTGAGATAAGGCAGTGAGACCAGAATTTGATTAAAAAAATAGAGAAATACATAGGAAAACTTGACCATCCAGGGCAGGACCCCTCAAAGTGCTGATGGAAAGAAAATGAAGCCCGTCCTCCCTCAGGGTAACCATTGCCCACCTAAGCTTCCCCATCTACATGCACCCAGGTCTGGGCTCTACACGCTGTGACTGGAGAAATGTCAATGGATCTCCTTGGTAGCATGAATATCAGGCCATTCTCAGAATCCACAGATAAATAACATAATTGTAAACACTCTCCTCCCCAGAGTGTTTTTAGCTGACTTGTGTGATGCAGCCACTCCTTACTGCTCAATCATGTCACGTAGGACTTTGGGAAAGAAATCAATCCCAAGCTAGTTATCACCCTCATAACTACATCTCTGGAGTAATTCCACAGTGCTATAGGAGAGGCAATCAATAGGACTTTGTATTTCTCCACGACCACAGATCCGAGCTCTTAGCCCCCTGATTGCTGCTGGGAGAGGGAGCCCCACCCTTTCTGGTGCCAGATGTAGGCTGCGTTCACCACATTCTGGCAGGTTAGGAAAGCAGAATCACCTTCGTCTTCAGAAGAAGGGCTTGAAGGTACAGCTCACAGTACTCGAATTACTCTGCCCCTAGTGTTTTGCTTTGATTTTGTTTTTTCCCTCTCTCGTCCTATAGTTTAACTGCCCCAAAAAGGGCAGTGGAGGGAGGCAGGGCTGTCAGGTTGTCTTCGGCTTAAGAAACAGAGTTTCCTAGCAGGTTCACCAGCTCAAGGATAGGCCTGTGGATCTCAGAGACTATATGATGCCATCAGCCAGGAGGGCCCCTGCTATGGGCTACATCGAGCTGGAGGGTTTCTGGTCTGGAGAAGGTGGCAAAGCAGGGTATGAGGGCTCGTGCTGGGCTCCGGCCCTGTTTGGCAGACTGCCTGCAGTGTTTAAGACCCAGAGACATTCTTTTACTTTTGGGGCTACTTCCCTGGGGGCTGGGAATTACTTGTCTCCACATCACACAAAGTTATGCTGTTCTTTCTCTCAGAGCTAAGGCTTCCTCTTACCTGAACCAACATGATCCCTTTGATCTACTCTGGGCACTCCCATCACCTACAGCACTAGTCTGCTCACCTGGGGTACCTCCCTCCACTCCTCCAGCAGGATCCTTTTACCTGAAACCACGGGTCTCACATCCAAGGGAATATCCTCCCCCTCCCTGGCTTCTCATCCTCCCACCTCACCTGATCCACACATCACACCCCACATCTCCCTATCCCCACAGACAAGGCCAAGCCCACCTCTGCCCAGTCTCCAGAGGAAATGATGGGACCTACCCTCCTTCTCCCAGATTCCATCACTTGTTGATTCTTCCAATTAGGAAAAGAAAGTAAAAAACAAGGCCAACAGGATAAGCCTAGAGCATGTCGGCCTCAGAGCCCTCAGAGTCGGCTGCATTGGCCTGGTGCTTCTGTTGGGTCCACAGCACACTGTGACATGCAGTAGAGTGACCAAACAGGACTGTCCTGTGTCCCGGGAGCCTCCTCAGTCCCAGGCTGACTGGCACAGTTGATCACCCTACAGCACAGGGACCCAGGGGTCGGACCAGCGCTGACTTGAGGCTCACCCTTTATCGACCCGAGAGGACTAAGGGGAACCAAGGGCCAGGAGCGGAGGAACATGGCAGGAAACCATGGGACAGGGCAGCAAGCAGCAATTGGGGCTCCTCTAAAGGGACCGGCTGCTTACCTTCCTCTCTCCGCCAGCAGGGGACATCCTTATCTGATCGCCCCTCCTGCCCTCGCCCTCAGAAAGGCCCAGGAACAGGGGGCTTCTTTGGCACTTCAGAAGGATCACAAGTAATTTGCCTTTTTATTCATATAGAACAAAATTTACAAAGTCATTCATACAGTTTTTGTGGTTTTTTTTTTTTACTGACTTCGAAAATTGGGAATATTCAAAATACACTTTTACCCCACTCCATTCTGTCATTATTTACACATATATACAAGAAAAATGAAAGAGTCTCTGTGTGTGTGTGCACGTGTGTGTGTGGCTTGTGGTGTTGTTTTCTGGTATTAAAAAGCTCTGCTGGTCGGGTGGGTGGATGGGTGGGCAGGAGGGCAGGCGGCGCGATCAGATGGAGGTGCCGTGGGAGGTGTCCAAGGCCTCCGGAAGGACGCCTCCAGGCACGGGCTGGAAGGACATGGGGATGGGGGTCTTCACGGGGCTCTGGCGGAACAGCCCCCCGTTGGGCGACCTGTGTTTGCACTGCATGGAGGGCATGGTGGCCGAACTGCTCAGTGGCAGAGGCAGGCTGCTGCTGGGCCCTGACGAGAGTGTCCGGCTAGTGCCATGGCTGCTTTGCTCCGGCAAGAAGGTGCTGACCGAGAGCTGCGTGTTCTGATACTCCCGCGCTGGCTCCAAGGCCTGGCTGGGAGCCAGGCCCCCCATCTCCAGGGCCGAGAGCTCAATGGACGCTGGGGAAATCTGCTTGTGAGCAATGTCTTCATCCATTAGACTGTTCATGCGCCGATGGACCTGCTCCAGATTCACTTCTTTGTCCTGCAGGGAAAGCACAGGAGGGTCAGGCCAAGCCCTAACAGGAGCCCCGACTGGCTTTCTGAAAACTCTGGGAGGCTGGAGACCCCAGGCCTGTTCAGCCTGCTGGGCACTGGGTGAGCATGCCCCCATTTCTCCCACCTCCCCTCAACTGCATGGCCAGCCCTGTTACCTGGGGTACCAGTAGCCTGGGACACTGCCCCCAGGTAGCAAAGACCCAGCAAGCAGGACTTGGCAGCATCTACCACCTGCCCCCAACCCCCGCCCGCGCTCTGCTTAGAACGATTGTCACACCCAGAGGCAAGCCTTGGGAGAAGATGCTTTGAACAACTGGCGGAAACAGCAGGAGTCCCATGGGGATAAAAGGGAATGGTCCTTGAGCTCCTAACATGCCCCATGGATTTGCCATTTAGTGCTCATAATGCTCAAAAGACCTGGTGGGATCAACCCCACCTTACGCAAAAGGAGGCTTGGGTTCAGGAAGGTCAATGGCCTCCCAGATTCATAATCCCAGTGAGCGGCACAGGCAGCACGGGAAGCCCGGAGCATTCAAAATCTCCGGAGATGCCAGGGAGGGGACACGTCCCCGTCTGGAGTCTCATGGCGCCGGGGTCCTGGATGAGGATGGGGGCTGGGATGGTGAGGGAAGAGACTTCCCAGGGGTCAGCTGACTTTTCTGGTATCATGAGGGTTTGAGGCTGCCGAGATCTGTGACCCTCACACACCTGACTCCTTCTCCACATGGTGCACGGCGTCAAGGAAGTTGTTTTGTTTGTTCAGTTATCTATTTGCTTAAGAGAAGAAGCAGAACAAATATCACTGATATTTTGTCTACAGTGTCAGAATAAATCAAAGAGGCCAAACTACTTGAAAGCTCCTTAAAGAAAAAGACCATGTAATCTACTTCCTCAGTTTCTCCCCAGTGACCTGGGGTACAAAACCAGGTGTCCATGGAAGAGCCATGCCAGCCCCTCGGTGAGGTGTTAGAAGCTGCAGTCCTATTTTCAGGAGCATTAGTGCGGATGCGCCAGGCAAGGTTATCCCCACTGCCTGTGCTTCCCTGTTGTCGAACTGCATGAGCAATACCAAGTCAAAGCTCTGCTCCAAGACACAGCATCACAGGCTGTCTAATGTCAACATCCATAGAGCAGAGAGAGAAACCTGCCTCCTGCCCACCTTGCAGGGTTGTTAGAAATACCACGAAATGTAAAAGCCCTGAATGTACTTTCAAAAGTAAAAAGGAGACACACAAATCCAAGGGCCATTCCAGTGGCTGCTCTGGGCTCCTCTAAGGCTAGTGGGAGAGGATATTCCCCAGGAAGAGGCAACCCTAAATAAATGGCATGAGCTCCCCTCTCATAGGAGAGTACATGGGGTTGGTTAAGTTTCATCCCATTAAGTCTCATTCCAGCCTATCTCAGGCAAGGAAGCTGTCTCTGCAGACCACTCCATGCTCCCTATCACCCTGGCGTGGAGAAGGCAGGACCACTGCTCTCTCCACAACTTTGTTGAGTTCATGACTAGCACACAGGGCTTGGCTTCTGGCGGGACACCTGCTATCTTCCCCAGAACCTTTCCCAGAACAAGAAGACTGACAATACCCATACAACAATGAGGAACTCATTCGAGGCCAAGAGGAAACCTGAGGATAAGAAATCCAACTGGTCTGAGGGTGGAAGGCACTATGAGAAGTGGGTCATGTCATAATGGAAGCCACATCAGAAATCGTTGACATGGCCCCACGGGCAGAGCCAAGATTCCAGTGATCTGAAGCCGAAGCTCAGCAGAGCTCAGCTCACCGTTGCTGGGAGACTAGCTCCAAGTTAGGGACGCCTCTGGGTGGCAAGTATGATGGGTGAAATTGGGGCAAGTGGCTAGAGAGTACCAGGCCTTTACTTAGACTAAACATGGTGCATACAATGTCTTTCACTGACTCCTTCAACAGTCTGTAAAATGTTTAGCAAACTAAATCCAAGTTCTCTCCTTAATTAAGTTACAGCATGGTTGATCCAGCTCTGTGCAACCTTGCTCTTTTCCGTGTATCATTTCTATGCTTTGTTTCTATTCTTGAATATTAAACTATTTTTAATAGTTGTTAAAGTGTTATATCAGGCACTGGCTGTTTTACTGCTATCAAGCATCAATTCTCCCTTCCCAAGAAGACCATGATTTATTTTCCTTGGGGGAATCACTTTTTCCCCACTAGATAACAGTGTGGCAGTGCCCTGCCTACCTGTAGCCAAAAGGCAGGACCGTGACCCAGGTAAGGACAAGAGAAATAGATCTGAATCCTGAACAAAGAGATAAAGAGACAGAAGATGGTTGACGGCCCATCCATGACAGCGGTAGTGCTTCAAGAAACTTTCTACTCTATGACCACCTCCTGGATTTTGCCTCCCAGCCCTCCAAACAAGCCTTGACTTCTGCCCATCACCGAGCATGCTTCTCCAGCCTTCTCATGGCTGCTGTGAGCTGCTGATAAGCTTCTGATGCCCTGTTTCATGTGTGTCAGCCAAAGTCAGTGCCACAGCTGTGTTGGTAAATATTTGTATCTATGGGCTATTTTCATTTCAAAATACATGAAGGGCAGAAGACAGGTACCAGAAAGCCTGGAAGCTGGAGAAATTGAAGGAGAATTTCAGACACTTTTGAAGCTTAATAATATAAACTTCCCTTCTCTTTGCAGCCAGCCAAGCTCAAAGAATGGACAAGCCAAGGGCTGGCAGAGCCTTTAGCCTAAAGGAAAACTGATGACCAAGTGAGTGGTCCTGGGATCACTGGAAGAACTAGTTAGTTGCATAATCTTGCCTTTTTCTCCTTTCTATTTTCTTCTCAGGGCTGTAAGAATCCTTTTGAGGACAGAAATAAGTAGTTTAAGAGTAGACTAATTTGGAGTATGAAGCGAGTGTCTTGGTCTCAGCTGTGTTCACTCTAGATTCTGTCAGTTAAAGGAGAGGGCTTGGCCCCCTTTTTTATAGTCAATGGAACACTTGGCCAGGACAAGTGTTCAGATGCTCCCCATGTTTTGGGGGTCGACAGGTAGAGAATGAGAACTTCCTGTCAAAGAAGGCCAGAGGGAGACAGAGAGTTGAGAGTGGGAGCAAAGTGAAAGGAGCCCTCTTACCTAAAGCCAGGGAAACAGACATAAGGAAAGCTTTGTGGGAAGACCAACCAACCAAAATCTTCTGGAGAAATGGGAGCAAAAGAGGTCACCCTTTTGAGGAAATCCTTCACCAGTGAAGGACAAGGGACAGGAGGTTTGGGGGCAGTATTATAAAAGTGATAGGTCACAGGCATAATTATATAATAATCTAGCATAATTATCACAGCTCTGAGGGGTTGACCAGGTAGTACCAAAGCATCTAGAATAAAGACCAGCCCAGAGTGTGGATGTGGAGACAATCCGATACCCTAGAGTGCGGATTTTTGGAGTCAAGAACTTGAATACATAGCATTTATTTTGTGGGTTTTTTAACATCTTTTTTTCCACTTATTATTAGCACTTGACATGAGGTGGAGAAGAAGGAGGATGAAATTTGGAGCCAAAGGTAGAGATGTGAGTCTGGCTTCTGCTAAGACACACAATCTATCTGGGCCTCCATTCTCTCCCCTATAACAGGGCAGTTGTACTAAAATCTGCTTCCTAGGAGCCGGGTAAAGATCAGGGAAGATGGTGAATATAAAAGCAAATGTTGTGATAATTGTACAAATATTTAACAACGTTAATAATATTTGCTGCAATTGATAAGATTGAAAAATATTTCCCTAATCTTGCATACCTGACTCCTGAGGCCTTTCTAAGATGGGTTGCTTTTTTTATTTTTATTGTATCATTCCCTATGTCATTTAAAAAAATTTTTATTTTAATTTTTTATACAGCAGGCTCTTATTAGTTAACTATTTTATACATATTAGTGTATCAATGTCAATCCCAATCTCCCAATTCATCACACCACCACCCCACAGCCACTTTACCCCCTTGGTGTCCATACGTTTGTTCCCTACATCTGTGTCTCTATTTCTGCCTTGCAAACCAGTTCATTGGTAGCATTTTTCTAGATTCCACATATATGAGTTAATATACAATATTTGTTTTTCTCTTTCTGACTTACCTCACTCTGTATGACAGTCTCTAGGTCCATCCACGTCTCTACAAATGACCCAATTTCGTTCCTTTTTAGGCTAAGTAATATTCCATTGTATATATGTACCACATTTTCTTTATCTATTCGTCTGTCGATGGACATTCAGGTTGCTTCCATGACCTGGCTATTGTAAATAGTGCTGCAATGAACATTGGGGTGCATGTGTCTTTTTGAATTATGGTTTTCTCTGGGTATATGCCAGGTAGTGGGATTGCTGGGTCGTATGGTAGTTCTATTTTAAGTTTTTTAAGGAACCTCCATACTCTTCTCCATAGTGGCTGTATAAATTTACATTCCCACCAACAGTGGGAGAGGGTTCCCTTTTCTCCACACCTTCTCCAGCATTTGTTGTTTGCAGATTTTCTGATGATGCCCATTCTAACTGGTGTGAGGTGATACCTCATTGTAGTTTTGATTTGCATTTCTCTAATGATTAATGATGTTGAGCATTCTTTCATGTGTTTGTTGGCAGTCTGTATATCTTCTTTGGAGAAATGTCTATTTAGGTCTTCTTCCCATTTTTGGATTGCGTTGTTTGCTTTTTTAATATTGAGCTGCATGAGCTGTTTATATATTTTGGAGATTAATTGTTTGTCCATTGATTCGTTTGCAAATAGTTTTTCCCATTCTGAGGGTTGTCTTTTCGTCTTGTTTGTATTTTCCTTTGCTTTGCAAAAGCTTTTAAGTTTCATTAGGTCCCATTTGTTTATTTTTGTTTTTATTTCCATTCCTCTAGGAAGTGGATCAAAAAAGATCTTGCTGTGATTTATGTCAAAGAGTGTTCTTCCTAAGTTTTCCTCTAAGAGTTTTATAGTGTCCAGTCTTACATTTAGGTCTCTAATCCATTTTGAGTTTATTTTTGTGTATGGTGTTAGGGAGTGTTCTAATTTCATTCTTTTACATGTAGCTGTCCAGTTTTCCCAGTACCACTTATTGAAGAGGCTGTCTTTTCTCCATTGTATATCCTTGCCTCCTTTGTCATACATGAGTTGACCATAGGTGCGTGGGTTTATCTCTGGGATTTCTATCCTGTTCCATTGATCTATATTTCTATTTTTGTGCCAGTACCATATTGTCTTGATTACTGTAGCTTTGTAGTATAGTCTGAAGTCAGGGAGTCTGATTCCTCCAGCTCCGTTTTTTTCCCTCAAGGCTGCTTTGGCTATTCGGGGTCTTTTGTGTCTCCATACAAATTTTAAGAATTTTTGTTCTAGTTCAGTAAAAAATGCCATTGGTAATTTGATAGGGATTGCATCGAATCTGTAGATTGCTTTGGGTAGTATAGTCATTTTCACAATATTGATTCTTCCAATTAAAGAACATGATCTATCTCTCCATCTGTTGGTATCATCTTTAATTTCTTTCATCAGTGTCTGACAGTTTTCTGCATACAGGTCTTTTGTCTCCCTAGGTAGGTTTATTCCTAGGTATTTTATTTTTTTGTTGCAATGGTAGATGGGAGTGTTTCCTTAATTTCTCTTTCAGATTTTTCATCATTAGTGTATAGGAATGCAAGAGATTTCTGTGCATTAATTTTGTATCCTGCAACTTTACCAAGTTCATTGATTAGCTCTAGTAGTTTTCTGGTAGCAACTTTAGGATTCTCTATCCATAGTATCATGTCATCTGCAAACAGTGACAGTTTTACTTCTTCTTTTCCAATTTGTATTTCTTTTATTTCTTTTTCTTCTCTGACTGCCATGGCTAGGACTTCCAAAACTATGTTGAAAGATAGTGGCGAGAGTGGACATCCTTGTCTCCTTCCTGATGTTAGAAGAAATGCTTTCAGTTTTTCACCATTGACAGTGATGTTTGCTGTGGGTTTGTCATATATGGCGTTTATTATGTTGAGGTAGATTCCCTGTATGCCTACACTCTGGAGAGTTTTTATCATAAATGGGTGTTGAATTTTGTCAAAAGCTTTTTCTGCATCTATTGAGATGATCATATGGTTTTTATTCTTCAATTTGTTAATATGGTGTATCACATTGATTGATTTGCATATATTGAAGAATCCTTGCATCCCTGGGGTAAATCCCACTTGATGATGGTGTATAATCCTTTTATTGTGCTGTTGAATTCTGTTTGCTAGTATTTTGTTGAGGATTTTTGCATCTATATTCATCAGTGATATCAGTCTGTAATTTTCTTTTATTGTAGTACCTTTATCTGGTTTTGGTACCAGGGTGATGGTGGCTTCATAGAATGAGTTTGGGAGTGTTCCTTCCCCTGAAAGTTTTTGGAAGAGTTTGAGAAGGTTGGGTGTTAGCTCTTCTCTAAATGTTTGATAGAATTCACCTGTGATGCCATCTGGTCCTGGACTTTTGTTTGTTGGAAGATTTTTAATCACAGTTTCAATTGTATTACTTGTGATTAGTCTCCTCATATTTTCTATTTCTTCCTGGTTCAGTCTTGGAAGGTTATACCTTTCTAAGAATGTGTCCATTTCTTCCAGGTTGTCCATTTTATTGGCATAGAGTTGCTTGTAGTAGTCTCTTAGGATGCTTTGTATTTCTGTGGTGTCTGTTGTAATTTCTCCGTTTCCATTTCTAATTTTATTGATTTGAGTCCTCTCCCTCTTTTTCTTGATGAGTCTGGCTAAAGGTTTACCAATTTTGTTTATCTTCTCAAAGAACCAGCTTTTAGTTTTATTGATTTTTGCTATTGTTTTGTTTCTATTTCATTTATTTCTGCTCTGATCTTTATGATTTCTTCTCTTCTGCTAACTTTGGGTTTTGTTTTTCTTTTCTAGTTCCTTTAGGTGTAAGGTTAGATTGTTTATTTGAGACTTTTCTTGTTCCTTGAGGTAGGCTTGTATTGCTATAAACTTCCCTCTTAGAACTGCTTTTGCTGCATCCCATAGGTTTTGGATCATTGTGTTTTCATTGTTATTTGTCTCTAGGTATTTTTTGATTTCCTCTTTGATTTCTTCTGTGACTTCTTGGTTATTTAGTAACGTATTGTTTAGCCTCCATTTTTCTGTGTTTTCTACATATTTTTCCCTGTAATTGATTTCTAATCTCACAGAGTTGTGGTCAGAAAAGATGCTTGTTATGATTTCAATTTTCTTAAATTTACCGAGGCTTGATTTGTGACCCAAGATGTGAATCCTGGTGAATGTTCCATGTGCGCTTGAGAAGAAAGTGTAATCTGCTGTTTTTGGATGGATTGTCCTATAAATATCAATTAAATCTATCTGGTCTTTTGTGTCATTTAAAGCTTGTGTTAGGTTATTAATTTTCTGTCTGGATGTTCTGTCCAATGGTGTAAGTAAGGTGTTAGAATCCCTCACAATTACTGTGTTACTGTCAATTTCCTCTTTTATAGCTGTTATCATTTGCCTTAGGTATTGAGGTGCTCCTATTTTGGGTGCATATATATTTAAATTGTTATGTCTTCTTCTTGGATCCTTTTATCATTATGTAGTGTCCTTTCTTGTCTCTTGTAACATTCTTTATTTTAAAGTCTATTTTATCTGATATGAGTATTGCTACTCCAGCTTTCTTTTGATTTCCATTTTCATGGAATATCTTTTTCCATTCCTTCACTTTCAGTCTGAATGTGTCCCTAGGTCTGAAGTGGGTCTCTTGTAGACAGCCTACAGACGGGTCTTGTTTTTGTATCCATTCAACAACCCTGTGTCTTTTGGTTGGAGCATTTAATCCATTCACATTTAAGGTGATTATCGATATGCATGTTCCTATTACCATTTTCTAATTGTTTTGGGTTTGTTTTTGTAGGTCCTTTTCTTCTCCTGTGTTTCCCACTTAGAGAAGTTCCTTTAGCATTTGTTGTAGAGCTGGTTTGATGGTGCTGAATTCTCTTAGCTTTTGCTTGTCTGTAAAGCTTTTGATTTCTCCATCGAATCGGAATGAGATCGTTGCTGGGTATAGTAATCTTGGTTGTAGGTTCTTTCCTTTCATCACTTTAAATATATTGTGCCACTCCCTTCTGGCTTGTAGAGTTTCTGCTGAGAAATCAGCTGTTAACCTTTTGGGAGTTCCCATGTATGTTATTTGTCATTTTTCCCTTCTTGCTTTTAATAATTTTTCTTTGTCTTTAATTTTTGTCAATTTGATTACTTGATTTGATTACTTCGTGGACTTGGGTGGCTATTTCCTTTCCCATATTAGGGAAGTTTTCGACTATAATTTCTTCAAATATTTTCTCATGTCCTTTCTCTCTCTCTTCTCCTTCTGGGACTCCTAATAATGAGAATGTTGGTGCACTTTATGTTGTCCCAGAGGTCTCTTCGAGTGTCTTCATTTCTTTTCATTGTTTTTTCTTTATTCTGTTCCACGGCAGTGAATTCCACCATTCTGTCTTCCAGGTCACCTCTCTGTTCTTCTGCCTCAGTTATTCTGCTATTGATTCCTTCTAGTGTATTTTTCATTTCAGTTATTGTATTGTTCATCTCTGTTTGTTTGTTGTTTAATTCTTCTAGGTCTTTGTTAAATAATTCTTGCATCTTCTTGATCTTTGCCTCAATTCTTTTCCGAGGTCCTGTATCATCTTCACTATCATTATTCTGAATTCTTTTTCTGGAAGGTTGCCTATCTCCACTTCATTTAGTTGTTTTTTGGGGGGTTCATCTTGTTCCTTCATCTGGTACATAGTCCTCTGCCTTTTCATTTTGTCTGTCTTTTTGTGAATGTGGTTTTTGTTCCACAGGCTGCAGGACTGTAGTTCTTCTTGCTTCTGCTGTCTGCCCTCTGGTGGATGAGGCTATCTAAGAAGCTTGTACAAGCTTCCTGATGGGATGAACTGGGGATGAGTAGAGGTGGGTGTTGCTCTGGTGGGCAGAGCTCAGTAAAACTTTAATCTGCTTGTCTGCTAGTGAGTGGGGCTGGGTTCCCTCCCTGTTGGTTGTTTGGCCGGAGGCAACCTAGCACTGGAGCCTACCCAGCTCTTTGGTGTGGTTAATGGCAGCCTCCAGGAGGGCTCACGCTAAGGAGTGCTTCCCAGAACTTCCGCTGCCAGTGTCCTTGTACCCATGGTGAGGCACAGCCACCCCCCACCTCTGCAGGAGACCCTCTAACACTAGCATATAGGTCTGGTTCAGTCTCCTGTGGGGTCACTGCTCCTTCCCCTGGGTCCTGACGCACACAGTACTTTGTGTGTGCCCTCCAAGAGTGGTGTCTCTGTTTCCCCTAGTTCTGTCGAATTCCTGCCATGAAATCCTGCTAGCCTTCAAAATCTGATTCTCTGGGAATTCCTACTCCCGTTGCTGGACCCCCTGCTTGGGAAGCCTGACGTGGGGCTCAGAACCTTCACTCCAGTGGGTGGACTTCTGTGGTATAATTGTTGTCCAGTTTGTGAGTCACCCACCCAGTAGTTATGGGGTTTGATTTTATTGTGACTGCACCCCTCATACCATCTCATTGCAGCTTCTCCTTTGTCTTTGGATGTGGGGTATCTTTTTTGGTGAGTTCCAGTGTCTTCCTGTCAATGATTGTTCAGCAGTTAGTTGTGATTCCGGTGTTCTCGCAAGAGGGAGTGAGAGCACGTCCTTCTACTCTGCCATCTTGAACCAATCTAAGATGGCTTTCTTAAGTGCAGTCTTTTCCTGAGATGGCTGCCTCCTCCCCTCCGCCTGGAAGGCCTTTCTCTGATCTTTTCCTTGAATAAACAGCATTTTTAAATCCATATTTTTTTCTTGCCTCCAATTAAGGACAAATGAATCAGTTCCAAGAAGGGATGCAAAGGTGTGCAGTGGGTCTCATCTTCCACTGAGATTATTCATTAGCCTGTAACCTTTCCTCATCGGGACACAGAGAAAATGTCCATACCCATTGAACAAACTTTCCAAGGAGACCTTCCTACTCCAAATGGCAGTCAAGAAACCCATCCTCTCCACACCAGTGGGACCTCATTCTATTCAAAATCTATTACTGCTGGTCGATCCAACACAAAATCAAACCTGGGAAAAAGAGGATGCCATCATGAGCTTCCTATATTGGTTGTTTAACTGCACAAGAAAAAGAGTAGAACTAAGCCAAATACCTCCTTATCCTCTCTGAAAAACACATGCAGCCCATTTCTGAGTCTCCCAATATGCCCCATTAGGTGTCTGTTTAGGGGGCCAGAGCTGAAGTGCAGAGGATTGGAAAAAAACACCTTCTTTGGAAACTCTGGAAACACTGTCTTCTTGGATCAGATTGAGCACACATCAAGTCATTTCTGGTGGCCCCCTGTCCAAGGAAATAGGAGGCAGACATAATCCACCTGCTCAAGGAAAGAGGCAGGAGTGATTTGAATAATTATCTATATTTTAGACAAAATGGGGCATTCTATTATGTTATGCAAATTCAAATAATGGACTTTTTTATATGCACTACATCAGTTTACATCCTCATTATATCAAGGTTTCAGTGTTCAACCAGGTAACGACAGCTGTGGAAAGAGACTTGGAAGCTTGCTGCTGCATTAATTAATTTACTGTAAGTAACTGACCTAGTTAAACAGCCCTGAATATGACATAAAATTCATTGATGGCATTTATCCATGAATCCGGCTGAATTCCAGTTCTGTGTTTGTTACCTCATATTAAACATGACAACATATGCACCAACACAGGTTACTGTAGACCCTCTCCCAGCTATTGTCTTGCAGAGAGATAAAGTTCTGTAACTGAGCCTCTGTTCACCAACATGGAAATAAAACACTGTACTGGAAAACGGTAATTAACTAAACTATCATCTTTGCAACAGCGGGTTCCAGGTGGGACTCATTAGAACTGACTTTGTTTGGAGTCCATTGGCTCCTACTTTAAGTTAGGCAGGAACAAAATGAAATGAGGGACTTCCCACATGACTGGGATGGCTGTAGGAGGTGATCTTCTATTACCACAGACCAACCAGGTAGTAAATAAGACCCAGCTGGCTGGGAGAAACACCATAAACATGATCTTCTAAAGTGTGGCTCCAAAGAATTGCTCCAACCCAAAGGGCTGGGCTGGGGATCTGAGAGTAACAGCCGGGTATGAGCAAAGAAGCTGAACTTTAAGCCAATGAAGTGGTCCCAGGGGATGAGATGGGCAGTATTTCAGAACTTTAGAGAAAGAGTCCTGATGAGCTTATTTGCAGATTTTGTAGGGGCAGACAAGGAAAGGAGGGAGCTAACAGACACCTCCCATCGTACGTGGTAGCAGCAGGTACACACGGGGTGGAGAGACTTGCTCACGGTTACACAATTCTATGGTAAGTGGAGCACCAGGATGAGCCCGTGTTTACCCGGTTCCAAAACCTGAGTTCTTTTCCACTCATTTTCCCCTTGGCATGATGGTGTAGACCACTGGTTTTCATCCTTGACAGGACAGCAGAAGCACATGGGGAGCTTCTAGAAATTACAGTTGTCCAGATCTGCTTAATATGACCCTTTGGGGAATGGAGCCCAAGCATCTGTATTTCTAAAAAGCTCCAGAATGAATCACCTCTGATGTGCAGCCAGAATTGAAAGCCATTGATCCAGCTGCAATAGTTCCACAACAATTTAACATTAATAACATTTTCTTTATAGGATCCTAGACTGGTTCATTCATTCGATAAACACTTTTGAGCTCCTACTACCAGAAGAGCTAATGTTCTTCGTGAAGCATCCATCTTGGTCCCTGGCACACAGAAGGTGCTCAATAGTTTGTATTCATCACCCCTTAATAAGAGGTCCCACCGTTCCAGAAACTGAGCAAAGTGATAGGAATGCAGAGGTGGAGAAGAGCCAACAGACTCAAAGCAGAGATAGGCAGGTAAACCATTAGTGGCAATTTGGAATCCCACCCAACACTCAATCCTGAGTGTTTACACAGGGAGGTAAGAAGGCCCGTGGAGATGGGCAAGGGAGGTTTTACAGAGCAGGGTGACGTCTGAGCTGGTTTTGAGCTACACGCTGGTGTACGGTAAGTGTTCAGTGCCTTCTTACTGAAAGGCCGTGAGTGAAGGGCTGAAACACACACTCACTGTCTTTACCCTCTTTCCCAGGGATCTGATATCAGCAGTGTAGCCATTGGGCCAGGATACATTTTCAGCAGAAGCTCTGAGCCCCTCTGGTTAGGACTAACCCTAATCCTAACCCCTCTGTGGTTCAGAGGATGTAAATGCCTACCTAGGAGCCAGGATCCTGGCTCAGGGAAAGGATCACTGGTCTACACTCTTCATCCGCAAACCATCTGGAAAGGCTAAGTAGGAACCCCTGCTCCTGCACACTCCTGATGTAAGGCCCAGTGGCAGACACATCATTCCTCTCCCAGTTCTGCCACTGCTATTTCTGAGTCCCATTTCTCCAGGGATAGGGATACCTTCCTCAAATGTTGTTGAAGAGAATCAGGAGAGTTAAGAAGATAACATGGGAACCTGAGAATCATGTGGGGGCCTTGGAAAAAACAAAAAAAAGGCCCAGGTTCAGCTCTGAATCCATGGGGTGGGGCTTGGGAATCCATATTTCTAACAGTGCTGCAGAGGCAGATTCCAGGCCTGGTTTGGGAAGGCTTCTTTTTTTTTCTTTTTTTTTTTTTGCCATACGCGGGCCTCTCACTGTTGTGGCCTCTCCCGTTGCGGGGCACAGGCTCCAGATGCGCAGGCTCAGTGGCCATGGCTCATGGGCCTAGCCGCTCCACGGCATGTGGGATCTTCCCGGACCGGGGCACAAACCCGTATCCCCTGCATCAGCCGGTGGACTCTCAACCACTGCACCACCAGGGAAGCCCCCTTGGGAAGGCTTCTTAATCTCTCCCCATCTGAGAAGCAACAACAGTGGTGGTGGTGATGACTATGACAATGACAATGACCAGACCAGCTGCCACGTTGTGAGCTGGCCTATGGAGAGGCCCATGTGCAAAGATGTCAATGATGGCCTCTGGCAAACAGCCAGTGAGAACATGAGGCCTTCAGCCCAATGGCCCATAAGGAAATGAATCCTGACCACAAAAACAACCATGTGACTGAGCTTGGAAGTGGATCTGTCCCCAGTATAGCCTTCAGATGAGACCCCAACCCTGGTCAATAACTTGATTACATCCTTGTGAGAGACCTTGAGACAGAAGACCCAGCTAAGCTATGCTTCCATTTCTGACCCAAACTCTGAAATAATAAATATTTTACGTTTTAAGAAAAGAAAAGAAGATAACATGTAGTTTTCCTGGCACAGAGAAGGTGCCCTAAGATGTGACTCCTCTTCCTGCAGCCCTTTCTGCCCATCACAAGGTCCTTGGGAGGGAGCAGCCCCTTGGCCACCATTCAACAAAACCATTCCCATGGGTCAGCTGCTACTTAAGGCAATTTACACACCGTCCCTTGTTGAACCTCAGAGTGACACTGTGGGGTTAGCATAAATGAAGAGGGCAAAGATGCAGGAGAGAAAGTCTCTACATGGAGTTGAAGAAGCACTGGAGGATGGAGGCAGGGAAAGGTGTACATTTGAGGGAAGTGTCCTTAGCAACAAATCTCCAATGGAGCACAGGAGTGTGTTGTGGGCGTTTGCAGACAGAAGCTGGACCACTGGCCAGAAAAGAGGAGCTTGGCTGCTGCTTCACCCCTGCTGCCTGGCCACCCCGGCCTCTGTCAGCCCCTGACAGAGGAAGCAGAGACTGGGGGAGGGCAGGCAAGGCAGGAAGCAACAAGAATTCCAAGCTCCCAGCCTAGTGACAAATGATTCATCCCTCACTTCTCATGTCATCTCCCATTTGTGCAGTTCTCATCTTTATTTCATGAATATTTTATTCTCAGAGCAACGGCTCCACTTTCCCCATAAATCTAGAGGGTGGCTCTTTATTGCAACTGCGGAGCGGGATGCACTCACCTGCATTGGTTAACTACATAATCGTCCGATTCCTTAGAAAAAATATGACCTCAAATCCACGTGAATATTAAGAGGTTGAATGCACATTACTACTCTTCCCGAAGTAGGTGTCTAAACTCTGACGATGTCGCAGCATAAGCTGTTAAATATGACTTAGGACGCCACCCAAAGACAGGTTTCTGGCTCTTAAGAAATATGGCCAATGCCCCAAAATGAAGCATTCTCAGCTCAAGCAGACACTCTCACCTAATTGCAAATGCTGCGCCATAAAATACAGGCAACCAGTGATACAAAGCGGTTCTGGATTAAATACCATCATTATTTGTCAAAGGTTTTCAATATATGCTTCTAAAATCTGTTGTTTCAACCCCTTTCCTGGCTCCTATTCCCTGTGTGATGAGGTATAAACCCCTTGGTCTGGCATCTAAGTCCTTCAGAGCAAGTCCCTGCTTTGCACTCCAGCTTCCTCTACTCCCATCTCCTTGCTGATGCCCCAGAGCTCCAGGAGGTGTGATGACTTTGTCTGCCCTGTGCTGGTCACCCAGCCCCAAAGCAAGCTCCAATCTCCTCCAGCTCGAGGTTTAGTACCAATCCTTCAACACTCAGTTCCAACAAGCCCAAGCCCCAGGAACTCTTCACTAACCAGTATCCCTACCCTCTGTGACCCAACCATGCCCTGGCTGGGCTGGGTGCCCCTGAGCCCTTGATGGAAACTGTGGCTCATTCCAGGATGGCCCTGATCAACGGATGACGGAGACCTCTTGGCTGACCTCTCTGTCATGTCTGCCCTCTCTGTCATGTCTGCCCATGTAGAGCTAAGCCGCCTAAAGCCAGGAACTATGTCCTTACAGGGATACTTACTAAAGAAATGAGGAAAGGAAGGGAGAAATTTCATTTGAAAAGCAGAAACCTATAAAAACAGGAGAAAGATGGAACAGTTCTTCCTTTTACCATGTAACACCCAAAATGGCTGGAGGAAAGGCAGCTACTGTGTTTTATTCAACCCACCTCTACATCAACTCTCATTCCTATCCAGAAGCATGCTGGCATCCCCGGGCAGAAAGTTCCACATTTTCTAAGCAGGAATACTGTATTTCATTCTCTTGTGCCTGAGATCCTGGGCTTATGTAGAAGCCAGAAAGGAAGCTAGGAGGCTTTCCAGGCAAGAACGGAGCTGTTCCTCTCAGGGAGGTCATCCCTTGGTCTCCTGGTCTTTCTCTCTTTTTGCCTCTGTCTTCTATGCCTCTCCAGTGATCCCCCCGCCGCCACCTCTCTCTCTCACACACACAGCCCCTTCGACAATTCATTCTGGGCTGTCCAGGCTGGATCTGGCGCTAGATACTGAACCAGGGGATGTGAAGAGACAGTGACTAGAAGCAACAAGGATGGACTCACAAGGGACATTCTGGGTCTGAGCCTGTGTCGTCTGGTCTCCACACTGTTCACAGCAGCCCAGAATGATGCCTCCATGACAGTGCAATGCTCACCCAGCTGGAAAAGCTGTCCTCCTCCCCTAATCAAAGGGACATTTGTATAGAGGGACATTTGCTGTAAACTTCATTGAAGATTTTCCAGTAGCAAAAGAAGCTTGGCAATCATGAGAAAGAAAAACAGAGCTGGAGGAATCACGCTCCCTGACTTCAGACTATACTACAAAGCTAGAGTAATGAAGACAGTATGGTACTGGCACAAAAACAGAAATATAGATCAAAGGAACAGTATAGAAGGCCCAGAGATAAACCCAAGCACATATAGTCACCTTATCTTTGATAAAGGAGGCAAGAATATACAGTGTAGAAAAGACACCCTCTTCAATAAGTGGTGCTGGGAAAACTGGACAGCTACATGTAAAAGAATGAAATTAGAACACTCCCTAACACCATACACAAAAATAAACTCACAATGGATTAAAGACCTAAATGTAAGGCCAGACACCATCAAACTCTTAGAGGAAAACAGGCAGAACACTCTATGACATAAATCACAGCAAGACCCACCTCCTAGAGAAATGGAAATAAAAACAAAAATAAACAATGGGACCTAATGAAACTTCAAAGCTTTTGCACAGCAAAGGAAACCATAAACAAGACCAAAAGACAACCCTCAGAATGGGAGAAAATATTTGCAAATGAAGCAACTGACAAAGGATTAATCTCCAAAACATACAAGCAACTCATGCAGCTCAATATCAAAAAAACAAA
Organism: Aethalodelphis obliquidens; assembly: GCF_003676395.1. NCBI lineage: Eukaryota > Metazoa > Chordata > Mammalia > Artiodactyla > Delphinidae > Aethalodelphis > Aethalodelphis obliquidens. The sequence goes on along the minus strand of NW_020837981.1, from coordinate 1,663,495 downwards.
CAACCCAATCCAAAAATGGGCAGAAGACCTAAATAGACATTTCTCCAAAGAAGATATACAGACTGCCAACAAACACATGAAAGAATGCTCAACATCATTAATCATTAGAGAAATGCAAATCAAAACTACAATGAGATATCATCTCACACCAGTCAGAATGGCCATCATCAAAAATCTAGAAACAATAAATGCTGGAGAGGGTGTGGAGAAAAGGGAACCTTCTTGCACTGCTGGTGGGAATGTGAATTGGTACAGCCACTATGGAGAACAGTATGGAGGTTCCTTAAAAAACTACAAATAGAACTACCATACGACCCAGCAATCCCACTACTGGGCATACACCCTGAGAAAACCATAATTCAAGAAGAGTCATGTACCAAAATGTTCATTGCAGCTCTATTTACAATAGCCAGGACATGGAAGCAACCTAAGTGTCCATCGACAGATGAATGGATAAAGAAGATGTGGCACACATATACAATGGAATATTACTCAACCATAAAAAGGAACGAAACTGAGTTATTTGTAGTGAGGTGGATGAACCTAGAGACTGTCATACAGAGTGAAGTAAGTCAGAGAAAAACAAATATCGTATATTGACACACATATGTGGAATCTAAAAAAAAAAAAAAAAAAACAGAAAAGAAAAGTAAATGGTCAGAAGAACCTAGGAGCAAGACGTGAATAAAGACGCAGACCAACTAGAGAATGGACTTGAGGATACAGGGAGGGGGAAGGGTAAGCTGTGACAAAGTGAGAGAGTGGCATGGACATATATACACTACCAAACATAAAATAGATAGCTAGTGGGAAGCAGCCGCATAGCACAGGGAGATCAGCTTGGTGCTTTGTGACCACCTAGAGGGGTGGGATAGGGAGGGTGGGAGGGCGGGAGATGCAAGAGGGAAGAGATATGGGGACATATGTATATGTATAACTGATTCACTTTGTTATAAAGCAGAAACTAACACATCATTGTAAAGCAATTATACTCCAATAAAGATGTTAAAAAAAATGAAAAAGAAGCTTGGGACAGGACCATTAACTGTTCCTGTCAGTGGGTTTTCCTCAAATCTCTTCCTTCCTCCTCTCATATGGCCCAGGGGTGACAGGAGACCCCTGAGTCTGTGGGAGACTCTGGCTTTGCATGGCCTTACATGAAGGTATGCAGATAGCATGAGAGGAAGATGGAGGTCCTCAGAACATTTCAGACATGCTGAGTCAAACAGCAAGCTCTTTCCAGCAAAATCTAAGCGTGATGACAGAGAGCTCACTGCCTGGTATGAATGGAGGGTCTGTCCTCACTCCCAGTCATGTCAGGGGCTCTGTTACAGACTGATGTATGGGGCTGTGGTCAGCCAGCCTTTCTAGGCTGCAGAGATGTTGGCCATGGTGATGCTGCCTCTTTGAATGCTGGTTCTGGTTACTTTAGTGCTTCTTGTTTGAAATTTAGCCCTGTTTGTATCAACATCTTTTTTTTTTTGCGGTACACGGGCCTCTCACCGTTGTGGCCTCTCCCGTTGCAGAGCACAGGCTCCGGACGCACAGGCCCAGCGGCCATGGCCCACGGGCCCAGCCGCTCCGCAGCATGTGGGATCTTCCCGGACCAGGGCACGAACCCGCGTCCCCTGCATCGGCAGGCAGACTCCCAACCACTGCGCCACCAGGGAATCCCTATCAACATAATCTTTAAGTGGAGCTATGACTCAAGAATTAGCTGAGGTATATGTATCAGGTAGTGACAGCCCTACAGTGGAGTGGCTGGACTTGTGCTACAGTGCCTGTGTGCAGGTTTCGACCAGGAGAGCATCATTACCAAATGACGCTCCTCGCCACCCTTCCCTAGAGGCACTGGCTCCAGGAGAACTTCATGAAGACTCTACAGACAAGAAAAAAAAAAATCGACCTTGAAGATGAGCAAAACCCAGAAGTGTGGAGGGCAGAAACAGCTTGTAGTTGGTACCCACGGGGAAGGACATGTGCCCAGAACCTAGAGTCAGAACAGAGCCCAAGTGGTCCCTGTGCTGGGTGTGCCTGGAGGGACGTGGGCAAGGCTGGGCCCTGCAAGGAGGAGGAAGAGAGGGAGAATGGATGATGAGGGGCGGGGGCCGGTCCTCCCTCCCAGGCTGGGAAAGCAGGGCCCATGACCCTTGATGAACCAAAGAGAACCAGGAAGGAATGCGGTTTCCTCTCTTACCCTACAGCTGGTCTCTCCAGGTCAGGGTGGAGGCACATGGGCGGGGCAGGGTAGGGAAGGCGCTGTTCATGCTGCACCCGCTCTATAGATAAATACACGACTTTAGTGGCCATTGCTGGCGCCTTGGCACTTGCTCAAGCGTGAAAACATTCCTTACATTTGTTATCTGGCTTTCAAGGCAAAATAAAACAATGGCACCATCCCCCCATAAAACATTGCTGTCTCCAGACAAGCGGCTCGGGTAAATACTAACTGGAAGAAAACCGCCCGCCGAGTGGCCCAGTGGGACTCTCCTGCCTCTAGGCTGCAAAAAGGAGAAGTAGGGCCCAGGGCACGGACCTCTTTGGGGGTCTCCTGGTGGCACCGGTTGCTGTTCCACCATAACTCCAGGGCGGCCACCAGGCAGGCGAGGAGGAGGCCAATGGCCAAGATGCAGAAGACCCCGGCGAAGCTGTGCAGCTTGAGGGACTTGCCATCCGCCTGGGCGCTGGCATGGCTGGTAAGGTCGCAGCGGCCTGTGTGCGGCCACCACTTCTGCTTGAGCACATCCAGGTCCCCAGTGTCCTGAAGCTCCAGGATCCTGCAAGATACAATCCACATGAGCCACAGCCCTGGCCTCACTGACACAGCCATGGGGGCCCTGGCCCCTTCCCCGCCATGTCGGCCCCTCCACAGACGATGCTGAACCATCACAGTGGCTCTCTGCCTCAGCTTTTCCCTCCCAATCCATTCTCCACTCTGCAGGCAAAGCACCCTTCTCAAAACACTCCTCAGATTTTGTCACTTTCCTCCTCAAAGCCTTGATGTCCTCTCCCACCCTGTCCCACTGCCCATGGATGAAGTCCAACAGCAAAGTACATAAGGACCCTTGACATGGGATCCTGGGGCAAGCTCTGAGGATAAAATCAGGAAATACAGAAATGCATGATGCAATCACTCAGACTGTGGACCCACAGAAAGGCTTTCTTTCAAACGTCAATAACTATATCCTAAGTCTCTCCCACTAGGATTCATCAAATCATTCATTCATTCATTGATTTGAGGAGCATCTGCATTGTGCCAAGTATGATGTTCAACACTGCTGCAAGTATGGTCCAGAGCAGGGGGCCCCAACCCCTGGGCCATGGACCAGTAGTGGTCTGTGGCCTGTTAGGAACCCGGCCCCACAGCTGGAGGTTAGTGGCGGGTGAGTGAGTGAAGCTTCATCTGTATTTACAGCCGCTCCCCATCGCTCGCATTACCGCCTGAGCTCCACCTCCTGTCAGCATTATGGTGAGTCACGTAATTATTTCATTATATATTACAATGTAATAATAATAGAAATAAAGTGCACAATAAGTAATGCGCTTGAATCATCCCGAAACCATCCCCGCCGACCCTGGTCCATGGAAAACTTGTCTTCCATGAAACTGGTCCCTGATGCCAAAAAGGCTGGGGAAGTGCTGGTCTAGAGATACTTACCCGGACACTGAAACAATCAGAGCAATCAACGTGGAGTAAGAAGCTGTGATCAATACAATGAAATGAAAGTAGACACGCTAAGAAAGGCACTTTGTTATAAAGCAGAAACTAACACACCATTGTAAAGCAATTATACCCCAATAAAGATGTTAAAAAAAAAAAAAAAAAAAAGAAAGGCACCCATTGGGAGGGTGGCCTGGACTGGAGGGTGAGGGGAGACCTCATCAAGGAGGTGAAGGGTAAGCATAAAATAGCTCACAGGGGTTTAGCATACCTGTGTGCCAGGAAATCGCCTAAGTGCTTGACAGTGTTTAACACTCATGTCAACTCTTTGGAAAGGCTACTTCCATGGCCCCATTTTTATAGAGAAGGATATTGAGGCACAGAGAGGTGACATATCTTGCCAAGGTCATTTTGTGGTTGGCAAGGACGGCATTCCACGGGGAAGAGGAAGAGCCTTCCTGAGACTAGAACCATGGTTGGAAGTCTTGTCTAGGGTGAGTGTATGAGAAGCTAAAACGTGGCAAGTGAGGCTGTAGACGGTGGGTGAGGAGGAGGATGTGAGTTGAAGTGAAAGAAACAGGCAGAGCCAAGAATGTGGGCTCTGGGAAGGTATGAGGGGAGCCTGGCGTTTATCCTGCTGACAGAGGTGGGGCAACCCCCCTTCCCCCGTATTCCCCAGGTCGGTGTCTGGATGGTAGTTCTCCTTTGTTGTAGTATTTCATGGACTCTTTCTATAATCCAGGGGTCTGGACAGGGAGCCCGTGGTAGCTGGCAGCCCCCGGGCTTCTCACACCGAAGCTTTTTTATTTGTGGAGGCCGGACACTTTTGGCCTGGTCCATGGTCATCTGTTCAGGTGACAACACCCTCAGTGGCCTCTCTGAGCCCTCTGGGTATGCACAGTTCAAGAGCAGTGGTTCTTGATGGTCAGGAGAAGCTCATGGCCAACTGGCCACTTGAGCAGACTCTGCCCTGGACCTGAATTGCAGGCCAGCTGTGACCACAGGCTGAAGCTGAGCTCAGTTAACAATCATGGGCTGTGACTGTGGAGAGGGAGGGAGACAGCCCAGAGGGGGTTCCCTGCCCTGTCAGCACCTAGGGGCCAGCGTAGTGTGGCATCTCGCCGGCTGGGTACAGCCTGGCTCTGTGCAAAGAATCTGCACCAATCCCAGCTGGGTGTCCTCGGACAAGTGACTCGCCCCTACTAAGCTTGGCTTCCTCATCATTGCAGGATTGACCCATGATTACCGGGAATGAGTAGATCCTTTGGACCTCCGTGGCTTCCCCTGGGCAAGCACAGTGGCCGGCACAACTTGAGCCATCAAGGGATATTTGTTGCATCGATAATGTACGAATGTATGAACGGAATCGTGAAAACTAACCCGAACTAAAGTGGCTGTGGTGAGATACTGTCGGCTAAGTGGCCAGGGCACAGGTCAGCACAAGAGACTTAGAATTCAGCTTGGTCATTGGGATAAAGGCATGATTTACACAGGCATTTGGGGTCGCACTTGGGATGCCACAGGTCTCTTCTGTGGCACATGCCATGATTAATTGGGCAGCTGCAGGGTCCCACTACCTCCAAGTGGCTCTGGACGTGTTAGGGAAGCTGCATGTCTGTACGTCCACTGGCTCATGCTGAGTGGCCGTTACGTACGTGTCTACTGGCAGTTCCGAGTAGGCTGGGCCTCCTGGCAGTTACGGGAAGCCCAGGGCTAGGTATGCAGGACCTCAGGGCCTTCAAGAGGACTCGTGGTTGGGCTACTGGCTCACCATGGAGAAGCAGCAGAGTTTTTAATTTATTGCCACAGATTCTGCTCTGATGGACACCAGTCAAACCCAGACTCTGCCGTCACACTAGCCACGTTAGGAAACCTCTCAACTTTAGCTTTCGTATCACTAAAATCGGAGATCATAACAAAAGTGAGAAAGGCTGGGAGCTGGGACCCTTTACCGGAGTGCTTGCACTTGTACCTGGACAAATGTCTGCTGCAGCAACAGAACACAAAGAAACTGTGACGGACTGAAGATAACTGCATGCATGTGCAGTCGGGGCCATTATGAAGAGTAAGATACAAAAGGGCCACAAACCAACTGCTGCTTCTAAGTTTCAGGGAGCAAAAGCAGGGTACTGCACACGATCCCTGCACACAGCACCCCCACGGGGGTGGGCAGACCACCTAAGCCAGCCCTCCAGCCAGACCCAGCCATCCGCCCCCACCCTTACCCCATTTAAGGTACAAGCTTGCCCCCCTCCCCACCCTTGGGGAGTGAGCAAGGGACCTTTGTCTTGTTTTTGCTCCCTCCTGCTATAGCACGAGTCCCAGTAAAGCCTTGCCTGAATTCCTTGTCTGGCCTCTTATCAACTTCTGTTGATTCAAGAGTCCAAGGACCCAGGTCGGTAACAAAAGCACCTACCTCACAGAATTATCACAAGCAGATGAAAAGCGGGAGAACACATGGGACCACTCAGCTCAAGAGCTAGCAAGCAAGAAGAGCTCCAGAAAGCTGGTCAGTATAGCACCACCCTCTGGCGCCATACTGACCAGCAGCCCTAGCCATCCAATGTTTACACAAGCTGCCTTTTACTGAGGACACAGTAAGGACTGACCATTTTACATTGTTTTAATCCTCACAATAGCCTGCAAAGTAGCTCTTATGTTTACAGATGGAAGACCTGAGGCTCAGAATCTAGATGGCTTGCCACCAGTTGCAATTAGCAAGTGGCGTAGCTGCTCTTCAGGGCTGGGTCACGCTGACCCGGGAGGCCATGCTCTCTCCAGGACACCAAGCTGCTAAGTGCAGTCAGCCTCCTCTCTGAGAGTCACCTCCAGCCTAGGGGATGGTGAGACTCCAACAGGAGCGGGGCCAGAGGGCCGGATTCCCACTCTTGGGCTCATTAACTGCAGGAGGCTTCATTTTGCTGACGCTTCCCTTCTTCCTGCTCCTTGTAATTGTATGCATGTTTATGCCCAATATTATTCCAGGAAGACTGTAAGGCAATTTACAGGAAAACACAGAATAAAATAAAAACAAACAAGCTAATCCAAAAGAAAATTTAAATATGTAAGCAACAGAGGGAAGATAAAACAAGTCACGGGCACAAAATGACTCCTGGAACGAGGCTAAACTAATGCACACCATAATAATCTCTACTCCTGCTTATGAGTAAGCCAGAATGATAATAGCCACTTCCTGAAGCCAGTTGTCCTATTTTCCAGACAGATATAATTGCAGGTGCTTTCCTTTAGTCAATAGTCGTGGAGGCTGCCACATAGTAGGTGCTCTATAAATGGCTATTAAGTTGCTAAACATTTGCTGAATGCCTACTCTGCATGCCATGGTCCATAAAAGGGCTTTGGCACTCAACCGCAGTCCCACACACACACGTAAGTTGTAGCCTAAAGACCCAGTCCTCTGCCAAAACAAGGGAACATATCTGTATTCAAGGAAATAACTTGAGTCCCTGGGACTCAGGGAAGGAAGGCTACAGCAGTTCCAGATAAGACTGGGATCTGCTATTTCCATAGGATTCTTTTTCTGTCAATGGCATGGGGCATTGCTTCCTGGACCTGCCCCCTTCCTCCTCTCAGGCATGACCCAGTTAGGGGCAGCCCCCAGTTCTGCATGCATCATATAATGGAGCCTCTTAAAGAACCGTTGGCGGCAGAAAGTTGGAAACCTGAAGCCTTGAGTGTTCTCCCCAAGTAGGTACCCACGTGTCCAGGCAGGGGAGGTGGGGACGCTTCCAGCCCAGGAAAGGCTAAAACATAGACACCAATGACAATACTTCAGGAGGCCAGCACAGCCTACCAAGGACATTCACTTACAGTCCTAGAGCATGTGGCCTTCTGATGAAAGCAAAGGGTAATTAATCACTTCCTGCCAAAATGACACAGAAACTGGACTAGCCACTTTCAATCATGTTTGTTGAAAGATCCAGCCAAGAACCAGGCTCTCTCCTCTCTCCAGTCCGTCAGTGTTCACTTCAGCAGACTTTCAGGGGATCTCGGAGCAGTTGGAGTGCACGGGGACCCTAAGCTTTCCACACTGGGGACCCTGTGCTTCTGTGAGCACTGTGTTGGGGCACATTAGCTGTCTTGGTGGTGCTGCTGCTGCTGCGTTGGTCCCACAAGCTCCCTTACCATCTGTTACCAACCTGTGAGAGAGGTGCTCACAGGCTGATGGCCTGGGGAATGCCCTGAGCATCCTGTCTCAGAAAACCAAGTAGGGTAAACCTCAAGAACACCACTGTCTTATATACCCTGGAGAGAAGCCATCCCTTCTTCATGCCTTTAATCCCAGCAATTGATAAATCACTACTCCTCCTTCTCTTGTGTCATCCATCTCTGCTCCAGGGAGCAAAGGGAGGCATGGCATGTATACTTGATTAAATTCTACAGAAAACCCCAAAGCCTCATTGAACTTAATTACTTCTACCCCTTTTCCCAGTTTTGCAAACAAGCCACTGAATGAATGGGCTGCAGGCCCTCCTCCTAGGCCTCTCCCTGATGGGGTTTAGGCTCAGGTGCTCGTGATCAGAAGAGCCCAATCAACATCTGGGAGGTGGGAGGAGGGAGGGCTCAGAGATCCGATAGCAACATGGGCACAGCACTGGGGCTCAGGGGACCTGCCTTCTCCTCCCAAATCTGCCAGTTGCTGGCTGAGCTGCCCTCAGCGCACATTACCCTCTCTGAGCTTCAGGATGTGAAACGAATGATCTTTAACAATTCTCACCCCTCCAAGTGGATGCTCCTCAGTGCTGGAAAACATGTGTTCATCAGGTAACAGGGCGCTGCCCCTAAGCCTCAGCGCCATGCCGGCCTTTTCACCTGGCCGCTTCTGCCACAGTTTGGATTCTGGTGGACCAAGGCAGAGCTCTAGTTCTGCTCCTTCACCCACCAGGATGTCACTCCACAGACATGTGTGAGTGGTGGGCTTAGACATCACTGGGGACACGAGCCCCTGTTAGCAGGCTGGCTGCTGGGAAAAGGCCACTGAGCTCACCCATGCTGTTCACCTCCATCCTCTCTGTGAGGCCAGGTAACCTGGTCAAGGGCTAAGGTAAGTTCCCGTGGGGAAGCGAGAAATGGGGGTGGGATGATGAGAGATTATCTTCGTCAAGGAGGCCGACCAGGTGTCCAGACTGAGCACTTGGAAACTCAGTCATGCCCAGGAGTCCAGAGAAGATCAAGTTCAAAGGATGGACGTGCACCAGAAAATCACCTGGGAAGCTAAAGAGGCCAATGCAAACTAGACACACATATTCATTTCTGGCGGACAGGGTCCACGTGTCTTTGCTTAGGCCAGAACACTCCTGTCTGCACAGTGTTTCCCTCCACTCTCCCCCAACACGCCCCATTGCTAGTATCAATTACCAGGAGCTGATCCGGAAAAGATGGGGAGGTGGGCAGTGAGGGCCAGGTCCCTGTCCTGCCCCAGTGGACAGCATCTGCTCCCTCAGCCCCTGTGCAGGTGAATATGGAGTCAATCTGCTTCTCTGGCCCCAGTTTTTCATGTCTCCACACTGACTCTTTCCACCCTGCATTTATCTTAAGTAGTTATTATTGGGCCCTTCCCAGATCCAGTTAATCTTTCATTTAATTTTAAATTACTAGGCCCATCTGGCTAACTCCTACTCTACCTTCAGGCCTCAGGTGCCACCTCCTCTGGGAAGTCCTCCCTGGTCTTCTGGGTCTGGTCAGATGCCCTTCTTTGAACTCCACCACCCCCAGAATATCCTCTCTGTCTCACTGACTGCCCTGTGCTGACATCGCCTACTCACATCACAGCTCCCACTGAGACTATGCAGCTTCATGGGAAGGTTACACATACTTCCTCTTTTTTATCCCAGGACCTGGCATAGGACTAGTTGGGGACAGGGGTGGAGGGCAGCATGTACTGGTACATAGTCGGCACTGAGGAAAACGTGATGAATAAACAAGTTTGTGTTGGCTCTCATCTCCCGAAGGCTGGTTAAACCCCAACTGGAGCATGGGGGCTGCCAGCGTGTTCTGACTGACCGAGCCTACCTCTGAGAGAAGAGGTCCCTGTAGGGGCTGCCATGCTGCAGGGCGATCCCATAGCCCTTGCTGCTAACGCTGTTGCCAGTGACAGTCACGGAGCAGTCGTCATCTGTCAGGGCTGCGTACTCCACCACGGCCACATCCCACAGAAAGGCGTAGTTCCCCTTCTTTGCCTGAAACACCAAAATCACCATGAAGTCAGGCAGACCTGGCCTCCCGTATTATTTTCGAGCAGTGAGGCCTCTCAGTGGTGGGATTTGAGGGACCCTTCTAAATGGTCCTCCTGCCCAACGAGCCGGCACAGCACACTCTCCTATTTTCTGGTCTGCAGGTTCCACCCCTGGTTGATGCCACTCACTGTGGTTAGACATAGAAGGATGTGATGATGAATGCAGGAGGCCCCAGTGCTGCGCATCTCACAGAGAGGTGGGCAAGATGAGCTGTACGTGGCCTCTGAGCTAGCTTCCTGGTCACAGTGCCATGGACCTGTTTCTCAGAGTAGTGAGCTCACCTTGGAGAGTGCAGAAAGTCTGACCTCAGGGAATTGAGATATTCTGACCGGAGATTTAGGGGGATGCATGATAGTATCCATTTAATATTTCTACTTAGAACTTGACTGAGCCCTGCTTAAGGCGAACATGGGAGACGGCCCTAGGATCAGTGCCCCCGAGTGGCTGTGACTTAATATCTAAGTCATGAACTTGCTATGCCTGGGGAAGAAGCCATTAAGGACAGGGTCCTGACTGTTATGGTGCCAAGCCAGGATTCTGCCGCTTCCCTTTCACTGCCCACACAAAAGTGTGCACACACAAACACACACGCACATACATAAGCATACACACATTTATATGCACACAGATAGATATGCATACATGTGCATAAACACACGCACATGCATCTACATGGAGGAGGCTTCTGGTGTCAGTGTCTCTATATCCATGCAATGGTGGCAAATTGTTCCATCCGAATTTGCCTGTGGCCACAGCTGAAGTCCCACTCCATCACACCCATCCATAGCAGACATTCAGTTCTATCCTGAGCCATAATCCTGACTTGGCCTGGAGTTTAGGCACTCACAAGTAATGTGAGCTGCTTTTATTTTTGGAAGAAGATGCAAACTAGACACTGTCACTTGGCCAGCTTAAAATAGAGCATGATGTTCTTAATGCAGCCAAGAGCCTGGTTTTAATTCTCTAGTGAACATACAGACACCTCATGCTTTCTTCTCTCCTACCACAGCTCACACTAGATGCTGGACGACCCCAGCCTGGGGCAGTGGCAGGGCTGAAACATCACAGGTAACAACAGGCCAAGCTGGCAAGCTACAAGCTTTGTGGCACTGTCAGCAGGGGTGTTATTCCCTTCTCCTGCCTTTATTCAGTTGTCTTTGTGTCCACTGAGAATCTCCGGAGAATGCCATAGCTGCTTAGGTGAAGCTCATCACGATATTGCTTCTTTTGGGACCCTAGGTGCCCGTGGGCCAAGCTGGCTTATTTTCTCATCAGGAGTTTTCCATCCGAAGGCTTTGTGGGTGGAGCATGGCCTCCCCCTGCCAGGAATAGACTGCTCCTAGCCATTCACACAATTTTACCCGACGATCTTGTAAGAAATGACATAGACCATACCACCCATTGATATTCACCTCGGGAACAATCCAAATATTACCTCAGAGCCTCTTTCCTTGCCCAAGTCAATTTCAGGAGTCCCTAAAGGGCTTTGACCCAGGTTGCAAAATTACACTCATCTCTCTCCCTCCACATGGGAGCATAACAGTTTTGAAATTTTCTCCTGCTGGCAAACACGTTTTCTCATGAAAAGATATAAATTTTCCACCTCTTAGTAACCGAGTTTCTCAGCAAAATGTTGACTTATGACCTAATATTTGGCTTCTGTCCGACTCTGGAGCATTTCATACCCGTGCTTGTAATTCAACATGACAATCAGACATTGTTATTTGCACAATTTCAAAAGGGCATGTCATGTTGAAGAAAGAATTAAGATCAAGTTCGTTCCTACGTTTCAAGTGATGTTCCAAGAAGGAGAAAGAAATAAGCTGGCCTGCCTCAAGTGGAAACCGGCTCTGACAAAAGCCTGGCATGGCCACTTAACGGGGCACTTGGATCCGTCAAGCCACAGGCATCTGTGGCTCCAGCTTGGGCTAAGTGACAGGTGAGCACAGATCCATGAAGGAAGCTGCATTTATAGTCCCGCTGCCTAAGCTGAGAAGGCAGAAAACATATGGAAGGCATGCTGGCGATGTCTCAGGTGCAAATCCCTGCTAACCAGGAAGGCAGTCAGGAAAAGAGGAGAAAATAGAAGTTCTCCTTCTTGAGCTGCTGAATGACCCCAGACACTCAGTCTCCCTATTTGTAAACAGGGACTACATTGACTACCATAGTTCTTATGTCTGCTTCAAGAAGCACATGGCTGGTCCCTAATCTACCTAACTATGCCAGAACAGGGAAGACCTGGAGAGGCTGGCTGATGCGCCACCTCTTACATGTGGGCTAACTCAGAAACTGCAGCTGCAATGGAGCTCTAGCCTTATAAAATACTTCCCATCCCCAACAACCCTTCCTCACTTCCTCAGCATCCCACGGCTTCCTGGGTCCTCTTCTCTTAGCCTCATGCTGAGTAAAATGCACCACCCTGGGCTTCCCAAGTTCATCAGTTTCCAGCACAACTTCCTGGACCTTACAGGTGTCTCCCCAATCTTCCTGGTATGTCGCAGCCCCTGTATGAGACAGAAAGCTTCTTAGGTAGGACCATATTCTCAGGAACACTTCGGATGCCAGTATCAGAAGCCCAAACATGCCATCCACCATGGCTATACCCCCTCTATAGAGACCCTCTTCTTGATCCAGGCAGAATGAACGCCCCATAACCTCCCCACAGTTATAACCCTTCCTTATGGGATCAGAACCGATTTTCCATGCAGCCTCTAATAGTTATGTGTCCACCTTCTTATTCTGTGCTGCTTATCCAAAAGTTCTGGCTTCTCCATATGTGGGGGATGCCAGATACATCAAAAATCTGCCTCCAAGAGATCCAAGAATTTCCTCTCTTTCTCTCCCCTCCTGTCATAGGCTCATCCTCTGCCTTTCTTGAGTCTGAGCATCTCTCCCATTCTGCTCTTGGTTCAGCTCCTTCCTCTGTAGCTCAGCCTCTTGCCTCGTCTCTACTTCCATTGAGAAGGCATCTCTACGCCTCTCCCTCTACCCTCCACCCCCTCAACTCTGTGCCAGAGATCTCGCACACTTTGGGACATCTGTCATTTCCTATTTATATTAACTACTTCTTTTTGCTGAGGATTGTTTTCCAGTCTCTTGGGAAGACAGACTATTGGCAGGAATCTAGCCTCTTCTCAACTGTGTGCCACTGGCTGCTCCTCACAGAGAAAGAAGGGTGAACCAGACACCTTCCTGCAGGAAACTGGGAACGCTTTGGCTAAATGGCACAACAGAGCTCTAGGGTGGCTACTTTGCCAGCGTTCATACCAACTCATCCTTTCTTATGTCTCCCAGTCCTGTCCTTTCGCTACTTCGCAGGGGGCTGAGGGGAGTTAAGGAGGATGTTATGTGAGATCAGAAGCAATAGGCAGTGAGCTGTTCACAAATAGATTATTGACGTTTATTTCATAAAGTCTAAAAGATGAAAGCGGTACCATAGATTTGTGTTCTGCGTTAAAACAAAACAAGAACAAATACTGGACTTCACCTCTTTAATGAGTTATATTACCTTGATCTGGCTGGCCCATTTATAATATTAAATGTATTCCTAACTTCTAATCATTGACTTATTATGCATCAATGCCTTGGAATGCGGCTGTTGGAAAGTTAGGCTGGAGACAAGGCTGGTAGATTCAGCCAAGCCTTCCCCAAGCCTTTGGCTCTATGCAGAAGGCTCTATGCAGAAGGTGGGCACAGCGACCCAGGGAGCCCTTCAGAGCTGGCTCTGGAGTCCCGGGACACCAGCCCAAGATACTTCCAGGAGCTATGAAGGTATCTTTAGCTCATCTAAGACAGTGGCGGTTTGACAGTTAACACAGTCTAGGAATATAATTTCCTACTTCCACAGTTTGTTTTTAATTGGTCATATCCAGTGTTAGTGAGGTTGTGACAAAGTGGTTGTGATCCTTCGCGGCCACAGGCATCACAGAATGACACAACATTTCGGAAAGTAACGCAGCATCCATGACATGAACGTCTAAAACTGCTCCTACCCTTTGCCCTAGCAAATTAAGAATTTAACCTAAAAAGTAAACCAAACGTATCTATGTATCTTAATGACGTGACAGGCATTTTAAATCTAATGTTGACTATAAAGTAAGCATGGGACAGTTTAAATATTTAATTTAGGGACATAATTTAATAAATTATGGTTCACTAATACGATATGGTTTTATGCAACTGATAGTAATTATAAAGACTATGCAGAAACATAGAAATGTATATATACATATTATATATATATATACACACATAGAAATATATACATATTATATATGTAAATTAGTAGAAAACAATGGGATGGATACACTATTATTACTGTTCTGTATATATGTGAAATGTAATACGCCAAAAGATGAACAGGAATATTACATAATGGAGTGGGATTAGTGGTGATTCTTAGGACAAATTGATTAAAATATTTTCTTTCATCTTGTTACACAATCTATGCTATCACACACTACATAGGTACCAGATCCGATCTCTGTACCAGATTCAATCTCCGTTGCCTTGTGTGCTCTTGGCTCCTAAAGGCGCTTTTGCCCATCAACAGAGCACAAAGGTCTGTCAGAGCTCTCCGGTTTCCCAGGGCACTGGCTCCCTGACACTATTCAAACACGTGGGAAAGTCTCCCTTACATCCCTGGCCTGCAGCTAAACATGTGGCTTCATTTCACTCTCTCCTTTTCCTTAAAAAAAAAAAAAAAAAAAAAAAAAAAAGAAAGAAAAGGCATTTGGTTCACACATAAAAGAAGAGATGTGAGGACCTTGGGGAAAGGAGGAAAGAACAGCTTTGACATCACATAAAATGTCATAGAAAATGTCCAGTTGGCACCTCAGGATGCCAGGACAGCAGCAGGTAGACAGACCACTCCTAGTTTGTCTCCCAGGAAGCATCTTAGCAAACAGAATCCAAGCCCATCCCTGAAGTCCACTTCCTCCCAAGTCCACCCACATGCTGATGCACTGCTACAAATGGAAAGGGATTGAGACCACGGGGCTGTCTGACCCCAGTGCTTACAGCAGCCTCCCTAACATTTGGGGAAACATGATTAGCCTACTTTGCTAGAGGAAGGCTGGGCACCATAAACAGAGTCACAAGTGAGCTGGGATATTGGATGGCTCATCGCCGTTGCTCCACACTGGTAATAAAATGAGATTGCATTGCCCTTCATTGCACCACTAACATGGCCCTTCCCAGAACTCACTTGGAGCACAAACTTTCCAAGACAACAGCCTTGGAGGCAAGAACTTCATAATGCTGTTCTACTCCATCCTAACTGATTTTGGAAAGGGACAAGCAACCACTCTATCCCCCCAAACAAGAATGCAGGTACTACAAACATCAAACACAAATACTATCAGAAAAGAAGTGCTAAAGGAAATCAGGTGTCTGCATTGCCAGGTACAGGGTAGGTGTGAAGTACCTCCTGGATGCTGGGTTGTCAGATACATGATTCCTTTTCTATCCATGGTATAATTCTGAGGGGCTGAACATTAACCCCATTTTACAGATGAAGAAACTGAGACTCAGAAAAATAAAGTGACTTGTCCCAAATAAACCCAGATGGTGAGTAGTGGAGCCAGGTCAACCTGGAGAAAGACAGTCATTGCCATTCCCACGGGTTCTATCACCAACAGCATTCCCCTGGGAAGTGCTCAGAGGGTAAGGGCACCATAGCAGTTTCCCCAGCCCTCCCTTCGTGAGTCCAAGCATGGCAGAGGGGAGAGCACAGGTTTCTTTGGCTCCAGTGACTGTCATCCTCCAGCTTTACAGAGGTGGTTCGTGGAACAGCTGAAATGTGGGGAGAGGGAAGACACAGGGGCCTGCGCTGTCTGTGGATGGGGATGTTAGGGTATCAGGGACACCTTGGAAACCTGATGCAGCCTCATGGGCATTAACCATCCAGTGACACGCTCATTGTCTCTCCTTGCATCCACCCTTCACCCCAACAAAGCAGAGCTCAGCATCCCAAATCTTAGCTCCTACGCTCATGTTCACAAAATCGCCACACATCACCACAGGCATCCTGAATCCTGGCTACAGTGATACATTATTATGCGCTACGCCAAATCAAAAGATGCAACAGTAAGACCCAGACTATCTATGGAGAAAAGAACAATTCTACGGTCTGCTGGCAGGAGTGTGTGCTGGAACGATATTTCTGGAACGGTAATTTGGTGGGGAGAATCAAATGCTTTTAAAATGTGCGTATGTAGCAGTTCTACCCTTAGGAATTCATTCTAAGGAATTATTCCCTTTCAGAGAAGATGTTTGTACAAAGATTCTCAGGGCAATATTGTTTAAACTAGCAAGAACTGGAAACCATCTAAATGCTTGACAATTGAGAATCAGCTAGGTAAATGATGTATTAGATGATGGAATATTATGTTACCGCTACTATGGTGTTTTAAAAGAGCATTCCCTGCTAAGGGAAACAACTGTCCGTGATGAAGAAGAGCCAGCCTGGGTTCTGGACTCCAACCGTACAGATACGAATCCCAACTCCACTGCTTGCTGGCTGTGTAAGTGCCGACAAGATGCTTAACATCTCTGAACCTCAGTTCCCCTGGATGTAAAATGGTCCATACTTCAGAGAGTTCTGATGACGATTAAATCCCTCAGTAAATGTAACATGCTTAGGGTTTTGCCTGGCATGTGGTGAGCACTAAATAAATGACAACCAGTATTATATCGTTTAGTGAAAAAGAACCTGTTACAAGAGAGTATTTACATTGTGATATCTTTTTAAAATTATTATGCAAGAACTTTATGAAGAATCAAAACCAAGTACCAAATACTATCTTTGGGTGATGCCATCATGGGTGACTCCTGCTGGTTTCTTTCAGTCTCCTGTGTCCCCATGTTTTCTGCAATTCAGCAAGCATTTCTTCTGTGACTGCAGCTGCCCAAGAGGGTAGTTTCAGTGATTCAGCCTCCTTCACAGAGCACAGGGTAGTGAAAAGAGCAGGATTCTGAATGAAGACAGACACACTGCCACATTCCAGCTCTCTGGTGAACCTATAGACTTGGGGCTTGAAATGAACCTATATAGACTTGGGGCTTGAGGATGAAATTACAGGACACAATGCACTGTGCCTGGCACACAGTGAGGACCCAACACAAGTTCCTTCTCTGTCTGGCATTCCCCAGCTCAATTCAGAAGATCAATACCTCAGCTGTCATTGAAACAACTTTCCTCCCACCCACTCCCCTCTTGCCAACCATTCCTCCACCTTGACCAAGTCAGCAACATGCTGTGTGTGGGGGGCATTTGTGTGTGAGTGTGTGTACGCGTGTGCCCATGAGGATGTGTGTGCATGAATGTATGCATGTGTGGAAGTGTGTGTGTGTGCACGTGTGAGTGTGAGTGTGCCACCACATCCCCCAGGGAAGCAGAAGAGAGGTGAACTGAGGTATGAAGCACCTGGAGACCACACGAGGTTCAGGAAAAGGAGACCTTCAGCTGGAAAGAAGGAGCCTGCCTATATCTCTTCGGTCCCTCAGAACAGTAGAAAGAGACCTCCAAAATGATGTGAAAATGTAAGGCAGACAATCAACAGGACCCTCGGAAGTGTTCACATGGCCTCCTCAGGAGGCTGTAAGGAAACCTGCCAAGCGAGGAGCGAAAGAGAATGACCCTTCACCTGGATCAGCCCCTGGACCAGCACAAGCAAGCGAAGCCAGGGGGGCTCAGTGGGAGGGGGGACGGCAGCTGGGCTCTCCCACGGTTAGTGCAACAGCTGCTTTCCTGAAGCGTCCACAGGGTACAAAAACATCTGGTAGGGGGATGTCGTGTGTGTGTGTGTGTGTGTGTGTGTGTGTGTGTGTGTGTGTGGTCACGAGCACAGGCCTGAGCCCTGAAGTTTTGTCATGGTCGTTGGTCACAGGGAGGTCGCCCATTACCTGGGCAAGAGGACAGAGATGATAGAGACACTCCAAGGCTACAGCAGCAGAGAACAGTTCCTGACGGCCAGGCAGTAGGTCTGCAAAACTATTTCTGCAAGTGATTACCTGCCCTATATCCTGGTACTCCTGTGTCCCAGAGGAACAGAGTCAACAGTGAGAAGCAGAGCAAGTGGTGTAGAGTGGCAATTAGTTTTCAGGCCACCAATGCCATTACCTTCTCTTTGATTCCTTAATTTCCTTTACAGAATGTTCAACTTCATTTCATAGAAAGTATGGCATGGTATGTGGGTGAGAGCAAGGGCCTGGAGACGGGGAGACCAGGTCTTCCCCTAGTGTCCTTAGCCAGCCACCTGAACCCTCTGAGCCTGAGTAACCTCTTCTAGAAGACAGGAGTAGCGAGCCCCGCCCACCGCTTAGGCTTATCACAGGAAGAGACAACACAGAAAGTGTCTGATGCATTGAAGGAACTCAAACAATAAGATACTATCCTTATGATCATGATAAACATCACCGGCATCATCCTTAATAGCTTTAAGTTCAGATCCTAATTGAAATGCAGTTGCCTTGGGGTAAATAACACTTGAAATTGTCCTCAGTCATCCAGCCTGGTAATTTAGAAAGTCTGTTAGACGGGGTCACATTCTTGGCCCAGTTACCGACTCACTACTGATTAGTAAAAATGGAAGATGAGCGCAGACAGTTCTTAAGATCTTCTCCAGCTTTAACATCCTCCAAGTTTATAATATAGACCAGTTGTTCTCAAAGAATGTTCCCTAGACCAGCAGCCTCAGCATCACTGGAGAAATATAAATTCTCAGGCTCTATTCCAGACCCAGTGAAAAGAAGACCCTGGGAGTGGAGCCCAGCAATCTGTCTTAATAATCTCTCCAGGTGCCCCTGATGTGTGCTAAAGTTGGGATTCAATGATAGAGACCTCTCTGTCCATGAATTTCTGATCTCCTCTTCAGAGTAGGTTTAGGAAGGAAAAGAGTATTACGGCTCTAGGATCTTGAGTTGGGGCAGCAAATGGAGGAGGGAATAGCATAGGGTTGAGACCAGGGCTATTGAAAACAACCATTAAAGGAAAGTCACACTTTACATCTTCTTCCTGAATGTCATTCTACTTGGTGCTTTCCCATCCATTCTCCTATTACAAAGTTCAGGCTGAACTTCCACAGTACAAACTGTGTCCATTTTCCAAGGAAATGGAGACGCAAAAAGGACTTTGCCCAAGACACCAGAAGCAGCTATTCCATCAGAGCTTGAATGTCTCCCCAGGTCTCCTTGACTGCAAATGGCCTTTCCTTCTCCCACATCAAAAGTTCAACATCAGTAGCCCCGAAGAGCCACACAGAGCTCCCTGAGCAGCTGGCTGTTGTCACACTGACAGATTCTGGACAAGCTTTGCTAATGATGTCTGCCTCCAGCACCTGACCTTATGGAGGCTTCATAGCTGCTTTCCGTTTTAGAGCCTCTGGCACTCTGGGGAGAAAGAATCTTATTTAGTGAACCAAGTATTGTCTCAGTGGGAGAAGCTTTCTCACATCTCCAAGGGAGAAGAAGCTGGTTTGGTACAATGGAAAAAAGAAAAGCCCTAATTTGGAAGAATCAATGGCTCCTTCCTCAAAAGTCTGAAACTGTATACCGTCAGCAAAGCTAGGGGCCACAAACAACCTTCTCAGCAGGGCAAAGGGACACATTGATTTTCAATGATTTGTCAAAACTTTAAATTGTCCAAAGACCATGATAAACAACAATCTAATCTGAGTTATTCCATGGGAAAGATTAAGAATGATCTCAAAAAAGGGTAATTTGGTTTGCTTATATACAAGATAGATTAGGAAGAGACAAGAATACGGAATGAGAAATACCCATGTAGGAAAGGGAAACAACCTAAGAATACATGAACCCAGGAATCACAGAGGACAGGCACCCATGTGGTCAAACATTCCATGAAGAAGCACAGGGATAGGGCTTCGCAGATACTCCCAGCACGCGTGCACAAGTGCGTGCGCACACACACACACACACACACGCCTGCGCACACACGGAAGGATGTGAGCCCCTTGGCCATGCGTGTCCTTTTCACCGCCCTAGCATGATGTCTGGCATACAGTTGGTGCTGAATAAATATGTATAAAGTGACGAATGCAGAACTGAAGGGCTGAATACGAGAATCTGAGAAGCCTGAGGACTTGAATCAAAGCACGCTGGGCTGGCTATGTCCTGTTTGCCCCTCCAAGTCTGCCTTCCACTCTTTTCCATCCTGTGCTCTCCTCCAGAGCCTGATTTCATGGATAGTATCAATGGTAACCTTTGGTCTCTGGCTAAGAGTCACTTCCTAAGATTCAGGAATAAATCAAATACTGATACTATTAAAACAACAATCATACCAATAAGCACTATTCATTCAAGCATATGTTCTCAAACTTGAGAGGGAATGAGTACCCCCTGGAGGGCACGTTCAAATACAGATGATTAACCTCTCCCCAACTTCCCTCCTCCAGCTTCTGATTCATTAGGTCTATAGTAGGGCCCATAAGTTTCATTTCTAACATGTTCCTGGATGATGCTGATGCTACTGGTCCAAAGACCACCCCTGGGGAACTACTGTGTTAAAATACACTCTACAAGGCATTGCACTCATCCATTCACATCACCTCTACTCTACAATAAATCTGAGAAGACCTGGTATTATTATTCTTATTTTTCAGATGAGATAACTTTGTTTAGGAGTAAGTTTTTTTTTTTTAAATACATCTTCATCGGAGTATAATTGCTTCACAATGCTGTGTTAGTTTCTGTTGTACAACAAAGTGAATCAGCCTTGCCCAAGATCTCACCTCTGGCACAAGATGGGTACAAGAATCAAACCCAATTCTTTTTTTTTAACTTTTTATTTTATATTGGAGTATAGTTGATTAACAATGTTGTGTTAGTTTCAGGTGTACAGCAAAGTGATTCAGTTATACATGTACATGTATCTATTTTTTTTTCAAATTCTTTTCCCATTTAGGTTATTACATAATATTGAGCAGAGTTCTCTGTGCTATATAGTAGGTCCTTCTTGGTTATCCATTTTAAATATAGCATGTCAATCCCCAACTCCCTAACTATCCCTTCCCCCTGCCCCTGCTCCCACCTCCCTGGTAACCATAAGTTCATTCTCTAAGTCTGTGAGTCTGTTTCTCAAACTCAATTCTTGTTAACTCAAATCCCACACTTTAGTCACTACACTATGTGGCCTTAACGGAGCACTTGACTCCATTAAGACAAAGTTCAAGTGAGACTCACGAAACTACACCCTGAGGCCAGTGTAGCTTTGCCATCTGCAGACACATCCTCTCAGTGTTTCTTTAGCCATAAAGGGTTGTTGGAAACTGGCAACCTGGACTATGCAGGAAAGAGAAAGAAGCAGTAAAGTTGCATGTGATCACGATTCATATTAAAGACTATCCCTTAATGTGTTCAGAGACCATCCCTGCGGGGCTTATGTTGAAGAGCCTCATTTTCTAATCTTATTTGTAGCTAAGGATCCCTTTATGGCCTTTGCTAAAATGTCAGCCTTGAGAGAGAGAGAAAGAGCTCTCACAATAGCCTTTCACTCTTTGAGAAGCCACGAAAGAGGTCATGTCCTGATCCAGATGGACTCCCATTCCCTCACAGAACGAGTTCTGAGCTCTACCTGTCAGGCTGTACAGCTCTGTAAAGTCAAAGAATCTGCAAGATGCGCCACTAGGGGGCCTGCAGGGTCACGGCCCTGATAGAAGCCCACCTCATGGTCCAGGGATGCTGAATACTCACTAGAAAGTGGAGTGATGCCTGCTCATCACTTCCTGACATAACCGACTGAGGTCTGAGATCCGAGCTGCACGGATACGTCCAAAACCTTTCAACGTGAAGATTCTTAAACTATTAGAAATACCAAATTTCACTGCTGAGCAGTTTCTTTACCAGGCTCCTCACCATTCCTGCTTCCTTTATCTGACCCTTAGGAGGCATGCTTTTCTGAGCTCTTACTGTTCTAATTACTCTTCCTGATTTGAGTTAATCCACCTCTCATTTCTCTCTCTCTCTGCTTCTCTGCCTTTGTCCACCTGTTGGTGTGTGTGTGTTTTACACACACACATGGTAAAAATTTTAAATGTAGGGTTCAAAGCCAATCTTAATACCTCTATGTTGGAGAGTAAAGGGACTATTTATTAGAGGTTCCCATTCCAGTAGAAACAACTACTTATACCCAAATAGGTTTTTTTGTTGTTGTTTTTAAAATGGAGGTATAGTTGATTTGCAATATCATGTTAGTTTGGGGTGTACAGCACAGTGACTTGGTTTTTTGTTTGGTTTTTGAAGATTATGTTCCATTATAGGTTACTACAAGTTATTGGGTATAATTCCCTGTGCTATACAGTAAATCCTTGCTGCTTATGTATTTTATGTATAGTAGTTTGTATCTGTTAATCCCATACTCTTAATTTGTCCCTCCCTGACTCCCTCTCCCCTTTAGCAACCATATGTTTGTTTCTGTCTGTGACTCTGTTTCTGTTTTGTATATACATTCATTTGTATTGTTTTTTACATACCACATATAAGTGATATCATACAGTACTTGTCTCTCTCTGACTTATTTCACTAAGTGTAATATTCTCTAGGTCCCTCCATGTTGCTACAAGTGGCAATATTTCATTCTTTTTTATAGCTGAGTAATATTCCATTATATATATATATATATATATATATATATATATATATATATATATCTCACATCGTCTTAAACAGTCATCTGTTGATGGGCACTCAGGTTGATTCCATGTCTTGACCAGTGTAAATACTGCTGCTATGAACACTGGGGTGCATGCATCTTTTCAGCTTAGAGTTTTTGCTTTTTCTGGGTATATACTCAGGGGTGAAATTTCTGGATCATATGGTAGTGCCAATTTTAGTTTTTAAGAAACATGCATACTGTTTTCCATAGTGACTGCACCAATTTACATTCCCACCAACAGTGTTCAAGGGTTCCTTTTTCTCTTCATCCTCTTCAATATTTCTCACTTGCAGATTTTCTGATGATGGCCATTTTGACAGCTGTGAGGTGATACCTCATTGTTTTGATTAGCATTTCTCTAATAATCAGCGATGTTAAGCATCTTTTCATGTGCCTATTGGCCATCTGCATGTCTTCTTCGGAAAAATGTCTATTTAGATCTGCCCATTTTTTGATTGGGTTGTTTGTTTTTTAAATATTGAGTTGTATGAGCTGTTTGTGTATTTTGGATCTTAATCCCTTGTCAGTCACAAATATTTTCTTATTGATGATGACAATGATGATGGTGATAGTAATAATAATAAACACACGGATGGTAGAAAGAGTGCGATAATCTTCAGGCAAATTGTTTAACCACTCTGAGTTTTACATTCCTTATTTTCAAAATGGAAATACTACAAAATGCCCTCAATGGTAAAGATAAAGTGTATGAACACAATAGCACGCATAATAATTTCTTAATAAATGTTATTTTCCTTCCCCTCTTTCTCCCTGCTTGTTGTTCCTGGACAAACAACATTATACCAACAAAATGGAAATAAAAATAAGCTAAACAAAAACTGCCAACGATCTGACTGACACAAAAAATCAAAATTTTTCTCACCAGCTACTGCTTCTTGATTTTAATGTAATCAAAGAACAAAACAATTCAGTTCAAAATACAAAAACTTAAGTCATAAAACCTAAAGCCATAATACTCAGTGGAACAAATAGAATGGAATCAGCCCACAATTATAGACAGCACTACGGTGAAGTGTATCAGACTTGGGTAAAAAGCAAATTATGGGGCAGAGGAATCTGAAGAATAAAATCAGATTTAAGGGAAGTGAACGTCCTCCCACGCTTCAAATGAGGAGTCAGAAAGAGAAAAACAAATACCGTACGCTAACACATATATATGGAATTTAAGGGAAAAAAAAAAAAAAGGTCACGAAGAACCTAGGGGTAAGACGGGAATAAAGACACAGACCTACTAGAGAATGGACTTGAGGATATGGGGAGGGGGAAGGGTAAGCTGGGATAAAATGAGAGAGTGGCATGGACATATATACACTACCAAACGTAAAATAGATAGCTAGTGGGAAGCAGCCGCATAGCACAGGGAGATCAGCTCCGTGCTTTGTGACCACCTAGAGGGATGGGATAGGGAGGGTGGGAGGGAGGGAGACGCAAGAGGGAAGAGATATGGGGACATATGTATATGTACAACTGATTCACTTTGTTATAAAGCAGAAACTAACACACCATTGTAAAGCAATTATACTCCAATAAAGATGTTAAAAAAAAAAAAAAAAGAAAGGAATCAGAGTTAGCATGATGGCACAGATGTTGGTTTGATTCCAAAGCTTACCCTACCAAATTATAAAAATCGCAAAAGAAAGTAATTGAAGAATTCATAACAAGATTTGCTTGGCAATGCTCAAAACCCAAAGCAAAGTAATTTAATAAGGGAGGCACAGTGGGGGCCTTCCTTGACCTTAGCACTGTATTATCCCAAACCAATCATCATCAAACAAAATTAAGCTGTAGGGCATTATGAAGAGGCCAATGTAGTCAACTGCACGGAAACCTGCTCCAGGACACTGACTAAGCCCCCTGCCCTCCCCACCCTTCCTCATCCCTTCTTGCCCCCTCTGCAACTAGATCCCAGCAATCCTGCTCATTCTTCTTGAAGAAAGATGCACATGGATGCATTTCTGAATACTCTCATTTCTTACTCACTGAACATTTATTTTGTTTGATTTTTGAAAGGATAAAAGGTTTTGGATGTCCATGTTCATTGCCCTGTGCCTACCTCTGCTCTTGGCCCTGGGGACAAACAAATGAATAAGAGACAGGCCCAACCCTACGGAGGCTCAGAGTCTAGTCAGGATGTGACAGAGCAGGGCACTGAGGATGGGGGTGACATCTGATGAATCTGTACTCTGGGATGCATAGGGTGTTAAGGGAGCCCCTGGCCCTGCCCTGAGAAACTAGAAGCTCCAGCAGGGGGTCAGGAAGAGTGAACGCTCCTGCTGAGGTTGGAGAGATAATCAAGAATCATCCTGGCCAACAAAGAAAAGGAAGGCTTTCCAAGCAGCACGTACCCAGGTGTATAAAGGTGAGGGGAGGGGAAGGAACTGCTCAGGTTTCCTGTGATGAAAACACTAGGTAAGTGGCAGCAGGAGCTGAGGCTTCATTTTGATCATGCATCTCTTCCATTTTTGCACAGTGTCACCAGGTAATGACACAGGTGCTGGAGTGAGAAAAATACTGAGTTCAAACCCTGGGTCCGATATTGACTCAAGCTTGATTTTCAGCAAGTCCCCTGCCCTCCTTAAACTCTAGTTTCCTAATTAATAAACGAGTTGTGTAGAAGCACCGTTGAGCTAATTAATGCACGGAAGAAACTTATCCCCACCCCTGATCCGTCGAGGGCTCTCTAACAGTAGACACTGCGATTAAATTAACCTCCTGATTGTCCAAACTTTGATGCAAGGCCCCAAAGGAAGGAAGGAAAACTCTGGGCAAAGTAACACAAATCTTTTATTTTTGAAATAACATCCTGTCCCAAACCAGCCTTCACCTTCACTTTGACCTTATACCAAGTCTAACTCAATTTTATCAGGAAAGTATCAAGCCCACTCTTACATATTAACTGAGCTCACCACTAGTAAATGAGTTGACTAATGAAAGAATGAATGAATAAAAACCCCATATACTTCAAACATCAAATCATTGCATAAATACACATTTGAGGAAGGGGTTGTTAGGTGCATCAATTTTATTATTAAACAAAGGTAGGTGTCTAACCATGATCTTATTCAGTTTCCTCAAACTGCCAAAATTCATGAATTTTGCCTAATGTAGGCCAAGAAAAAAGTGAGTTGAAAAGAAAGAGATTTCTTCTCCACTCCAGTCCCCAGAATAATAAAGCAAAATAAAGTCAAAATTCATATGTACCTACATAAAGAGAAAGAGAAAGAAATTTTAAAAAATCACTATAAAGGATTTGAGAAAAGTAGAAAAATACCAATTTATTAAAAGGCTTTTCCTTCTAAAGATAAATCCACAAGGATTTAATGAAAAAACAAAAACAAAAACAAGAAACAACACTGAAGCCTGAGTATTCTTTTGATCCCAAAGATAGAATGTAATTTATTCAAAGCCCTGCTTTTGGCAGTACTCAGGAATATTTTGTTGAGAGCTTTAAACGTTTATATCCTTTTCTGACACCATATTTCCACTTTTGAGAATTTGACCTGAAGAAATAAATATAGTAACTGAAAAACCATGAGGCACGAAGATGTTCACTATAATGTTATTTGTATTTGTGAAAAATTGGAATCGACCCAAGTGACAATCAAGAAGGAAATGTTTAATTTTACATCTATTTGATAAATATTAAGTAGCCACTAAAATGATTTTTGAAGTTTTACAACAGTGTTAAAAAAGTACAGGATAAAACATATTTTCTCTAACATCATAATTATGTAAAACATTTGCAGAGATTCAAAAAAGACTCCCCAGAAATACCCACAAGAATTCCTAGAGCCTTATTTAGGTGGTGAAAAAAATATGTGTAACTGTTTTTTTTCTGCTTATTTTTAGAAATAGTCTAAACTTTTAAAAATGGTGACATATATTTATTTAAATGACATACACATTTAAATTATAAATGTATAACCTAAGATTTCCTCTCAAAACCTCTTATTTTAAACGTTGTCATGGATTGGGGGCTATTTAACCTGAGTGCCCTTGGAGTTGGGTTGGACCACAGATTTAAAGCATGTGAAGAAGGCTCAGGTATATTACAGGGTCAAGACAGCCAGAACTCAGCCTGAGACCCAGAGCAGGGGTTCTGTAGACAGCAATTGTTAAACAGGGAAAATACCACTGCCGTCATTCTCCTAC
This sequence comes from Aethalodelphis obliquidens, assembly GCF_003676395.1. Classification (NCBI taxonomy): domain Eukaryota; kingdom Metazoa; phylum Chordata; class Mammalia; order Artiodactyla; family Delphinidae; genus Aethalodelphis; species Aethalodelphis obliquidens. Next base: position 1,636,734 of record NW_020837981.1, on the reverse strand, counting down.
GAGGAAACTATACATTTAGAAGAAATAAAAATGAAGTTTTGTTCACATGGCATTCCACTGTCTTTTCTGCCTCTCTGGTTTCCTTTAGTTTTCTGTGTATTTTATTTCCTGCTTGTCAGTTTTCTCTCACATTCTCACATTTGTATCTTCAAAACTAAAAAGGAATTGAGGCATTTGGATTGTAAAATGTAGGTACATGACAGGACTACCTTCGGAAGCTTTCCTCAACTTCACTAAGCAGAATAAATCCCCAATTTCTGTTCTCATACCCTTTTCCACACTAAATCACAGCCATTTGTTGTCCTCCAGAACTCAGTAGGGATACCTGAAGAAAAAGACTGAGTCCGATGCTTTATATTTTGACCTGATGATAATGAAAGCGCAACATATAAAAATTCATGGAATTCAGCTAAAACAGTGCTTAGAGGGAAACGTATAGCTTTAAATACTTATATCAGGAAAGAAAACAGGAGTAAAATCAATGATCTAAGTTTCAACATTAAGAAGCGAGAAGAGGTAAGAGCAAATTGAAACCAAAGTAAATAGAAGTAAGAAAAAATTAACAAAAAAGCTGAAATCAATAAGATATAACAACAATCGAGAAAATCAATAATATCAAAAGTTGATGTTTTAAAAGGAACAACTATGTTCACGTATTAAAAAACTCAATAGTGTAAAGATATCAGTTTTCCCCCAAATGATCTATAGATTCAATGTAATAGCTATCAAAATCTCAAGCTTTCTTGAGGAAATTGACAAGATAATTATAAAATTTAAACGGAAGTGCAAAAGTTCTAGAATTGACCAAATAATCTTGTAAGAGAAGAACAAAGTTGAAAGCACTACCTGATTTAAGGAATTATTATAAAGCTGTAGTGATCAAGACTTTTTTTATTGGCATAAGAATAGATATATAGATCAATGGAATGGAATAGAGAATCCAGAAACAGACCAACACATATACGTCCAGTTGATTTTCAATCAAAGCACCTAGTCATTTGTTAATTAAATACAAGTTAATTAAATACAAGGCACTTGTTAATTAAATACACCATTTTAAATAAATGGTGCTAGGTCAATTGGATAGACACATGGGGAAAAAAAAGTGAATCTGGACTACTTCTTTATTCCATATACAAAAACTAATTTGAGAATGCAATGTAGACATAAATGTAAAACTTCTAGAAGAAAACTTGGAACTTTGAGGTAGGCAAAACTTTCTTAGGACACAAGAATTATTAAACGCAAAAGAAAAGAAAAATTGATATATGGGGCTTTATCAAAATTAAAATTTTCTACTCTCCACAAGACATTATTAAGAAAATGAATGGGCAAATTACAGACTGGGAATTATATCTGGAGCACTTATATTTGATCAAGGACTTATATCCAGAATATATTTTTAAAAACTCATCTAAATCAACAATGAAAATACGAAGTGCCCAGTAAAAATTTAAAAAGGACTTGAGCACACCCCTCTCCAAGGAAGCAACATGGATGCCCAATAAGCACATTAAAGTGCTGGACATTATTAGCCACCAAAGGAATGCAAATTAAAACAATGAGATAACCTCACAGCCACTTAATTGTTTACTGTCCCAAATGCTGACAACACTAAATGTTGGTTAGGATGTCCAGCAACTGGAATTTACAAGCACATAAGCAGGGTATCACTAGTGGGATCGTAAAATAGAATAATCACATTGGAGGTGGTCAGGAGGTTTTTTACAGAGGTAAACATACATCTGCCCTATGACCCAGAAAATTCACTCTAACGTATTTAGCAAAGAGAAATGGAAACATATGTCCACAAAATTTTGTACAAAAATGATCATACTGCCTTATTCATAATAGCTCTAAATTGGCAACAAGTGAAACGTATGTCAACTGGAGAATGGATAAAGAAATTAAGGTTTGTTAATATAGTGGAATACTACTCAAAGGAAAAAAAAAGAAGAAAGAACTCAGTACTGATATCTACGGCTTCATGGTTAAATCTCATAAATATTTGTTGGGTGAAAGAAACTACACACAAATATACATATTTTATATTATTCAATTTATATGAATTCCAAGAACAGTAAATTTAATCTGTGGTACCAGAAATTCATAAGTGGTCGCTTTTGAGGTTACGGAGAGACGTTTCTAGAAAGTGACATGAGAAAACTTTTCAAGGTGATGGAAATGTTCTACACAGTTGGCCCTCTGTATCTGTGGGTTCTGCACCGAGAATTCAACCGTGGATGAAAAATATAAAAAACAATTCCAGAAAATTCCAAACAGAAAAACCTGAATTGGTTGCGTGCATGCTGGCACTGATTCGTGTGGCATTTACATTGTATTTACAAATATCTGCATAGCATTTACATTGTATCAGGTATTGTAAGTAATTTTATAATGACTGATGATTATTTAAAGTACACAGAAGGATGCTTATAGGTTATATGCAAATACTCCACCATTGTATATAAGGAATTTGAGCATCCATGGATTTTGGTATCTGCGGTGTCCTGGAACCAATCCCCCTCAGATACTGAGGGATGACTCTATCTTCTTTTGGGTGGTGATTACACAGTTGTACATAATAGTCTAAACCCATGAAATAAACATTTAATATAAGTGCATTTTATTGTTTGTCAACTCTACCTCATAAAAAGACTAAGTGTTATTTGTCCTTATATTTTTATTATGTTCTTTTCCTAATATATAGTAGGTGCTAAGGCATTTTGCTGACATCTACTCAATGTCAACCTTGTACTGCAATCCGCACTGGACACTTTCCATTTTTGCACTGGTAAACTCAACTCATCTGGGCAGGCTTGTCTCAGTCTCACAGATAGCTCAGAGATGTGAATTCTCTTGACCAAAGCCACAGATTAAACCTGATTGAAAGTGGAACTTAACTTCACATATCCAAGCTCTTAGGAGGAAGCTATTCAAATTACATTTATTGAATGGATGAATAAGTGAATAAATGAAGGAATAAAGAGAAGAGACCATCCAACTTGCAAAAAGGATATAGTGCCTTTTGACTATTTACAATAGCTAGGACAAGGAAGCAACCTAAATGTCCATCAACAGAGGAATGGATAAAGAAGATGTGGTACATATATACAATGGAATATTACTCCGCCTTAAAAAAGAATGAAATAATGCTATTTGCAGCAACATGGATGGATCTAGAGATTGTCATACTGAGTGAAGTAAGTCAGACAGAGAAACAAATATCATATGGCATCACTTATATGTGGCATCTAAAAAAAAGGGTACGAGCGAACTTATCTACAAAACAGAAACAGAGTTACAGATGTAGAAAACAAAGTTACGGTTATTGGGGGTAAGATGGGGGGAGGGATAAATTGGGAGACTGGGATTGACATATACATACTACTATATATAAAATAGATAACTAATAAGGACTTACTGTATAGCATACAGACTCTACTCAATACTCTGTAATGGCCTATATGGGGAAAGAATCTATAAAAAAGTGGATATATATGTATAACTGATTCACTTTGCTGTACATCTGAAACTAACACAACACTGTAAATCAACTACACTCCAATAATTTTTTTTTTTAAAAAAGGATATAGTGCCTTTTGAGCAAGAATGAAAGAACAGAGATGAATGGGGAATTCTCTGGTGGCCCAGTGATTAGGACTCGATGCTTTCATTGCCGAGGACCCAGGTTCAATCCCTGGTCGGAACTAAGAAAGATCCCACAAGCTGCTCAGTGTGGCCAAAAAAAAAAAAAACAAAAAGAATAGAGATGAATGATTATCCAGCGTCTGTGAGTGTCTGAGAAGGAAGGAGGCGTGTAGAATCCCCAATGTGCACTGACTTAGCAGCAGAAAAAGGACAAAATATGTGTCTTGGAGCATATGCCTACAAAGCCCACTGCTGTTACAGAGAACAGCACTGTTGGTTTCCACCGAACAGGGCTGCCTAGTTTGTACCAGTCCTTTTCCTGGGGGGGTCAGACCTGCATCAAAGGATTCCTTTCATCAACTTGACCAAACCTTCCGGATCACTGAACCTAGCATCCCCAAGATATAAAGGAGCGCCATCCCATGTAAGTCTCTCCCCACTCCTCAGTAAGGACTTCCAGTATGCCATGGAAGCAGGATGCTTCCTCACTTTGCTCCCTCCAAATGGAGGGCACTGTGGGGCATCAGAGTTCCTGATCCTCCCATGGAAGACTGTAGTCCTTCTGGGGACCACCTTTTCTGCCACAAGGTATGGTTCCTGGCACTCAGCAGGGAGTGTGTACAATGAGAGTGTCCCTTGTCACAGAGCAGAGAGCCAGGGCAAGGAATGAAGGCAGGTGCTGACTGGTGATACCCACAGTCAATCTGGCGCCAGGGCAAGCATTAGATCAGTGTGGAAATAAATAAGATCTGTGGGCCCGTTTTCTTCCTGCATTTGCATTCACACTTTATGACCTCAGCGATATTTACTGAGTGGAAAAAACAACCTTCTGTTACAACTGCTTGCCTGCGAAGTGACTTCCATCTGAAAAATACTATCTCCAGCCACAGGGTCTGGAACAAGCTACTTCTCTATTTATTCAAAGAGCCCAATGAGCTGTGAAGATTGACATTTAAACTATTAAACTGTATTCTATTTGACAATGTTATTAAATATTAGGTTTGATTTATGGAAAGACTTAATAAATTGGCAGCCTGGGTTAGCCCTGACACTGTACAGAAATGGGGTTATGCTGGGTGTTACTTCATAGAGTTGATCAAGCTAAAGAAAAATTTTAAAAGTCTTACCAACAACATTAAAGTCAGATTCCATGTGACAAAGTTATTAGCATACAAATTCGAACCACTTGCCAGCTCAATTCTGCATCCGAGTTTCTCTAATCGATATTTTTAATAATTGGGAAATCAAAAGATAAAATCACAGACTTAAATAACCTTTGCTATGTCACATGGAAAGAGAACTAAGACTTTTAAACATGGGAGCCAGGCATATATCTTGCTACTTTGGTGTAAAAGAGGAAGAGAAATAGAAGCACAAGTAAACAGTATGCAAGGGGGTGCAGACACATTGGGTATAGAAATGGGGATGTAACCCCATGGGAAGAGGCAAGGTTGAAGTGAGACATGACTGTGCCATGGCTTACTCACGTCCACGTGACCTTGAACAAGCCACTTAATCTCCCTGAAGGTCAGTCCCATTTCTACATGATGGAGACAATAATAATCAAGTAGTTCTGTTTAGGATAAATAGAACAATATATGTAGATCATTTGGCAGAGTGCCTGGTACATAGTGACTGCTCAGTAGATTTCAGGGGGGGATTAGGCCAGGTCAGGAGTGAGGCTGGGTCCCAGTGTAGTGAGGGCAAAGACTGTGGGCCATCAGAGGTAGGCCTGAAAAGAACAAGAAAGGACAAAGTCTGTATGCTACTAGATGGTATGGAACTTAGGTAATGACATAAAGCCAGAGGAGGAACTGCCTGCTAGACGTGCTTATATACTCTAGTAGGTAGTTTTATAGAGCTTAGATGATAAGCTACTGGATATGTCTATAAGTCATCAGATGGCATTGACCGATGGACAGTATCCCTGGAGCACCCATGGCTCTGGGCTAGGGATCCTCAAAACTTTTTCTACAAAGGGCCAGGGTAAGAAATATTTTAGGCTTTGGAGACCACGTGGTCTCTGCCACAACTACTCAACTCTACCGAAGTAGCAGAAAAGCAGCCACAGACAGTATGTAGATGACCGAGTGTGTGTTCCAAAAAAACTTTATTTGTAAAAGCAGGTGGTGGGCCAGATTTAGCCCATGGACCATAGTTTGTGGACCCTTGCTCTAGTCTGCCTCACGCCTGACAAGTACAGGTGGCTGAGAGAAATGAAGGCAGCCTCTCTCTACTCTCCAAGGACCAGCAGGACCTCTTTCCGAAGAGGTGGGTATCAAGAGACAAGGGACTATAAAGCTATTTACCTCATCCCTCCCATCAAGGAATTCACAGAGGGTAACCTACTCACTGATGACACCAACTACACCCCTGATTTATGTGTCTCTGCTCAGTCAGACAACAAACAGATGATTCATTCAGGGACAATCAGTATTTATTGAGAATTGCTGGGCACCATGCAGGTTTGCTCTAAAAACTGCACACTGTGGGCTTTTAATAAATAAATAAACTTCCCTCTGCTTCCAAATCCCTTCTGCTTTCTTCGCCAGGGCCCAGAAAGGGCTGCCCCCTCCTTATCTGAGTGATGGCTGGCATGAAGGAGTAGGTCACAGCAGGGGGGGAAACCATGACATAATTCCTTTCTCTGGTTCTGATACTGTGCAAAAGTGATCACCTCTTGCTAAGCAATTTCCCACCTAAATTGGTTTCAGGTCATTAAAAGCTGCAGCACAAGGAAAAAAAAAAAATAGCAGCTCTCTGAGGTTACTTTCAACACCAAGCTCCTTGACTTTAGCAGCAATTAGACATTGTTCCACTACCAAGCACTCTTGGAAATGGAGCCAGGGTCACCAAAGAGTAACTGGAAATTAGAAGTTGGAGCATCCTCCTCTTGCTAAAGCAGTTTCCTCTGATATCCCTTGGGGGCATCCAGTCCTCACCTTTGCCAGGCGGCCTGCATTGCACCCACGCGGGTTCTGTCTGGGATTCGGAGAAGCCCCTCCTCCCTGAATATCAAGATCATGTCCATATTTCCCAATATGCTGGATTTTTCCTTACAGTTTCTGGATTCAGGATATGGCCCTCACTCAGGGCACAGCCATCCCCAGTCTGGTGTGCTTCAGGCTGGGGATTCATAAGGTATTTGAAGTCAAAACCTGGGGGCTGAGGAGCAGTTCCAGAGGGGGCAGGGGACAGGAAGAGTTTCAGATAAGCATGTAAGTACAGTAGCCACCCAAACAGGCACATGCAGAAGGAAGGTTTGAGAGTGGGATCTGAGCTCTCCTTGCAGTAAAAAATGTAGTGCACTCCACTTTCTGACAGTACTATAAACTCACTTATATGACACCAGTTATAAAACCCTTAACATTTGCCTAATGCTGACAGTCAGTTTTTTTTCTTAAAGATCCAAGTGCAAGTGGGAGATTTGTGACCCCAAAGCTGGCTTGGGGTTTATAAAATGAATGTGTCATAAAAGCAACACATCCTCTGTACTGGAAAAAGATTAGATTCTGTACCATGAAGCTTTAGGCATTTATAAAGAACCCCTTATTTGCATCTTCCACCATGTATTTTTTTTTTTTTTTGCGGCACACGGGCCTCTCACTGCTGTGGCCTCTCCCGCTGCGGAGCACAGGCTCCGGACGTGCAGGCTCAGCGGCCACGGCTCACAGGCCTAGCCTCTCCGCGGCATGTGGGATCTTCCCGGACCGGGGCACGAACCCGTGTCCCCTGCATCGGCAGGCAGACTCTCAACCACTGCGCCACCAGGAAAGCCCCCACCACGTATTTTTTTAACATTGTTTTATTCATGCGTGAGACCCTAAATATCACCAGAGGGTGATGATTTCTAAGGTGCCAACTATGGACTAGGAGTAAACAGGAGATGGGGAGATATCTCTCTAACGACCCATTTCCAGATTTACCGGCTCCAGAGGGCATTATTGGTGGCGTTGGCCTTCTTGAGGAACACCAGGAGTAGGCCTGAACCTGGGCACCCGCAAGGAGAGAAGCGGCTGGTGTGTCTTAAAGGTCTTAAATCAAACTCTGCCTGGCTGGCTTGGAATTATTTATTTGAAAGAGCAGGTAGGTGCAAAGAATGAGATTAATCACAACTCTTGGTTCAGGACACCCGTCCTTTTGTCTAGGAACGGCCCTCTTTTAAAATTAACTTATTAATTATTTATTTTAATGAGAAATGAAAAATTAAAAAAAAAAAAAAGGAAAGACTGTGACTATAAAGCTAACACTGACCCTGACTTAGAGCCAACAATATGCTTCTCTCCTTCCTCTTGCTCTGTCTCTCCCATCTGTAGTAACCCTTACCCTGAGTCTTATATTTTATCATTACCTTGGATGTGTGTATGCCTGTGTTTAAAAGGGTGTTATGTTGAATGTTATTTTCTATTAGTTGACCTATATGAAATTGCCTTTAATGCTCTTTTTTTTACTCAATATTATTCAGCTAAGATTCATCCATACTATTACATCAAGCTGTGGTTCATTCATTTCATGCAGGTCTTATTTTTTTATTTTTTTTGCGGTACACGGGCCTCTCACTGATGTGGCCTCTCCCGTTGCGGAGCACAGGCTCTGGACGTGCAGGCTCAGCAGCCATGGCTCACAGGCCCAGCCGCCCCGTGGCATGTGGGATCTTCCCAGACCGGGGCACGAACCCATGTCCCCTGCATCGGCAGGCGGACTCTCAACCACTGGGCCACCAGGGAAGCCCCACAGGCCTTATTTTTTAACCTGTTAATGCTCATCTGGATTGTTTCCAGGGTCCTGGCTCTATAAGCAATGCTACCGTGGTCTTTCTTATCTCTGAGGCGCTGCAGAAGTTTGTTTTGGGTGGATGTATAGGAGTGGAATTGCTGAGTCACAGGGTATGCAAGTGTTCCATTTTCTACTAGAATGACAAACTTGTTTCCAAAGTGACTGTACTGAGTACACTACCACCAGCAATTAACCCCCTGTTACTCCCATCCTTTCTACCACCTCTCATTTGGGGCAAGTCTAATTGAGGTAAAGTGAGTGATATATCTTTATGGTCTTGAGTTTCCTTTTCTGGAGACACTAATGACTTTGAACATCTCTTCATGTGATTATCGGCCATATGTGGTACCTCTTCTGTGAAAGTCCTGTACAAGTCTTTAGCCCATTTTTCTATTAAATTGAGCTTTTCTTATTAATTTGTAAAAGTTCTTCATATAACATCCATACAGGATATGAATCCTATATTGACTGTATGCATTGTAAATGTCCACTCGTAGTGTGTGACTTGCCTTTTTATTTTCTTTCAAGTCCCTTGTAATGAACAGAAGTTTGATAAAGTCAAAAGCTGCTATCTTTTCTAAGTTCTTTTTGTAGCCTTGTTGCAATGAATCTTCATAAGCATCCAGTTTGGATGGGAGTATTGGCTCTCTGTGAGAGACAAGGAAATCAGAGAAGGGAAACTCCAAGGCCATTTGGACCAAGCCTTATATTCATAAAAGGTCTTAAATCAACTTTGTGCTCATTATCTCCAAATGAGGTCACCTATAGCCACAAAGATCCACTGTCAGGGATGAAAGAAAACCCAGCAGCTCAAGGTGAGAGCGCCGTATTTCTCTGTGCACGAGGATGTAAGAGGTTTTAATAAACCTTGTGAGCATGGGAATAGCACATTTATGTTGCATTCTATTATTTTTGTCAAGATATCACTTGGTTAAATATAAACATTCCAAATCTACCATAACTTGTACTTTTAAATGTTTTAAGTGTCTAAAGGGAACCCGGAACAGGAAGTTGCCCAGGCCTCTCTCAACACTGAGAGGTTCCCGACAGGAAGAGTGGTGTGCTCAATTTTATGTCATTGGTGAGCTGTGGGACTGGGATTCACACCCAAACGTGCCAGGCCCCAGAGCCCAGACACTCTCTGCTGCTCAACTTCGCTAAATGACAGGGAGAAACCACTCCAAGCTAACTGCCCTGTGAGCACATGTGCCCTGGGGGGCTCCCACACCACACAAAGCACTGCCTTCAGGGGCCAGGGCCTATTGCTTCTGAAGCAGGACTCAGGCTCTGCCTCTCTCCTTGGACCCACTTGGGGCTCTCCTGAGAGGGGCTGGCAAACTGCTGAGGACTCTTCTCATCATGAAGAGCAAGGTGGTGGGTCCTAGTGGCCCCTAAGCTTTCTGCAGACTGCCCCCTTATATCCACTGCCCTCTGCAGTAAAGCTAAGGGATGGCCAAATGGCTGGGGATGTAGAACACGGGTATGTGTGTACATGAATATGTGTGTGCATTAGTGTGTGTGAGTGGGAGCGTGTGCACGAGTGCCTTTGTGTGAGAGCCTGCAAGAAGGTTCCGCAGAGGTAGAATTGATGGGTAGGGAAAGGTAGGACACACTGAGGCAGGCTGGACAGGTGTGTGCATGTATGTGTGTACGTGTGTGTGAATGCATGTGTGTGAAGGTTCTGCAGATGTGGTGGGGTAGGTTGAATAGGGAACAGAAGGGAAGAGATGCTGAGTGAGACAGGCTGGACAGCTGGTCTACCCAGAGAGGCAGTAGTGCTGGCCATGGTGCACATCTTTCTTGCATCATTCACTAATGACCAAGAGATAGTAGCCTCTGCATGTGAGGGTCATTGGGAAGAATGTGCCACCACCAGCAACATCCTGATGACACCTGCCTTCATCCCACCACCTTCCTCCTCATGGACCTTCAAGGGTTCTGCAGCATGTGGCAGATAAATACCAAACCCCTCAGTCTGGAACCCCAGGCATCAAAATTAACGAGGAGTGTGACCCACGGCTCTGATTCTCATCTGTATAACGGGATGATCATGATTAATTCGGGTCACTGTGGTAACTCACTGCAATAAATGAGCAAAGTCTAACCCACTGCTGAAGAATGTATCAACCTTTTTCTGCCCTTCCTCCTCCCAATCAGCCTCCATCCTGGGCTTGCTGTCCTTATCACCATCTCCCAAGCACACCTCTGCTCCACAGCTAGATCTTGCAGTGTGCCCACCCTCCCCTGAACCCTGTCTCCCTACGCCATCTACCTCTCACCTGGTCTTCTGCATCTGCTTTTGTCAAGTGTTCTCACCTGGGGTGGCGAGACCCCTCTGCGCCACCATCCTCTGAGCCCAGGAGGAGGGAGGTCCATGTCTTGGGCGTAACCTGTTTGCTCTTCCCTGACCCTTTGGAAACTTAGAAAAGCCATAAGGACCAGCCCCTTTGCTTCTCCGGCCAAAAATGGGTGTCTGCCTAAAGAATGTGTGCCTCTTTACCTGATACCCACATGCTTATGAGAAGTGTCTATCTAGGCTGCTAACTGGATCACCTTGCAGGTGACAGGGATACTCAAAGGAGATGCCTCTGGGAAGGTATCTCCTACCCCAAGGATGACAGTCCCCATGGTCCCGTCACAGCACACACATGCCCAGGTAGCCAGCTCTCGCCTACCTTCCTGATGCCTTCTGAAGGGCTGGACACGCAGTTGTCAGCCCCTCCATTCTTGCTGATGGTCCGCCAGAGCTCAGCAAATGTGCTGTCTTGCTCTAGAGGGTTGGTGCCCTTGGCTCGGAAGTACTCGTACACAGCAGAATCCCGGACGGTGCCATAAGACATCTCCACTTGTTTGGACAGGTCCTGGAATGTCCTGAAATACAAAATGGCCATGAAACATGGGTACATGTTGCAACTTGCAGGGACACACATGGGCTACAAGGCCCTCCTGAGGTCGGAGCCTGGCTGTGGCCACTGTCCACATCCTTCACTGCCAACCCCCAGCTGTATGAGTCCCTCAGTCTGGAGCACCACTTGCCAGGGCCTCATTCTATCCCAGTTACGTTTCCTCAGTGTAGATTAATTCAATAATGTCACTGAACACCTCAAACCAGGTTCTGTGCTGAGCCTGAAGGACAAAAGAATGAGAAAGACATGTTTCCTGCCCTCAAGGAGCTTAGAGTCTAGCTGCAGAAACAAACAGACAGACAGTCACAATATGAAAGAGTCAGGGCAACGTGGGAGGCTGTACACTTAAGGTCTCCAACTCAAATTCCTGCAGAAGCACAGGAAAGAGAAACACGTTGGCAAGACTGACGATGGTGACTGGTCTCTGACACTCAGAGATGGCGTGGGGCAGACACACACTCAGAGGTTGTGTCAGTGAAGAGGCATGTTCCCTCCACAGCTTGCAGCTGTTCTGGAGTTCCACCCAATGGTTGCCTTTTAAGAATCTCCGCCCAGTTTGTTTTTCAATAAAGAAAGAAATCTGGGTTTGTACATGAAATCTCTTGACTTTGAAGTGTTGACAATTATTCAAAAGGTGATGAAGATAAAACAAAGCACTTCTGAGAGCCTCAGTCTGTTGTACATGGAGGAGAAGCACGTAGCTCAGGCCAGGTGCATGACGCAGGGAGGGGGCACGTCAGGTAGGTCCACCAGCGGTCCAGGAGCAGATGTCTGAGCTGGGGGCAGAGGAACAGTGCCTTCCTTGGGGTAGAAGGAAGCGTCACATCAGGAAGGACCAACTGGCATAAAGTTTTCACTTGTCCCGAGATGAGCTGTACCTGACTCTGTGTGCTGAGAGGACAGAACTGCAAAAAACAAAAAGCTCAATGGTGAGCCAGCCTCTCTCTCCAGGCTCCAACCTGATCCCTCTTTATTTATTTCTCTTCTGGGAATCTGTCTCTCCTTTTAATCAACCAGAATCATCATCCCCACCTCTCGCTGAGTTACTGTTCCCACAAAGAGATCCAGCCATTCCCACCTGATCTACACAACCCTCCATCTTCTGATCTCATCTTCCCCTGTTGCTCCTGCCTCCACAGGACCCCAAAGCCAAGGCTGAAATGAGAAATCCCACACAGTCCCCATGTATGGCACCAAACCATGGAGCTTCCTCTTCCTGGAATCCCTTTATCTTACTCATCCACCTGATACACTTCTGCAAACACCCTGAAGTTCCAGCTGCCACCTTTCCCTGTGGGAAGACATCGCCATCCCCCACCTCCCTGACCATCTCTATACCCTGCATGGCTTCTATGGCGGTAAGATCTCACTGTGATTGCAGGAAGCAGCGCAGCAGAATGGGTAAAGCAGGGGCTCTGGAGTCCAACTACCTGCCTTGCCTCTCAGCTCCACCAGCACTAACACTATGGGCCTGGGCAAATTAGCTGACCTCTCTGTGCCTCAGTTCCCAAATGTTTAAAAGAATAGGGCTAGAAGCGGAGCCTGTAGCAGAGGCTGCTGTGAAGATGAAATGAGGTGATATGTGTTCAACTCTTAGAGCAGTGAATGATGTAAACTCAGTGCCCAATAACTAGTAGCAATACTTCTGTGCTATTATTATATGGCTGGGTCCTCAGTAGATGGAGCCAAAGTAGCCCAGTATTTGCATCCTCAGCTCTAGATCCAGGACAGTTGCCAGCCTGCACACAGAGGAACCAGCGATGAATGCTTCCTCCTGTTTTGGAGACACACTCCATGGAATTCCTTCAGGCACTGCTACATGGCCCAGAAACAGAGCTCAGTATTCGTTTCAATACATTACAGATGAAAGAAAACACAAAATAACAAATTTGATGAAGAAATCTTTCTAATTATTGTTCATTATTTATATCTAATTAAACCAAGATGTTCCTTTGCTTAAAGGGCCCCAAGGGTTGTAACTCTGTCGTAATCTGCCTGTAATGAAAGGAAGAGGGATCTTTTTTTTCCCCCGCATTTTTTATTTTTCTCATGGTAATACAAACAAACACAAGGCTTTGATGAATGGGAAACATCAGGATGAATTACACAGTTGAGTCTAAATACTGAACTGCTCTAAATTACTGCAGTTTCGGTGAGTCTGGAATGAATGTGTAGCCGCCAAGGAGTTCAGCACTACCGTTTCATCCCCATGTTTGAAATGTAGATTTCCTCTCTCCTCTTGCTATTTATTCACTACGGAGCTCCTGGCCAGAGGCTCAGGGAGCATCTCTGGAATGCAAGCAGGCAGCCCAAATGTTATTGGCTTCATGTCCATTTCTGTCCCCTTAGAGGTCATTGTTCCCATCCCAAAACACCACCACCATCTTTGCTGTGCCAGCCCCCTGGCCTCCATCCATCATCTCCGGTAGCCATGAGTCTGTGCAGAAGGATCTTTCCCGACTTAAATGCACATTGCCTCTTTCAGGGAAGGTCTCCAAGCTCATTAACACACAGGAAGTATTACCATCATATTTCAGAGTGACTAAACCTAAGTCTCTTTGGAATCTGGCGGGAGGGCCTGACTACTCATGGACCAAAGCTGTCATCTCCCTGGGGCACTTATTCTCTTGTCCGATTGCTCAGTTTTGGAAGGGACATGGAAGGAGGAATAAAGAACAGCCAGCCATCCAGGCTCCAAGCCATCAGGCAGCAGAAGACAGATGTTCACATCAGATAAGACGCCCACCCAAACAAGCAAGGGCGGCTTAATTTAGCATGTTTCCCCAAATAGTCTCTTCAGCAACAACTGCTAGAAGTGTCCAAGCACCCTCACCACAGAGATGGAGGAGAGGCACACGTGGTGCCTCTATAAACCAAAATCATGCATGATACAACTGGCTGAAGTCATCCAACCAGGTGTCGCATCCACAGTCAGCTAGCTAGCTAGTTAGTTAGTTGGTACTAGGTAAGGCACAGAGGCACCTAGGCAAGGAATGCATGGTGGGCCTCATCAAGGGGTTCATAGTGATGGGTGATGAGTGGTCAGAGAAGTAAACCAACGGTAACTAAACAATGTGAGAGGGACTAAAGCAGAGTTCTGCATGAGGGGTCCTGGAAGCACACAGGAGAAGCACCTAGCCTGTTGGCCAGAGCTAAAGGAAGGATTTCTAGAGAAGGAAGCCTGCCTGGGTCTGGATTGACTAATTAAGTGTCCTGTGCAGGCATGCACACTTAGCGGCTGACACCCAGCTCTGTGCTCGGCTGCCTATCTCCTTACTTCACCTTTTAGTAACGACGAGTGTTACAATCCTCCCATGGCAAAGCTTAGCCTCTCTTCCATGCTTTCCACTGAGCCAGTATCTTTTACTCAATTGAACCCTATTGAAACTGGGTTTGGGACCAATAGGAGCTGCTTCTCTGCATCTCCTGGCCTGGATGGCTGATTTTTGGGATCTTCCCTAGCTGAAAGCATAGCTGACTCCTGTGAGCACATCAGACTGTCTCACAAAAGAACTCTGTAAGCATCCCTTGCCTCTGAGAGCAGTTTCCTCCAATTAAACAGGCACCTCCTGGAAGTCCCACAATGTCTCCTTCAGCTGCGGCCAAGGACAGTGTACCCAGGTCGGCACCACCTCCCTCCCTCCCCGTACCTTTCTCCATAAGTCAATCTTACTATTTCCCAGGTACATTTTCATTAAAAAAGAGATAAATTTGTTTCCAGCATGAGAAAAATCGATAACACAGAATGTATAAATACATCTTTGCATGTTACAGAAATACTTACATTGGCAATGAAGATAAATACACTTAAAACAAGAGGAGAATCAATATACAGTATATGTAAAACAGATTTCAACAACTGTGGGGATGCCATCATCACGGGTCTGATAAATCTAAACCCCAAAGCCCTGTTATTCTTGCTCAAGGAGAAAAGGAATGGGAATTCCCTGGCGGGCCAGTGGTTAGGACTCTGTGCTTCCACTGCAGGGAGCACGGCTTCCATCCCTGGTCAGGGAACTAAGATCACACATGTTACGATGCAGCCAAAAAGAGAAAAAGAGAGAGTGAGAGAAAAGGAAACAGTGGAGTACCCCAAAAGTTACAGGCAGGTGGGATGCTCATCCTTGTAATCTGAAGCTGTCGTAACTACAGCCCACAGATGCCTTTACTATCATTCTGGCAGCCTCACTTTTCTTTTCTTTTTTTTTTTCAATTAATTAATTTACTTTATTTATTTATTTTTGGCTGAGTTGGGTCTTCGTTGCTGCGCATGGGCTTTCTCTAGCTGCGGCGAGCGGGGGCTACTCTGTGTTGCAGTGTGCAGGCTTCTCATTGCGGTGGCTTCTCCTGTTGCAGAGCACAGGCTCTAGGCACACCAGCTTCACTAGTTGTGGCTCGTGGGCTCAGTAGTTGTGGCGCGCGGGCTTAGTTGCTTCTGTGGCACATGGGATCTTCCCGGATCAGGGCTCAAACCCGTGTCCCCTGCATTGGCAGGCGGATTCCTAACCACTACACCACCAGGGAAGCCCCCTCACTTTTCTCTCTCGTGTCTGACTCGACAAGAATGGTGCTGTGCCAATCAGTTGGGATTGCCTGGTCAGGTTCCACAGCCTCCTTCCGGGACGTTTGGGTACCAGAGCTGCCCATTTCCCTGCCCTTCCTGAGCTTCTTCCCAGGGCTCCCCCTGTGCTTCCAGTCTCTCTAATCCTTCTCCCATGCAGTGGCTCCAACCCAGGGCTCCGCCACATTTCCCATTCTCTCCACCCCAGACCTGGGTTCTTCAAGGTGAACAGGACCTCAGGTGAAGGCTGAGACACTCCAAGATGCTTCTCAACCTTGGACCCTGAAAGGCATCTCAGGGTCTTCATTCTTTCCTTCATCCAATGAAAAAAAATCCTATTTCCTGAGCATCTGCTTCTGTCAAGCACTGTTCTAGGTCTAAGGATATGAGCTACGCAAAGTTCCCACTCTTGGGGAGTTTGCATGATGGAGGTGGGAGAGAGAAACAAACATATGAGCAACAAACAAAAGAACCAATAATTACAAAATGCTGGGGTCAGCAAATTTTCTGGGAAGGGACAGAGAGCACGTACGTAGGTAGTAAGGGCCACACACCACTCTGTTGCATATTCCTTGATTTTGTGTTTTGGGGTTTTTTTTTAGAACACTGTAAAATGTTTCAAAAAAAGAAAAACAATCTTAGCTTGCAGGCTGCAGGAAAATAGGCTGCTGGCCAGATGTGGCCTGTGGGGACGTAGTCAGCCGACTGCCGATGTCATGTTTCCAGTGATGAAAAGTGCTACGAAGAGTAATAAAGCAAAGTAAGGGTTATTTGAGAAAGAAGAAGAAAATGATGGAGGAAGTGATTATATGAATTATGCAGGGGGGTGTTTTAGCTATTGGAGCTGACATCGAGGGCGTGTGTTTCTTCACCACTTTTTCGTGACCTGGTCTAGGAGGAGGTGAGAGTAGAGACTGCTGAGGGCAGGGCTCAGACCTGGAGACGCTTGCCTTCCGAGGAGCAGAGGCCGGCAGGCTCGACGCTCATCAGCCTCTCTCCACCGGAATGGCCCCCTTTACATGGACCAGGGTCCCCCCTGGGAGGCTGGGGCAGGCGATGCTGGATATTACACGGGGCTCCTTTGTATCCACAGGCTGTCATCTGAGTGACTGTATCCCAGCTCAGGAAACTGTCAGGTTAACACTGTATGAGGACACTTAGTGACCCACTGGGATGAGGGTCACGTGGCAGGAAAATGCCTCTTTGTAGGACACAGGAGGCCAGGAAGCCCTTCTTCAAAAGTATACCCCACGTGCCAGTCACAGAGGGCCCGGTGGGTACCGGGTACCCAGCTGATGTGTGCTCACTCCCTCCCCCAATCTTCCCTCCACATTCTTTTCCCTCCAAATCCCATTTCTTTGATTACTATTGAAATTCAAAGATGCCCAAAGTACGCTAAGGAAAAAAAAAAAACCTCAATGCATTTGTATGTAGTATATTTCCATTCTTATAAAGAGTAACCATTAATAAATGTATGTCAATATAGGGACAAAAACAGGAGGAATGTGCACTGAACGGTAATGAGACTTCCACTTTGTATAAATGTAGTTCTGTAAAATTTGCATTTTTTATTACGTTGTAAACACAAGTGTGATCTGAATGATTTAACAAATCCTTCTGCTGCCCAAGTGTCAGTTCTGGGCGTTGGGAATTTAGCTCTGCGCTCTTCTGTCACCTCCACGTCCACCCCTTCCACCAACCGCCCCTGCAGCCAAGATCTGCTTGGAAGAAAGAGGCCTCTCTCCTGCCCCATTACACTCGTGCCCCGCTGACTGTAGGGAGAGGGCTCCAAGGGGCTGTGATAGTCGCATCTTCCATCCATGGAGCAAAACACACATGCCCGTATTAACCCCAAGAGGGCTGAGCCATCCTGGGCGTCCAGGGCCCATCAGGACCAAGGTTCCCTCACCAAAGCAGGCTGGAGTTTCCCTTACTTGCACATTTTCTGCTTGGATTCAGCCCAGCTCAGGTGCCCTTGGCTGCCAAAGCAGATGGGGGTGGCTAGACATGAGTTTCTGAAAGAAGGGCATACGTGTCACATGTTTGTGATTTGCTAAATGCAGTCTAGACCCTGGAAGTGAGCAGGGCTCAGTAATAGGTGCTGAAGGATCACCTCAGTCAGGCCAGATAACTCTGGGCCAGGTACCGAGCCCAGGCCCTGGCACGTGGCAGAGGTTGGATATCCACATCTTTCACTGGGTCTAATCCGGGGACCTCCAATACCATTGGCAAAGGGTGCTCGGCCCATGGAGACTTCTGCACTCCGGTTTTACCTCCTCCGGCCTCTTCTCAGACTACCCTGCTCTCGGGTGTTAGCCTGGTGGATGTCCTGCTCTCTTAGGCCTCTGAGCCTTCACTCAGGCTCACTGTCTGTTCCCCACACAGTTCCCTGCCTTCATGTGACTAAAACCCACCCTTCTTCCAGGAATCAACTCAGCTGTCATCTCCAGTAGAAAGAGTGGATTCCCCCCCTGGGCCCATGCCCCCTCTATGTGCTCCCCGCTTAGTCTATCCTACCTCCTGGACTTCATGTGGCTACTGACATGCCTGTTTCCCCCACTTTGACAGTGGGCTCCCTCAGGGCTGGATTCTGTGTACATCTCTGGATCCCTGTCACCTCTCATATGGTCTGACAGACAGTGTGTGCTGATTTCATGCTTTCTGGAAGAATCAAATCTAGTTTAAAAACAACTCTGTGTTTACAGCTGAATATGGCTGGAGAAAATCCAAATTGGAGACTAGCACAGTGACGGGCCGAACTTTAGAATCATGACCACTAACCTCAAGTGACCCCTAAGGCTGCCTGGCAATATAAATTCTCCTGTTCAATTCACCCTCTCACTCTCTTAGATGACTCTCAGACAAGGGACCCTACTTCCAATTTCCTAAGAGAGTAGAAGCAATCAGTAGAGAAATTTGCCTCTCTATAAAGAACTTCCTTTTCAAAAACCATCAAATACCTGCTTTTCAAAACACTGGCTCTGTCTTTGCTCCTATTTATTTCTAACTGTTTGTCTCCTGGATCCCAGACTTTCTTGCTTTCTCAAGTACATTGCCCTTCCAGGTGTCATCTTTATCTCCCACATCATGAAATTGCTTCTCTCTATAGGTCATTTCCATCAGCATACAAACACATACATCTTCTATCTTTTACAAAAAAATCCTGCTTTGAGTTCCCATCCTCCTCCAACCACTCTCCAGTTCTTCCAGGGAGCTGTCTATGGTCACTGCCTCCATTACTCTCTTCCCATTTCTCATGAACCTAGCTGAAGCTTTCATCCCACCACTCAACTGAAGCTGCTTCTGTCAAGGTCATTAATGATCTCTCAAACACAGTGGCCCATTCCCAGTCTTCACTTTACTCCCACCCACCAGCATTTATTTGACAAACTTGATCAATCTGTCCCTCCGTCACTTGGCTGCTGGGACGGCACCTTTCTTAGCTCTCCCACCTTGCAGGCACCTCCCTATCCATCTCCTTTCTAGTTCTTGCTCTCTTTTCAGACTCTGAATCTTGGGGTGTCCCGGGTTCAATCCACCAATTCCTCCTCTTCTCTGGTGACCCCCCTTCACCACGATCTGGTCAGGTCAGTTGGCTGTAGATACATCTATACACTGATGACTCCAATGGACCACCCCAGCCCTGATCCACCCCGCGGACTTTAGGCAGCTGCCCCCTGACATCTCCATTTGGATGGCTATTAGGTCCCTACACCAATCATGTTCAAATCCAAGTTCTTGAATCGCAAACCCCCAAACCTGCCACCAAAACTGCTCTGTTTTTAGTTCATCCACCTCAGTCAAATGTTGCTCTGTTTTTGACATGCTATAGCCAAAAGCCATGGGGTCACTACTGATTCCTCTCTCTTGCATATTTTACATACAATCTCAGCATGTTTGATATCTTCTGCCATCAAGATAGATGCAGAATCACATTGCTTCTCATCACGTTCACGATGAACCACTCTGTGTCTTACCTGGATATTGAGATCATCTCCCCAGTGGTTTTCTTGCTTCCACCTTTAACTCTATAGTCTGTTACTTGGGGGATAAGTAGGGTATCCTTTCAAAATCTAAGTCAGATCGTGTGACCTCATTGCTAGAAACCCTCCAATTGCTTCTCACCTCTCCAAGAAACACCCTCAATCCTCACGTGGCCTGAAAGGTCACACACAATCTGGACCCAATACCTCTGCTCTCACCACACTGGCTGCTCTGCCTTCCTGCCTTGGGGGTTCTGCAGCTGTTTTTCTCCACGTCCTATACTCTTCCCTCACATCTCTAATTGGCTCATTCCCTCAGTGCTTTGGGAACATCAAATGTCACCTTCTCCATGAGACCTTTGTTGACAACCCTCTATAAAATACCACCCTCTTTAAATTATATGATAAAAACAAAGAAACATATGACAGGCTGTTTCATGGCAGTTCTCCCCCTAGAATGGGACTTGTCTGGCTTATTGCAATGTCACCAGTGCCTACACCTGCATGACCAATCACCCCAGTTTGCACAGGACAGAGGTTTCCTGGGTTACAGGACTCTCAGTGCTAAAACCAGGGAAGTTCCAGCCAAGTTGTGGTAATATCCCCCCTACCTACAACAGTGCCTGGCACATAGTAGATGCTCTAATAATCATGGGTTATTATGTGCATGAATAATATATTAACGAATTAGCCTTTTTCTCACTTTCCCATTATCTAGGTTGGGTATTCTGTTGGAAAGGTCTTGGGTTGACCAGTGTCCTTTCAGGACAAGCGTGGGCCGGTCATCTGCAGAGAAGCAAGCATACTGATGGCTTGGGGAGTCTGAATGGGAGAGCTGTAGCCTTGGGCCAGGAGGTACAGCACAGAGCTACATGGTCAGAGCCAGGCCAGGAACGAATCACCAAGAAGCCCAGGGATCAGGCTGGGTTCTCCACGGGCTTCCTTCTCAGGGTCTGGAAGCTTCAGGATCAAGCTTCCTTATGGATCTGATGGACATCAGCACTGGCTGAGAGTCTCCTCCTGGGTCTGCATCCCCAGCAGCTGCTCTCTGCCTCCCTAGCTCCCACGCCCCTCCCACTCGGTGGGAGCCCCACACAAACAGCTCCACCAGGCGGCAATACCACCATGCCAGGAACACGACTGGCTCCCAGCTCTCCGCACCCACAAATATTTGCTGCCACAAATCCATACAAAAGCAGGACGCACCATTAACCTTTAATATATCAGTGTTAGGGCTCTTAATCCATTACGAGCCTGTCATAAATGTGACTGAAATGCAAATCACAGCGGCAGCCCTCCGGGAGGGTGTGAAGGTGCCTTCACTGTCTCCTGGCACAGCCTGCATCCTCTGTGCTCTGGAGAAACAGCCTGAGTCTCCTCTCTCCCTGCTGGCTTTTGTTTTCACTCTCTTCCCCTCCCTCTGGCTCCTTCTTTCCAGATGTCTGACTGAGTCCCTCTATTATGTCAGCTTCCCCAGCATGCAGTCACTTGATATGGTAGAAGAAAGCTATAATAATGCTAACTTCCAGACACTGTGCTAAGACTTCATTGGTATTGCTTCATTTAACCTTGGCCATAATTTCATGAAGTTATTATTATCCCTCCCTTTTAGAGATGAAGAATCAAGGCTCAAGGAGATTAAGCAACTATGGAAGGCCACAGAAGCAGCAAGAAGAAGAGCCATCTCCCCACTCAGGACTGGCTTGATCCAAAAACCCACACATTCGATCACCATCCTACAGTGATGTTAGGCAGCCCATAGCTAAGTGTGGAGGATTAACAAGTAAGCAGACGATCAAAAATATCGTGCAGAATATATTGCTAGAAATAAGCTCAGAGTCATTAGAACATGATGTTGAACCTATCCCAGCTTGGCAGATGAGAGACTGAGGGTGGGGAAAAGGAGACAGGGTTAGCAGGAAAGGCAGGGCTTAAGTTGAGACTTAAGGAGAAAGCGGAAATTGACATTGGAGGGGGAATAAAAGATGTTCTGTGCAAAGGTGATAGTATTTTCAAACCATGGATGTCTTGAGAGCAAAACCTCCTGAGAACTACTCATGGTTTACTACAAGGGAGCAGAAATGGTAAGTAACCAAGAAGCACTAAGGATAGGATTGAGGAAAGAATTATTCATAAAATACTTATAGGCTAGTATAATGGGATGGAAAAGCAAAAATGATGGTGTACCCTGGACAATTACAGGGTCCAAGCATGTGGGAGATGAGCAGGTGGGCACGTCCTGTACAATGGGCAGTAGGGAAGGTACTGCAGAAAGCTATCGCACGTGTTTTAAAACGCAGGGCTGAGGATTCACAGTGAGCCCACGTGCTTGCACGTGAGTGTGCATGCACGTGCGTGTGCATGCACGCCTGTGCACATGTGTTCAGGGCCTGGGTGTGTGCATGTATATGTGTGCATGGAAGGACTCCAGGGCAGAAAGAAGAGAGGAAAGAGGGAGAGGGGTATGGCTGGAGGGCTGGGACACTCAGATTAAGGGATGTCATTTGCTCTGACAAATGTTAAAATAAACGAGCAGCTACGGGTTCTTCGGTAGCAGAATGGTGACCTCATAGGAGGCAGATTTGTATGACGGGGAAACCAACCAAAGCATCTAGTGCAGGGATCATAGCACATGACACATCTTGCCCACTTGAGTGTGTTTATGGGCCTGGGCAGTTAGCACTCCTTGCGCAAGAAATTGGAGACTCAGGCCCTTGCCATGTGGGGAAGCTGGAGAGAAAATACTAGCGCATGTGAGTCTGTTATTGAACAATACAAACCCAGCTGTAATTAAACGTGAAGCCACAAGATGCTAGCCATTCTGAATCAGTCTGCAGAATAATCACTTAACAAGGATATGGACGCCGATGGAGAGGTTAGGGAAGGGAGTTGGGAGGACAGAGGTATGTTCTGATACGGATGAGTCTTGCTTGGTTCAGGGACGGAGGGGGCCCTACTTTGTGCCAGGTGCTACACAAGGGTCAGCTCATTTCATCTACGGAAACACACTTCGTGACAAGTTATTCGACCCCTTCCTAGATGAGGAAATGATGACGTTTTTAGGGCTAGCCCCATGCCAGGGCCAAGCTGAGCTTGCTGGTCTGTCTGATCCCGAGCTTTCCCAGGCCTGTATCTCTGAGATGCCAGAGAGGCCTTCCCAAACCAGCTCCAACTTGGGGTGATGTCCCTGCTGTGGACCATTCAGTTACAGCTGGTTTTCTCTTGGACAAAAGGCTCTTCTAGCACCATTAGCAATGCCAGGTGCCAGCCACACCACCCCAGAAAGTCCCACCAGCCAAACGGCCTTGATCTGACACTCTCTCTGGCTAGTGACAGAGGCTGTCTGCTTCAGTCCCCAGGCAGGCACTGTCGGAAGCTGGCTGTGCCCGAGCAGAGGAACACTGCCTACAGCTGCAGCACTGGGATGCTGGCAGAACTACACATGGTCCTGCTTTTTGTTCTCTAAGATAATTCATCCCATTAACTTCTTAGGGTTTGGGCAAAACACTCAGGACAGCTCTGCAGTGTCCAACAGGAGACTGTCTGATGGGAGCAAAACACCTAGCTGTGGAACACTAGATAAAGCACCCCAGAGAAATTTCTGGAAAAGTTTCTGCAGCCTGGTGGACAAAGAGAAGGATTCCGGCACTTAGTGGGGGCATCCAAATATATGCAAGCCTTCCTGTGCCATCTCCTCTTTTATTACTGGATCCTCGTAATAGCTCTGGATGGAAGTTATTACAGTCCTCATTCTCAGGACTCTGTGAGGCGAACTAACTTCTGCAAGAATTAGAGACTTACGCCAACTTACCCAAGACCATGTAGCATCAGCACTAGAGCTGAGCATGTACATCTGTCTGTTCCGGCTGCAAAGCCTGGCTCTACACCTTGACGTGGTACCTCCTGAGAAACAGGAGCAAGTTAGGGAAGCAACATGGGCTAGTTTGGTGAATCTGGGAGGTCTGGGACCTGGGTTCTGGGCTCTGCCTAGAGAACACGGCACCTCCCTGCTCTGAGGGGCACCCGTCCTGGGGTGACAGTGCGGGGCAGGGGTCCAGGGCTTCAGTGCTGGAGTCAGACTGTGGTTGTGAGTATCACACTACACTGCTAGCTCTATGGCCTTGGATAAGATGCTCAACCTCTCTGTGCCTCGGTTTCCTCATCTATACAACAGGGCTACTCCCAAGATTGAGTGACTTCAGGAAAAGCCCTGAGAATAGTGCTGGATCCTGGGACACACTTGATCAACAGTTGCCTCAGTTTCCCTAACTATTCAATGAGAAAACTAGGCTGTGTCATGGTTATAAGCCGCCAGTCCTCAGGACAGGTCCAGGAGTGGCTGGATTGGTCCAGCGTAGTGTTTGTGTTAAATTCGAATGGTTTTAACGTGGGCATGTGATTTCTGGGTCATCACAAGCTCCGGTGCTCTTAGACTCTCATGGACACTCTCTGCACAGCCCCGTAAACATTCGTGACTGAAACCCCTGGACAAGATGCTCTCTTAGATCTCCCCGCACCGTGATATCTCATGAGTCTATGGCCTGGGCTGGAACTCAAAACCTCATCTTATTTAGGATTCCCTCTTCTGACAAAGCAGCAGTGCCATGGACTGTTTTCTCTGAAAACTGGAATCTCATTTTCAGTGTCTGTGTCTGTCAGGGCTCAGAGCCACCGAGAGGAGGACCCCACAAAGAACAGGCTTCTAGCAATTAAAATCCAGTTTGTCCAGATGCCAGGAGACTTGCCCCTATGGGAAGCTGACAGCCACCTCCCCAGAAGCAGAGGTCTCGGGAGCTTGTCTCCAAGTTACACCGAGGCTGTGGCCACAACCCACCTAATGGGGCAAAGCAAATTAACCACCTTCAAAGGTATCTGCTCAGGTCTCTGTGGGCTTCCCTGACCCTTAGCAGCATAATATGGTCCCCACGGTGCCTAGGGATGAAAGAAAAATGCATAAAAACCAGCCACAAACCCAAAGCGAAGCCAATCCCTTCCTCGATGTAGCAGGGAGGGTTGATGGTAAATTTTAGGAAGATGCTGGCTGTCATCTTCAAGAGAAATGAGCATTCCATGGGAACCTTCAAAGGACTATGTTGTTCAAAGATGGGGTGCCCTGTGTCTGCCACCCATCCAGACTGCTGTGTCTGCCAAAATCAAGGCTCTGCCTCAAATGTCCCCCTCCTGCCATGTTCACAGGCCATCCACATTCACAGCCACCTCCCGTGTCTCCTGGGATTCAGAACCTGGAGCACCAGGGCCAGGCCGTTCCTGGACCTTTATACCCAGATCACAAGAGTCACTAAGTAGACAGTGCACTTCCATTTGATTGAGTGGATGAAGGATGTATAAGCACACATCTCTGCTGCCTCAGCCATGTTTTTCTCTCCTTTTCTTCTCTTCTGGAGGCTCTGCAATAGTCACTTGACCTTGACGTGCAGTAGAACAGGAACACAGAAGTCAGGTCTCAGTAAGGAGCTCCTAGCTGGGAGTCAAAGATCACAGCCTGAGAGCTCACATGTAAGAGCCTTCAGCAAGAAGAATCATACTGTGTAAAGAACACCTACTATGTCTCAGGCACCTGTCAAAATCCTCATGAAACCCAAGAGAGCTAAATATGGACATCTCAGTTTTCCTATGAGGAAGCCAAGGCATATGAAATAGGTGACTTATGTGGTCCTGCAGCCAGTAGGGGTGGAGCAAAGGTTCCCTAGCGGTGTCTGACTCCAGAATGCTCTTCTCTTGGAATTAGAGGATGACTTTGAGGCTACACTTCGACTCACAGTCTATGTTTTCAGTTTTTTAATCTCTTGTAATGTCTGAAGGTGTTCATGTTTTATCATCCTGCGTGGGCTGAGGAAGCATTTCAAAGTCCCAGCCAACCTTAGCTGTGCTTGAGGACCCAAGGGATGAGTTCTGTCTCTTTACTCAGAGCCGAGCTTGAAGCTGTAGCCATGGGTACCTTGGAGATGGTGGTGGCAGAGATAATAGAACCTGAGGTTTCATTTCCCTAAAGGAAATGAAACTCAGGAGGGCACAACAGGTCCCCTCTCAACTTGGAGACTTTCCTTTCAGCTTTTCAGCATGAATATCTTATTAAGTGCTGTATGCCAGTGAAGAGCATTGGCTTTGGTTCAAACAAGCTTACATTTGAACCCAGGCCCTGCTACATACCAGTTGTGTGAATTGGTTTTCTGCCTCGGTTTCCTCATCTGCAATAATAGTTCAATATGGTAACAAACAAATGATAAAATTTATGTAAAGCACTTAGGCAACTTCTAGCACATTACTGTATAACTCCCTCTTTCTCCAGTAAATGATATGCATCGATGCTGTCATTCCAATTATTATTAGTGTTGTTGCTGAAGTATATTCCCTTACAGAGTCAGGGAAATAGGTATGACTGCTATTTCAGTAGACTCCTCTATTATACACTCCAGTTTCCTTTCCATACAAGAAAACTCCAGCAGCCCCAGGGTCATACCTGGGCAGTGACCAGCCCAAGACATGCACTCAAAGCCCTGGGGCTCAGGATGAAGGATGTCAACACACAGATCCAAAGGTCTCTAAAGAGCCATCTAGTCCGCACTCCTACCTTCCCCTGCTTCTTCCAATGGTTGTAAAGGGTTAACATGGTAATGAAAGCATGAGATCCTAGTTCTTATGATATTAATTAAAGTGAAAACTACAGATGGTGTTTAATAACAACTTCATCCCAGCAGGTTCCAGGCACTTTACCTAAATCAAACACATCATAAAGTTGGCATGAGAATCACAGAGCTTGGCCCTGGCACATCTAGCCAGGGACACATGACCTCACCTGGAGTGAAAGTAACAAACCATCTCTATTACTTACGCAGATGTGGCCTTAAATGGCTTGACAGTCTGATTCTACCCTACCACCTCCTGGAGCCAAAAATAAAGGAGTATTGATTGCAAAGATTAATAACGGAGTTCAGGAAGGAAAATGATGCAAGACACCTTTTTCTCTCCCTTCGTGATATAAACGCCTGCCACCCCTGCAACCTAATTTTGTCACCCAGCACACGGGAGTGTATTAATTAAAGTGACACCAAGGACAGGAAAATCTGAGCTCTGGGGGTGTGACTGGAAATACATAAATATGCATCTCCAGGCTGTCTCAGGAAGAGAGGCACGTTGCCAGGCAAGATCAGCATAATTCCACCGAGGGGAGGGGGGAGAGGAGTGCACACAGCTCACCCCTGGAGGTCACGGCTCTGGTTCTCCCAAATGGCTCCCGAAACCAGACAAAGAAACTAGACCAAGAGTGACTATCTGATATCCCACCTCTTTTGTAGAAAACTAGGCCATCACTTTTGTAAACATCCCTTGATATGGCCTGGGGAGTAGCTCATACTTAATGGAGAGTTATTATGTGCTCGACTTTCACAATATACTGACACAGAGGGGTGTCATTTTGGATGAGGAAACTGAGGCCCAGTATGGCTAGTCAACGGCTCAGCAGAATTCAAGACCATGTTTGATTAAAATCACCGCCCTGCACTGTTCTGATCAAACAGGAGGTACCAGAGGCCAGGGTACAATGAGAAGGCTTTGTCCAGGGGACCAGTCCTGGGAGAGTCCTTCTGATGGGACATCCCTCCAGGGTCAGAGCTTCCCTCCGCAAGACCATGGCCTGCTGTTTCCGCCCCCAACAGCAGAGGCTACACTGGGACTTGGACTTCCCAGCCAGGGAAGCTCTTCTCCCCAGGGAGGGGCAGGTACTGGCAACTCTCCATGGACAAGTATGAGGTTTAGTTGGGATTAACTTGTAAGGCATGAGGAGATGGTGGATGATTTTAGAGACTCCACGTTTGCGTTGCATTATTTAGGTCAATTTCACTGTAGTCAGTAAATCAGTTTCAATAGTCGCCTGTGCTGTATGCCCTGATTTCAGATACTGTAGGAGATGTGACCTCACCTCATCCTGAGCTCTCTCACTATAATTACCTGTTGGGCATCTCCACCTGGACATCTGTGAGCATCTAAAACTTATCTGGTCCCAACTGCCCCTCCCCTGTACACCTCACATCAGGTCAGGCCTCACCAGCCACCCAGGCCCTGGAGCCAGGACCTGGGCTGTCCTGCTTCCTCACTTCAGCCTTCCTCCCATCTGTCATATCCCAACAGGCATGTTCAAGTTGACCTCCTCAATCTTTCTCAGATTTCCCTCCTCCTCCAAGAGCAGTGCTGCCCTAGGTCAGGAAAATACAGAGAATGTTCACTGGGCCGTAAGGAGGTGAGAACTAAGCAGAAGCAGAGAGGAGCAGATAGAATGAGCTTAGTCTCACTAAGAGCAGGAAAGTAGAACAGATTTCACCCCTGGCATCCTTCTGTGATCCCCATGTTACAGGGGCAGGCATCCTGATATGCAACACTTCTTTAACCAAAGTCTTGTATTATATATCTCCTATTATCTTGCTCGTTCCCCTAATAAGCTGCTATTTTAAAAGAGAAGAAGAAGAAAGGCAAATAAGAGAAGATTATTGAGTGCTTACTATGTACAGAGCACTGTTCTGAGTATTTGCAGAACAACCCTTTCAGGAAGGGCCTATTATTGTTCTCAGTTTACAGAAGGGGAGTCCGGGGCCCAGAAGGTTAACTAAGTTGCCCAATGCCATGCCTCCATTAAATACTGGGTCCCCGGTGTGAGTTCAGGCAATATGGCTCCCTAGCCGGCATTCCTTCCATGCTTTAAGCTCCATGAGAACATTCCATAGGTCTGCCTTCTTCCCCAGTAGGTCCCAGAACTGAGCACAGTGCCTGGAACACAGTAGGTAATCAATAAAGATCTGGTGAGTGGATGAGTTCAGACTGTCCTGCTGCAGTGCGTGTCATCACTGTAAGCCCTGAGCATGGTTCCTGCTCCTGGGTCCCTCTGCTCCTCTCGGCTCCTGGCTCCACTGTCTGACTTGGCTTCCCTCCCCTACAAGAAGTGGCACCTCCTCCTTCCCCACCTCTCCATCCATTCAGGCTGAGCCAGTGCTCTCACCCACCATCTCCACAGTCCCCCGAGCAACAGGCAAAGGCGAGCTCCCCTACGATCACACACATCTCACCAGCTGAGCTCTCCCCGTGTTCAGAGGAAAAGCCCGTGCCAAGATACTGTATGTTTTGACCACTGTTATTATGATATAAAGCACATTAGCCACGTGAGGGCATCAGGCACATGTGCACATCCCACAGCTTGTCAGATGCAGGAGTCAGGAACGTTCTGACACAGAGGTGCCAGGAGGAATCCTAAGGAGGAAAATGCACCAACAGCCCTGCCCTTTTCAGCCAAAAGCAGACAGGGGAGTAGAAGAAGGCAGGCAATGCACAAAGAGATCAGATTCCCTTCCCTTCCGGGTGTGAGCAACAGAGTATGTGGCTCTGATGTACGTGTGCGCGCGCGCGCGCGTGTGTGTGTGTGTGTGTGTGTGTGTGTGTACCTGTGTGGCCACCTCTGAGTGGCTGTGTGCGAGCTGATGTGTGTCCTCCCAACGTGGAGCTCTGCAGTGGAGGGAAGAAAACGTGACTTTTCTTGACCCTAATCTGAAGCCTGCTTCGCTTAGTGGGCTGGGTCAAGACAAGCCACTTCTGAGATGTTCTGCTTCTGTGTCAGACCAGGGTAGCAGCTAAGTTGTTGACAGGCTTGCAAACTGTTGGAATGAGAAGGAACTTTAGAAATCTTGTAAACTCCCTGCATTTTATAGAAAAAGAAAGTGAGGCCCAGTAAGGACACTCTTCCAAGGACACACAGCTGTTGAGTTTGCCAGGACTCCTAGAACCCTATGCAGTAGACTTTGCACAGTGCCCGAGGGGCTGTTATAAAACCTGCCACTGCTTTAAGGTAGACCTTATCCTACGTTTCAGCAGCAGAGTAAGACAAGGCTCCTAAGAAAGGCCACCAATTTTCACACTCAATGTGGCACATCCAAGTCGCATTGGTCAATGTCTTCTCAACTGCTCAGGACTCTTCCTGTGAGTCCAGAAGCCAAGTCATGACAATGCGAGTGTGCTCTAAGGGGTCCAGAGCTCGGGAGGCCAGAGGGAAAAGCAGTGACCCAGAGGACACATGGGAAACCACAGAGGCTTTGCACTGATGAAATCGGGGGTTTGGAAAGCATCATCCAAGTTAGGAATCCCCTTGATTCCCCCAGAGGATGACACAGGGCTAATCACAGGATTCCCCACTCCAGGCCTGAGCAAGCATGAGGCCCTAACCAAGTTCGACTCCATGTCCCTCGGCAAGGGGTGTTTCATGGCCATAACCTGAAGCCAGGACATGGTCTTCTCCTACGGCTCTGGGGGGAGGGTGGGGTGAGTAGAAGTGGAGGATGGTGGGAAGTCTATTGATTGAGGACCACTATGTGCCAGGCACTGTGCAGAGCCCTTTGCTGATGGCATCTCTTTCCACAATCACAGAACTTTTGGGAAGTCAGTGCTATCTCACAGAGGAGGGAACTGGGGTTCTGAGAAGACTCCCAGTGCTTCTCTAGGGGACATGTTGAAAGACGTGAAAGGCAAATGATTTCCAATGTGGACAAGTCAGCTGCAGAATATAAAAAACAAAACACATCCACATACAACCGTGCTCACACTTTCCTGAGCCTCTAGCTTCCCTCTCCCTCCACTCCTCTACCCCTCTGGTATGGCTCCCAACCCATTTTCCATCCTAGGCTTCTTCCTGCATCTCCAGTTTGACCACCCAGCCTTACCCCTCATGGCATCCTACCTCAGCCCTGCTTCATGGGTCCTGATTTTACCCATCCTTAGATCAAGCTGTCTCAGACAGGACTGCAGACTCCCACCTCCTAGAACATATTCTGCTGTGATTTGGCTTGCAGTGAGAGATACTGGCAAAATTGTATCATAAAAAATGCATTTTGTTTCCTGTAAAAATGTGATGAAAATATTTTTTATCAAGTTAGCTAATCATATTCTCTTTCTCATCTTTTTTGTAGGAAATAAAATTTTCGATTTTTTTAAAAAACAAAGTTCATTAGCCAAATACATTTGGGAAATGCTGAACACTGTGGCTCCCTCCTGGAGATTTACGATACATAATAACATAGTGAAGACTCTGAGAAGTCCTCTAAAAGAAAACTGTTAACTTTATTTAGCCCAGCTTTTCCAATGTTAGAAAAATAAAGTTACTATGGATTCACTTTTGGAAATGTTGGTGTATAGACTATCCAAAGCCCAGAAGGTTCCAAAATGGGAATCAAATGCTGAGTCAGAATCGAGACTTGTATCAGAAACAGAGCATTCGGGACTTTTTTTTTCCCCTTTACAAGCCCTTGTATTTCCATCTTGAGATTAACTGAAGAAACTCTGCTCCTTGAGAAAGGGAGACGACTAAGGATGACACCTCAGAAAAAGAGCCAAAACAATATCAGAAGTTAAGGACCTAAGCACAAAATAACATAAAGACATAGTCTTTTGGGGTCTAAAGACAAAACCGAGGACAACTGAGAACACAAAAAGCACATGTGAATCCCCTGCAACTTCACTTTCTGCTCTCACCCATCAGTCAATGGGGTCTCCCATCTCGCCGGATCAGTAGACCACCACTTCCTGGAAACTGCCGTATCCCTGGACATGCAGGTTGATAATGCCCTGTTTTACCTTTTCTCTTCCATCTCTGATTGCAAATCCTTTGTCACCTCCTCCATTTCCTCTGCCTCATCTCACCCACTTACAGATTGTTTGCTGTTTCTCCCTTACCCCTCAAGCCCTCTTGCTCTCATGGGGTTATAGCAAGTACCTCCATGATGCCAAAATATGGCCCTTCCACTCTGAGAGCTCCATCAATCAAACTTCTTCCAAAACCAGCTCTTCCTCTTGACTTCTCTATTTCATCTGAGGGCACTGTCATCACTTAATCCCCTAAACACAAAGTCTTAGGACTATTTACTAATCCTTTCTTTTTCTCCATTTGCCATATTTAACCAAGAGAATTCTACTGCCATCCCTCTTTTTTTTCATTCCTGCTGTTACCCTTTTAGTTCAGTTTCTTTCCCAGTCACCCAATTTTTGTAGTATTCTTGTCACAGGCCTCCACTATCCCCATCTCTCACTGCTTGAGTCCAGCTACAAATTCCTCTCAGATCTCTCTTCTTAATCTATAAATCCATTTTTAAAACCTGACTTAGGCTAAAAATTGTTACTCTTCTTTCCCACATCTCTACCTGTCCTACTTAATGAGATTTCCTTTCTGCTCCCTTCCATGAACCCTTCCAGAATGCTTCCACACTGGATGTGTGAGTTGGCCCTTTCCTCTGCACCTCTTCTCTGGCTCATCTGCCCAATAATTACCAAACTGTGGGCTAGTCTGTTCTCCTCCCATATCTACCTAGAGGAAAAAATCAGCATCTTTCTCCATTTGATTCCAGATGTCCCTCGGAAAGCCTCCCATAGACCGGGTACCCAGGAAATGGATATTAAGTAGAAATCAAATAAAAGAGAGCTTTAGCATATTCTGCTGCACAGCTCAAAGTTCAAGAAATACAAATTATAAAAGTCCTATTCCACAGGGCTTCCCTGGTGGCGCAGTGCTTGAGAGTCCGCCTGCTGATGCAGGGGACACGGGTTCGTGCTCCGGTCTGGGAGGATCCCACATGCCGCGGAGCGGC
>NW_020837981.1:1445421-1604122 GCF_003676395.1 Aethalodelphis obliquidens | reverse complement strand
AAAAAAAAAAAAAAAAAAAAAAAAAAAAGTCCTATTCCACAGATTGATGGGTTATAAAAGCTTATACATTATATCTCATAAGACATTTTATAATACTCCAGGAATTAGCACACTGATTGATCAAGATGACTATCCTATAAAATTAACTGCAGTTATTTTTCCTCATTTTAAAAATGAGGAAATAGGATTCTGAGTGGTTAAGGGTTATTCCAAATCACAGAGCTGGTATTGTATGGAACGCTATCATCTATCCTTTTTGCTACACCAGTTATCACAAGAGAAGTCAGGAGATGACACTGTAGATTTTTTTCAAGTGCCACATAAATCCATCCACAGTAGAGACAAATGGATTACCTACCATGACACAGCCAGAGTATGCCCATAAGAAGCTCATTCATTATTAATGTAAATCGTAACCAAAGACACACTAGATCCTTCATCCCAAGAGGGGATAAATGTAGAGACAAACTATTCGTGGAGTTTGAACTCAGACATGTAGAGAATCGTTCTGCCTAAACTGATATATTCCATTGGAGTTTATTGAAAATGATCTTTTAAAGCTCATTTCTGGGTTCATGTTCAATGCTCTATCAATGGCTTTACAGCTGTTTCAGAGAAGATAAGAGACTGTCCATCAGGCTCAATGCCGCTGTTTTGTGTCATTTCCTCTTAGGAAAATGGTGTCATTTCCTCTTAGGAAAACTATCTCAGGGAAAGTTTTCAGCAATTATTCACTATGAGAGGGTCCAGAAAGGATCTAATGTCAGTGTCTACCCTGGGGCAGCACATACATGAGAGCCTGGCGAGGAGGGAGTGATGAGGTACATTAGGGCCAGCAACTGACCAGCATGGACAGTCTGGAATGTAACTGCCCTCCTCCTCCATCCCTTCCCCTCCACCCCAGTTTCTCCCCGGTTCAGGGACAATGAAGAACACAACCTGGGGCAAAATAATGCAGAAGGAGCTCGACCTTAGAGCAGGGACGCATGACAGCTACTTGCGGGGAAGGCTGCTTTGAGGAATCATTGTTTGTGTGTCATTTAGGGGGGCTCCCTGACCCGGTCCTGCAGACTATGGCTCAAGATCCTTAAGGGAAATGTCTGAGAAAATGACAAAGCAAGTTAATTAAAATGTGTTTATGTGGTGGAAAATCAGCCCCATCTCTCTTTCCATCTTTATCTCTCCCAAACAGAGGGAGGTCATAAACACAATGAAGCCAGCATTCAGACTTCAGGGATGAGAAGAATAATGTCCTCTCACCGTCCAGCAGGGCCCCTGGTATAAAAATGCTGTACAGCCTGGTATGACACTAACCCACAAAGGCAAAATTGGATGTGTCAGCTTCAGGTGTGCATGAGAGAGACAGGACTGGTTCTTGACCTGTGAGGCAAAGTCAGAGGCCAGGGATGGAGTCTGTGTCAGGGGACCCCAGGCAGAAACTGTGAGCATTCCAGGCAGCCCAAGAGGGCTGGGAACTGCAGGAGAAGTGACGATTAGGAAGTGAAGGTCCACAGCTAGGCCCCAAGTTCAGAATCCTGGGCTTGGTCAAAGAGCAGTTGGCAAATTCTGCCCCCTGCCCTGCCTCTCCCCATGTGGTTTTTCACTAAAAAGGCTGTGCAGTGCCACGGGGACAGCTAAGCAGGAGGGTTTTCATAGCAGCAAAGAACACAGGTATAATGAGTCCCTGCTCATGGAAGGGAGGTCTGCCAGACCTGAAGGGGATACGGTTGGTGCCCTGCCTAGATCCCTTTTTGCAAGGATGTACCCACCCCTCCTGTGAGTGTTGGATGCTAATGGCAAAGGAGCTTTGCCCTCCACGGAGGGGAGCTCCCTCCCCTACAGACTACCCCCTCCTATCTCCTCTGCAGGGCGCAGCTCACAGCCCCAAACTGAATGATGTGGGGCTGAAAAAGGCCAGCCCTTTTGCCTGAGGATAGGACCATCTCTGTGGGGCAGCTCCTACCAGAGTTCTTGCAGGATCAGTCTGGAGCTAGTTTCCGGCTGATATCGCATCCTTTCTTAGCAAATTTTCCCTGCCTGACTCTATTGCTCTCATTCTGCTTGAGATACTCCCCTCTCACCACCGATCCCCTAAAACATCTGTGGAAGGTTCCTTGGCTCAGGCTCTGTTTGTAGGGATCCCAACTAGGGGCAAGAGGACTGGAGCTCTGGGGTCAAATACACCATAAGGAAGATGCAGACTCCAGCAAGTCTCTCCCAGCCCCAGGCTGGCAGATGGAAGCTGAGAGCCACATACTTCCAAGTTACGGAAAGCTATGAGGCACAGAACTGAGAACGTCGTAAGCACCCATTAAATCCTGGAGGTCTGACTTGACTGATAAAACTCCGTATTTTCATACGGCTGGCTCTCTGCACACCTGCATTTCCGCTTGCCCCTAAGTCCTCATGAGCCAGGCTCTGCAAGGACAATTAATTTCACTTGCTCACCAGATTCAAGCACAATTAGTCACTGAGTTTGCCATTAGTTAATGGCAGGCAGAACCATAAGAACCATCATTTTTCTGTTGGGGGAAGGAATAAAATAAATAAGGCCCAAGAGAAATCCTGATCCACAGCGGCTGCTGGTTGCAGACAAGCTGAAAAACCAATTCTTCAGCCCCCACGTTTGGACGGCACATTCCAAGCTGTGCTGATGATTTTGGACTGTGTGACTTTGATCATCTCAGAGCAGGACTTTCTGACCCACCCCACCCAAAACAGTCAGGGTCACTTGCTGTTAAGCCTGGAAGCTATTTCTAGAACAAATTCTCATAAGCCAAAATGTTCAACAGGACAAGAGATCAAGTGGGACTAGGACAGGTAAGTTTTAATTAAGACCAAGGTCAGGTGTGACGGTTGCAGGCAGACCAAGACTGCCCAGCACCAAGTGGCTAGCAAGTGGGAGGAAGAGGGTCTGCTTGCCTGAGTCATCCCTGTGACTTGGAGGTGGCGGGAAAATGGGGATCAGAGATCAGTATGTTCCTGAATGCCTCAAGAATTGGGGATTTAAAAAGAGGGAAAGAAAAGAGAGGCGGTAATCCCAATGGAGGACCTACCATGTGCTAGGTGCATTCATAGGGTGATCTCTATTAGCCTTTGCAACAGGCTTATGGAGAAGGAATTCGTTTTTCTAGCTAAGAGCCCAAGGAAACAGAGCTGAGAAGATACCAACCTGTAACAGTTGAGTACCAAAGTCAAGGTGATTTCCACCCACCACGGTTCTACTCTCAATATTTTTCTGGTATCTGAGTTGGATAGGGCCTTCCCTGGAGAGAATGGAGTTTTGAGTCTGAACCTGAGTCTCCCCTAGGAAGCAGTGTTTATGAGCTGAGCCATGAATGAAAAGTAGAATGTTGGAGGTAAATAACCTGCAAGAACATTTCAGGGAGTAGGATTAGCATGAGTGATGATGGGTAATGAATGAACAGTAAGGTCCTACCGTACAGCACAGAGTACTATAGTCAATATCTTATGATAAACCACAGTGGAAAAAAATAGTTAAAAAAAGAATATATGTGTGTGTGTGTGTATGTGTGTGTGTGTGTGTGTGTGTGTGTGTATATATATATATATATGTATAACTGAATCATTTTCCTGTACAGCAGTAATTAAAACAACACTGTAAATCAACTATACTTCAATTAAAAATTAAAAAAAGGAGGGCTTCCCTGGTGGCGCAGTGGTTGAGAGTCCACCTGCCGATGCAGGGGACACGGGTTCGTGCCCTGGTCCGGGAGGATCCCACATGCCGCGAAGCGGCTGGGCCCGTGAGCCATGGCCGCTGAGCCTGCGCGTCCGGAGCCTGTGCTCCATGGTGGGAGAGGCCACAGCAGTGAGAGGCCTGCATACCACAAAAAACATTAAAAAAAATAAAATAATAAATAAATAAATAAAGGACATGATGCATTTTGCAGATTGGTGAGATCAGAGAGAAGTGAGCTCATAGAGCTGCATCTTGAGATACACACAAAAAAATACGAAACTGCAAAGAGTGATGGTGCCAGAGCCCCCTCGGACACCAAAAACACCACACTGGAGTCTATAGAAGGGCTTTAAAATAGGAAATGTGCAGGCATCATGCTGTTGCTCATTCTTTAGTTACATGGCACTCAGAGGCCAAGAATCCTGTTTCTCCAACACCAGCCCCCTGCCCCCCAACTTTAAGTTGGCCAGAGCTGAGGCAAGGCCTGGGATGGGCTTCCTGGCAAGAGTGGGGTTGTCACTAATGAGCCTGTCAACTGAGGCCTCAGTGGGGCAGGAGGTTCAGGGCGCTGTTGGGTGCCGATCCACCCCAGGAGGAAACCTCAACTTGGATGATTCAGCAGAGAAGCATTTTTTCTTATTCATGTCCTGAAGGGAAAGATCAAAGAGTGGACATAATGTACTCATTTCTACTTCTCCACCAGCCTCCTTCAAACATGTTCAAAGACAATTATGGCCTCAGGCTTTCCTTTTGCCCTTTCTCAAGCCCTAAGAGCAGAAATCGTAAACTGGGAAGAGTGGACTTCTAGAAGGGTCAATACCCAAACATGAGCTTCTTCAACAGGTTGTGTCCGTGGAGAGGTCTCATCACCTCCAATGGTCTTTGCATCTTTATACTCGGGTTCCTTTGTCCACCTGAATCTCACCTTTAATCTCATTTTCTCTGGTCTTCTTAGAGACTAGACCCCTTGATCAGTCCCAGTTCCTCTTTCTCTTACCCCTGGTTATGCTCATTCTAGAAGCACAACCAGGTCTGCCTTATCTGAAAACAATAACTACAACATGCAAATCTCCCTGGACAGCTCCTCTCCTGACCCCAACCCTACGCCATCACCTCTACAAGCTACAGCCTTCTCTCCCTTGCCTCTTACTGTTAAAATTCTCAGTAACAATATATCCTCACTTCTTCAAGTTGGGTTTATACTCCTTGAAATTTAAATTACACCCTTAGCATGCAACTAAATTTCTCTATCTATGGATAAAGGAGAGGGAGTTATACTCAGCTAAGTCCCACCCTATATGTTAACATGCATCATTATAGGTAATCTACACCTGCCATAAGAGAAACCAGGCTCTCAAAGAGTGCTGATGACCTAATTTGTCATTTAACCCAGCGTTTGTTCTAGTCTCTCGTGCCCCGTCACATCTAGAGACAGGACATCTTCCTGGTGGCAAGAGGCCTAACTGCCATGGCAGCGATTCTCAGTGGTGGTGGGGGCATAGTTTCAACACCCCGCCCACAGGATTCTGAAATCAACCCTGGACCAACCGCCTCCCCTCCCCTGCTGCATCCCCACAATGCTTGCTCCTTGGAACACCATGCCAATCCAGCTCCTCGGGCCTCCCCCGCACCTCCCTAACCACAGATCTCCCTCTTCTTCCTTGGCCATACCCTACATGCAACTCCTGTCCAAGGTCTGTCCATGCCCTCCTGGTTATACAATCTACAGTATCTCCACTGAGAATTCGTTAACGTCGACAATGATGAGTGCATTTCCTGGCAGGGAGCTCTGAAAGCTCTGGGTTTAGCAGTCTTTACTTGTCTCAGACCAGTAGGTATACATTTCTAGCTGTTCCTCAACCCATCCTAGGGGGATCTGGGAAGGCCTCCTGGAGGAGGTAACACTGAACTGAGTCTTCAGGGGCAGAGAGAGACATAAGTTCCCTGGAGAAGCAGGAGAGCAGATTCTTCCAGGCAGAAGGAGAAGGATGCAGAACAGGGGATGCAGAGCCAGGAAGCGCCCAGTCTG
Source organism: Aethalodelphis obliquidens (assembly GCF_003676395.1). Taxonomy (NCBI): domain Eukaryota; kingdom Metazoa; phylum Chordata; class Mammalia; order Artiodactyla; family Delphinidae; genus Aethalodelphis; species Aethalodelphis obliquidens. The sequence goes on along the minus strand of NW_020837981.1, from coordinate 1,598,390 downwards.
CTAGGGAAATGTGTCACTGGTGGGGGTAGGGAAGTACATGAGGCAAAAATGTTTCCAGAGAAATGACATCTAGCTGAAAAGAAAATGAAAGAGAATCTAACAAGGCAGCAAGTATCCCTAAATTAATTTCAGAATACAAAGGCAATCCACCTGCTGGAGTCACTGCGGTGCTATTAACATACTCCAGTCCCTGTCATTGAGGCAGCCCCACTCCCTGTAAAGAGTAGCATGAGAGTGTTGAGCAGGAAATGATGGTGATGGCCTAGGGAGGGGGTAGTGGGTCAGTGTGGGTGGTTAGAGAAGGAGTCACGTGGCTCTGGGAGGGCAGCTTGGGTTCTACTGCATCTGCCTTAACCTTGACCACATCAGGCCACATGGTGGCCTACACTACCAACCCGTTCCTCCTTTCTCTGCCCAAGCCTGGTCCTCTGGCCATTCCACAGAGGTCCTGGAACTCCCAATAATATTGCAGGGTCACTGTGAGAGTAAGTGTGCACGGACTGGAGGGAGGGTGCAGAGTATGACAAGGAAACTAGGCAGCAGGAAGCCCCAGAGAGGCCAAGCTTAATACCTTTCACCCTCCTCTTCAGGCCACGCCCCACCAGCACACACATTCTGCCAGTCACCCTCTGCTGTGTCTTCTTCCACTGGTGCTTCTTCCACTAGAGCTGCCCCCTGGAGGTAATACCCTCATCCCTTCCTTAGCCCAGGAACTCACAACTTCTCTCTCCAATATGTTCACACAAACGCATCTCCCAAACGTGTCACCATGATCATGGCTGACTCCTGATCGAAACCCTCATTCTCCAAGTCATTAACTGTAAAAATTCTTGATCTCACGTGCAGGGCCCTCCATCCACGAACCTGGCCCAACCTCAGGTCCAAGTTTATTCCCCTGGCTCCCCTATGAGCCCCGCTCTCCACCTAGTCTGAACCCAAGAAGGGAGAAAAGGAGCACTTAAGGAATTATCTGGATACCTCCTTGGGGTCCGGCAGTGCATCCAACACTTCCAAATGCATTAGCTTCTAAAAAAAAAAGTCCAAACAACCCTCACAAAGCAGATATTAGTATTTTCATTTATTTCTGGAAAAAGAAAAAAGAAAGAAAACTAGAACCAGAAGAGTTAGGTTGCGCAAGGTTTATTAATTTCCAGAGCAAGGACTCGGGCCCTTGTCTGACAGCCTCCACAGCTTTGCTCCTTTCACTCCAACCTGATGCTTCCCCAGAATACTCTCTAAATTCCCACCTCTGCTTTTACCCAACATGCATTGCCTCTTTACCTGGAATGCCCCGCTCACCATCACTTTCTAAATCTTACACCTCCTTCACAACCCAGCTCCTTTCCTGCCACCTCAGCTGAAAATAATTATTTCCTCCACAGTGCCTTTGGCCCACGCATCTGACACATTGCTCTGGGTTGTTCTGCTGGCATTTCTACTTCTCTCTTATTTCCCATGTCAAACAGCAAAGTCTCTAGTGAAAGGTCCTTTCCAAGGACGACAGTATATGCCCCCACTCTGCCCACACATCGTCAGCACAGTGTTTAGGCAGAGCTGATGCTCAACTAGAGTTGAATGAATGTCAGGGTTCCCCAGGCAATTCATTCAAAAGCACCCTCTCAGTGTACTTCCTGGAAGAGCTTACACACTAGCAAACACGGCGAGAGCATCCCATCCCCTCTCTTATCATGGCCTGGAGTATTTTTTACGTGAAAGCAGTAGTAGAGAGCAACAGGTCCTGGATGATGAGGACAGGAAAGACAGACTTACCTTCTCAGAACCAGCAGGCTTCTCTGTAGCAAGAGACAAGGGTCTCAACCAAGGCCTTGAAGATGTGGGGAAATGGTAATGAGTCAATATAAGAAGGCTATGGGAGGAAGCCCAGGACCACAGAGCTTTCATGAGCTGTCAGGTAACAGTGCGCAGGGCTCTTCACTTCCCAGATCCTCTATTTCCTCTTCAGTGAAATGGGAATAATACGGCACCCACCTCCCAGAGAGTTGGGACGATGAGATTATGAGACATAATGACATGTTGATAACACATGTACTAGAGGGTTCAGCGCATAGCGGTTGTACAGCATTTATGGACTATGGTCGGTGGAATGAATGTCCAACAACAGGCTCTGAAAAAATAAGCAAGTAAATAAATAAAAATAAATAAAAAGCCCTGAATTGTAGAGTGTGCCGATTTCTATGGTATGATACTTCCACCATGGCCAATTTCAAGCTAAAATCACCATAGTTTGATGTCACCAAACTATGACTGAGTCGACTCCAGCATACCACCGCTGGTGGCTCACAAAAAAAAAAAAAAAAAGTGTTAATTCCATGTGCCACTCTCTCCACCTCCCTGTAAATAAAGACAGACTTCTCTGCTAGGTGAAAAAGGAAACAACTACGACTTCCAATTGGGGTATGGAGAGAAGACTGAGACCTCAGGCGCCCCCAGCAGAGGCTGAGCATGCCCTGAGCCTGCCTGCATGCCCTCAGCAGCACAGACTTGACTGGGTGGAGTGCCTGGGGTGTGGCCAAGCTCATGGAACGTAGGCACCTGGACAGAATCACAAGCTTGCCTGTTCTGAGAGTTCTCTTCAAATGCCCAAGAGCCTCCTTTTGGCATCCATCTCCAGGGAAGATGGCTCACGGCTAGACAACTTTTCAGTTGTGGTCATTTCTCAATTTCCAAGGATATGAAGAACATCCTACGTTTTTCTTCATGATTAATTTCTGTTTCATTTCTCAGTTTGCCTCAACCAGTCTGGTAAAGCAACCTCTTCTTATAATCAGTACTTAAGTGATACTCAGTGCCTAGGGCAACATGTCGGACTAGTAGCCCTCACATCCAGCTCACGACCACTCCCAAATAAACAGCAATTCCAACAGAGATCCCGTTTATCTCTGCCTGAAACCTACTCAACATCAGAGACCTCACTTTATAGGAAATTCTAGAGGCTTGTTGTAGACATGCAGAAGGAAAATAGGGAAACAAAATTTCACTGGACAGAAGTGAAAATGAGCTTCTACAGAGATGTTTTTAGGGATGTGTGAGTGCCAGAATAGACAGGGTAAGCTCCAAGTCTCTCTCAATAACAATAGACAAATCTGATTGGAGAGGTGATCTCTAGACCTTAAGAGAGGAATTTTTGAAATTTTTGATCTGACAAAGAAAGTATGAGCGAATCATCACAATACTGTTTTAGAGCCCTTAGTGAAGACTTGACATGGGGCACAGGAAGTGTCCTGAGGACTGGTAATCTGAGACACGGTGCTGCGGACCATACAAAGCCATGATATCTACTCTAAAGCAAACATCTTTCCTCCTTTCCTCCTTACGAGCAGCAGAAAATTGCCATGCAATCCTTGGGATGCCAGCTTTTTATGGTCATTGGTCATGAACAAATGCTTGAAACACAGCACTGAAGATGTCTAGCAAAATCTGACAGGAGAAAAAATTAAAGACTTAAATAGTCCTACAAGTATTAGAGAAACTAAACCCATATTTTGAAACCTTCCTGCATTGAAAATTCTTGGCCCAGTTAGCTTCACTAGTGTGCTACCAAATACTGAAGAACTAAATATTTCCAGTCTTCAACAGATTCTTGCAGATAATAGCCAATGAGTTTCTTCCTGTAATCAAGTGTCTAAATGCTCATTAAACCTATTTCCTCTTACTGGACACAATGGAAAACTACATTTTCTAGCCTTGCTGGCAGTTAGACTGGGGCCACGTGCTAGATTCAAATTAATGGCATATGGACTTAAATTATGTATAAAAATTCTAGACCAGACCATAAAACCTGAGCCCATATACTCTTTCCCCTTCCATGGAAAACTCAGCAACCACACATTTAAGATGAGAGCCTTACAGTACGCCCAGATTTTGGACCCTTAATCATCCCCATGCCAAAAGGAGTCTCCTGAACTATTCTAGACTATAATGCAACCAAAATGAATTGTATTAAGGCATTTTGGCATTTAACTGTTATCACAATATAGCACAGATTAACCTGACAGATACTCATACCCCTAACCCAACTGATGAAACTAGCATAACTTTCACAACAAAATCTGACAAAGATAGTAGGAGAATGGAAATTAGAGGCCAACTTAATCACAAATATAGATGTAAAAATCCTAAATAAAATATCGGGAAAATGAATACAGCAATATATATTTTAAAAGATAAACACTGTGACTTAATTGGTTTTTTTAGAAATGCAAAGTTGGTTTAGCATTAGAAATATCAATGCAATTTACCATGTTAACATAATAAAACAGGAAAAAAACCCTATGATCATCTTCATAGATGTAGAAAAAGCATTTAATAAAAATGTAATATCCATTCACCTTAAGAAAAAACAAAAACTCTAAGCTTCATAAGAATGAAGGAATTTCTTAATCATAGTTACCTGGAAAACATATCAAACATCATTCTAAATGGCAAAATACTGAAAGCTTCCCTTTTGAGACAAGAAACAAGATGAGTAGTATTAGTGAGCTCAGGCTGCCATAACAAAATAACAAAAACTGGTGGTTTAAACAACAGAAATATGTTTTCTCACAGTTTTGGAGTCTGGAAGTCTGAGATCACGGTTAACTTCTTGGGGGGGACAATTCAGTCCATAGCACTCCATCCCTGGCCTGCCAAAATCATGTCCTTATTGCAGTCCAAATACATCGATTCCATCCCAGTAGCCCCCAAAGTCTTAACTCACTTCAACATCAATTCTAAAGTCCAAAGTCTCATCTAAATATCTAAATCAGATGTGATAATGGAGATACAATTCATCCTGAGGCAAAATTTGTCTCCAGCTGTGAATCTATGAAATCAGACACGTTATGTGTTTCCAAAATATAAATGGGAGGACAGGCATAGGATAGACACTCCTATTCTAAAGGGAGAAACTGGAAGGAAGGAAGGCATGACAGGTCCCACACAAGTTCAAAACCTAGCTAAGGTAAATTCCATTAGATCTTAAGGCTGGAGAATTATCCTCTTTGGTCAAATACCCTGCCTTCCGCTGGGTTGCCACCCTCAAGGTCTGTAAGGCCACTCCTCCCCCTTGGCTCTCTGAGGACCCTGCACATGAGGCTCTCTGGAGAGGGCAGCTCCACCCCTGAGGCACTGGGCAGAGTGATCTCAACCCACTGAAACCAGAGAGGTGGGCCCCACCCTTTGAAATCAGGGCAAAACCAAATTTGTCCCTGGGCCTATGATGGGAGTGGTAGCCCTGAAGATATCTGAATCACCTTCCTGGAAATTCTTCCCTTTTCTTGAAGAATAGCATATGTTCACAGCCAAATAAATCTATGGTCCAGGTCTATTGAATCCAAAGGTTCGAGTGACTTCCTGCCCTCCATCCCACTTTCTCTGACTCCTTTAGTTCAAACTGGAAATGTCTTTGTTGGTGTGAATCCCACTCTACTCCAGGATTTTGCAGAGATGGCTGATTAAGTCCATGAGGCACACCTGGGTTCTCTTTATTAAATGGCTGTTCAGCCAGACCATTAGTGTTCTCTTCAGAACACGATTTCTCATTTTCTGCAATAGGATAGGCTGAGAATTTCCCAAATATTCAACTTGTGGTTCCTTTTTGATGAACAATTCCTCCTTCAATTCATCTCTCCTTTCACCGTTTACTGTAATGAATCAGGAGAAAGCAAGCTGCTCCTTTGACACTTAGAAATCTCCTCAGCTGAATATCTAATTTCCTTGTCTGCGACTTCTACCTTCCACAAAACACTAGAATATAGTCAAGTTCTTTGCCACTTTATAGCGAGGACTGTACTTCTTACAGTTTCCAGTAACATGATCCTATTTCCATCAGAGACCTCACCAGAACTCCCCTCAAAATCCATACTACTAGCACACACCTTAAACCCCTCCAGTCTCTATCCATTACCAGCTCCACAGCTGCTTCCACATGTTTAGGTATCTGTTACAGTAGCACCCCACTTTAGCACCAACATCTGTATTAGTCAGCTCAGACTACCGAAACAAAATACCACAGACTGGATGGTTTGAAAAACAGAAATATATTTTCTCACAATTCTGGAGGCTGGAGGTCCAAGATCAGGGTGCCAGCATGGTCAGGTTCTGCTGAGAGATCTCCTCTGGCTTGCAGACGGCCACCTTCTCACTGTGTCCTCACATGTCAGAGAGATAGAGAGAGAGAGAAATCTCTCTTCCTCTTCTTATAAGGCCACAGTCCTATCGGATTAGAGCCCCATCCTTATGATCTCATTTATCCTACTAACTCCTAGAGACCCCATCTCCAGATACAGTCACATTGGAGGTTAGGGCTTCAACATATGAATTTTGGGGAGACACATTTCAGTCCACAGCATCCACTAACATTGTTTATATTCAACATTATGTTGGAGGTCCTATTTAGTGCATTAAATGAAAGGAGAATGAAACTCTAAGGAATTGAACAAATAAACAAAATCCTGATTTTTCACAAATGATATGACTGTGTACATAGAAATTCTAAAAGACTCTATAGTTAAATTACTAGAATTATGACTGCTCTGAAAAGCAGTTACATTTAAAATAAATAAACTAAATTATTTTTCTACATATTAGCAACATAAATATTCAAGATAAAGTTAAAAATTATAAGATACCATTTAAAATGGCATCAAAATTTCAAATACCAAGTAATAAATCTAACAAAAGGTGTTTACGTCTTTGTCACAAAAACATTATTGAGAGAAATTAAATTGAAAGAAAGAATATTTATATAAATGGAGAGACTACTATTTACATGAGTTGGAATATCCAATATTGAAGAAAAAAATTAAAATAAATAAATAATAAATGAAAAGAGAGATATACTATGCTCATGAATAGAAAGACTCATGCCCAAAAGGGGCCAATTATCTCAAAATTTATCTAGAAATATGTTATAATTTTGTTTTGGGGAAATATAAGAAACTTATTTTTAAATGTTTTGAAAGAATTATGCTTTAAGGCAGTTCTGGAGAAGAAAAACAAAGATGAGTGTGGCAATTACAAAAGTATACCGTGCATAGGGGCGGACAAATAGACCATTCAAAGAGAAAGAAAGCCCAGACAGGGTCTCAGGGACATATAAAGCCTGTTTATGTGATAAAAGAGGCACTGGCAACAGTGGCGCCTGTCCAAACCCATAGCACTTTATAGGAGAAAGAGTGGTAGAATATAAATTATATAAATTGTGATACAGGAATCTAACTGTAATACAAATGTATCACATAACCTCTGAAGGGTATGGGGAAGAACAAGCTTACCCAGGTAACTTTGGCAAACAATGTTTTACTGAAAGGTGTAAGGCTAAGGACAAAAGGTAGTGCTCATAAATGCTGTGTTCTAGTTGGTAAATTTGTCTCTCGTGGAATAATGAGATCAGTTCTGAAACCGGTTCATGTATTCACCGGGATTGAAAAAATAAGTAAATGAATGATAGATAGTGGGACCCAGGTTTCTGACTGTTGGAGAGGGAAATTACAGAGAAGCAAAGGGAGAAAACTAGAATGTAACATGTGACACTGAATTAGAAGCAGAGACAACGCTATGAATTCACGTGTAACTTAGTAAAGATACAGATGAACAGATAAAGAAACAAATATAAACACATGGGTTAGTGAACAGATAGACAGACAGATAGATAACTTCCTAGCTCTAACCTCTGAGAGGGTCTAGAAGCAGTGATGCCCCAGTAGCAGTGAGCACAGCTAGAACCTGCATGTTAGATTCCAATACCATTCTTAAACAAAAGAAGCCAGGCTCCTTGGATAAATGGCTGATTCTAGGTCTGGGGCAGGATCTCGTGGAAAAGATGATTGTGAAAAATCCGGTAGTGTCAGCAAGCAAAGAAGTGCTAAAATATAAAAGAATGGGGGTATGCCACAGGAGCCAACCCAAAACAGCTCCCAATGGCCCAAGCCAAAATAACTTGAGTAACAGAATAAACGCAGTAGTACTGGATTATCATTTGAAGCATAAAATATTCATGAGTCCATACTAATAGAAATTAATAACTGAATAAATAAATAAATAGGGAGAGAAGGGATAAATTTCCCTTAGAGGAAAACTCCAAATAGCTTATGTAGATATTCACTCCTCTAGAAAGTGGAACTTATCCCCTCAACCCTGAGTGTGGGCTGTGCTTAATGACTCGCTTCTCAAGGACAGAGTACAGAAAAGATGAAAATGTAACTTCACATTAGAGAAACCTGGAAAACACTACCTTGGCCAGGTGAACAAGGCTAACATCACCAGTCATGAATAATGTCCACAGAATGTAATCCTGATATGATGTCAGGAGAAGGACATTTCTTCTCTATGGTCTTCCTCACAAAAACCCACAGGAAAAAAATAAATAAATAAAAGCAAGCAAACCCCAACTGAGGAACTTTCTACAAATTATCTGTTATACAATAATACAACACTCCTCAAAAACTGCCAAGGACATGAAAAACAAGGAAAGTCTGAATAACAGTCACCGACTAAGGAGACATGATAAATAAGTGCAACATGGGATCCTGGATGGAATCCCGGAAAAGACAAACGACACTGGGGAAAACTGGTGAAATCAAAACAAACTGTGGCATTTAGTTAATAGTAATTTAAATAGTAATAGTAAATGCTGGATTTTAGTCATGACAAATATGCTATCATAATATGAGATGTTACCACAGGTGAAACTGGGTGAGAAGTATACAGAAATTCTCTGTACTATTTGCTCAACTTTTCTGTAAATATCAACTATTCTAAAATAAAATGTTTATTTAAAAGAATCACAGGGGAAAGCATGGGTTTTTTCAATAAATGGTGCTGTAAAAATAGTTTATTCACATGGGTTAAATGATATTCTCAAAAACAAATTCAAGGTGAATAAAAAATCTATATGTGAAAAATCAATGTCGTACAATGTTTAATACAAATTATATGACTTGGAGTTAGGTATGATATATTAAAATAACACACAAACAGAACAAACCCTAAAGGGATAACTGATAAAGCTGACTAAGTTAATATTAAAATCTTCTTCACAAAAGATACTGTAAAAAAAATATATATATAAGCCCAGACAGGAAGAAAATAGTTATATACACATAACAGATAAATGTAAGCTTAGTAAGAATAAAACTAATAATCCAATTGAATAAAAGCAAAAGCAAGAAGTATGAAAAGGAAATGTGCAAAAAAATAAGGCTGAGTGGAAATAAACTTACGAAAAAATGCTTAACCTCACTTGTAATCAGGAAACTGCAAATTAACATAGTCATAAAATACCAGACTTATAAGATCTTCAAAAGTGAAAAGTGTGAAATCATCAAATATTCAGAACATTGACAAGCAATGGGTATTTTCTTTCACAGTTATTGAGAATGCAAATTTGCAAAACCACATTAGAGAGCAATTTGACAATATCTAATAAAATCAAACAGGCCTGTACCAATGAGCCAGAAATTCTAGTTCAAGGTCTGTATCCCAAGAAACATATCCATGTGTTCACAAAACACATATAAAAATGCACAAGGCAGGGCTGTCAATACTGGCAAAATATTGGAAATAATCCAATGTCAGTAGGGAGATAAGTAAATATACGTGCTTGTATAATTAAAATATACTCCACTATATAGTATCTAAATAAATGGACTAGACCTTTATGTATAAAATATTGACTGTAGGGACTTCCCTGGTGGTGCAGTGGTTAAGAATCCACTTGCTAGTGCAGGGGAAAACGGGTTCGATCCCTGGTCGGGGAAGGTCCCACATGCCACGGAGCAACTAAGCCCGTGTGCCACAACTACTGAGCCCACGAGCCACAACTCGTGAAGCCGGTGCACCTAGAGTCTGTGCTCCACAACAAGAGAAGCCACCGCAATGAGAAGCCCGCGCACCGCAACTAGAGAAAGCCTGCACGCAGCAACGAAGACCCAACGCAGCCAAAAATAAATTTAAAAAAAATTGATTGTAAAGTGCAATACATAGAAGACCTTCTACTGTATATAGATTATATGCTACAATACTACCTATATACATTTGAAGGTATTAAAAATATTACACTGAATATTTTAAACGTATAGATATAAATATATTAAAAGAAATAGTAAATATATTAAAATAATCCTGTATTTTATTTATAGATGCATATTATATAGAGTAAAATTTTATTTATATATATGTAAACTCAACACACTCTGAATTCATGTCAGAAAATGCCTCTGGGTAGAATAAAAGGTAATGAAACCGGGAATAGGTTCAAATGTGTGTTCAGCTGTGTCTATAAGATTTTATTTCAAAAACATAATTTGAAGCAAATTGATTAAGTAACATTTGCTACATGTGGGTGGTAGGGCAAAAGTCTTTGTTATATTATTTTTAATTTTTTTTCACAATTTAAATGTTGTACAAAACCCAGGATAACTAATGAGATGTGAACTATGCTACAAATACAAATATTGAGCAAACCCTGAATTCATGTACTTATAGAACTAATATTTGTAAATCCTGGGTTATGGTTGTTACAGAAAAGGAATGCAAATGTCATAATTTTTTACCATGCATATAAATACAATAACTAGTAAAAAAAAAAAATGAAAGTAATGCTCAGGGAAATGGGGAGAATATCTGTGTATGGTATTTCTCTTTTTTCCATAGTAGAGATTCAAATAATTGAAGCAGGTGGTTGTAAAGTATTTGGATTCCTTCAGTTTTTCAGATATGATTTTATAACTACAAAGAATAATTTAGGAACTAATATTTCCTGCTATAAATAAATATTTATTAAATTTCAGCAGTATCTTTAGTTCTACTTTTTTTCATTTTTCTTCAAAGTCAAGAAAAAATAAATGTAAAAATGTAATGATTTCACTAAAAATAAATGTGATCATATGATCCCATTGTTTCCTAGATTACCTCTCTGTATCCATAAGTATGCAGAGTCAGACACCTAAAATTATTTTCTCCAAATGGAAATATTGATTATTTTAGGGGGAAGGGGAAGAATTTTGGTGATTGTTAGTATTTTTTATTTGAATTTTTATGGTAAGATTAAGAAATATTTATAAAAAAGAATACAGTCACTATTATTTTAAGACTCATGAAGCAATGACAATGAAGTACCACATGCCAGAAGAGGACAGCGTGACAAGGAATTTTAAAGAAAGGAATACCAACTAAATTGGAAAAGTTCAAGAACAATTCAAGGAAGAACAGACTTTAACCAGACCTGGAAGAGTAAAGTGTCACAAAGAATGGAAGGATGGAATGTGTGTTGGGTAGTGGGGGAAATTAACTTGAAAAAGACTGGTTCACTGACAGTGAAATGACTATATTCAAAAATACAGGAATATTTAAATACTAAAATATTTAAATATTAAACATTTAAATATTACTGTGTAGGAAATACAGTATAGTAATGATACAATTTCAATAGAGGGAGTTGGCCATTAATATTGATATGTGTAAAGTCCTAGGAAAGCATAGAAAAATGGGATTGTTCAGAGTCTGGTAGATCACAGAAGGATTCACAGAGGATGGAGTACTTGAGTAGATTCTCAAATAGAAAATTATGAATTTTCCAGGAAGGTGAGGGCTAATATTCCATGATGGAAAAAAAATGCAAAAGGACAGAAAGGAGACAACTTGTGATTAAAACGTGTGTGAGGAGAAATGGAGAAGGGTGAGGCTGCAAAGGCAGGCAAGGATAACGTTCTTGCCTTCGGTGCTTTCTGGAAGAGCTTATATCTAGCAGAAAATCACTAATAGATTCTTTCTTGGAGCGGGGTGGAAATGGGAAATAACATGATCAAATTTGTCTTTTAAAAAGATGGTCAGAAGGAAATGGATGAAAGAAAAGCAGAAAAGATGGGTTTAAACACTTCCAAAGGCCGGGAGGAAGACATCCAGGTTTGTGAGCCTCTTCTCTAACAGTACAGTGAAGAGGGGAAGATTTTGAGAAATAATAATGAGGCAGACAATCTATAGGTGGAAAATGATTTCCTGTGGGAAATGGGGACAGGCTGGGTTAAGGATGACTGAGTGACCTGGTGGATGGTGATGCTCTTCAACTAATGAATGATGTTGGTGGGATAGTTTGGGGGCTGAGCTAATGAGCTCAGCATTGAACAAGTTGACTTTAAGTGCCTGGCCTGGACCGAGGCCACGGATGTCACATCTTCTGCATTTGGTGGTAACTGAAGCCTTCAGGATGGATGAGATTGGCAGTGAAGGTCAGGAGAGTGAGCAGAGCAGTGAGCCGAATGTGTAAGCCTGGAAATACACCAGTCAGGCATCCCCTAGACTGTCCTGGATATAAGTGGCTGATTATTTTTAGGCGGCCTGTCAGATTTCATTTATCCAGCTTGCTGGTTTCAGCACTTTGTTCCATGTTGTTGATACCATTTAGAGTCTCGATTCTATCAGTCAACATATTAACCATCCTAAGATGTTTCCGCTGAAAATGGTTTCTAGCTAGCACGCACTAGTCTCCCAACTTCTTAGTAAAATAACCAGAGCAAGGATAAAATGTCACATGATCACTCAAAACTTAACAACTCTCTGAAATAGAAAATGTGCTGTTCCTTTGCAAACATTTCTGGAACTGGTACAGAAAGTCTAAGAAGAAAACAGCCAGAAGTGAAAAGTCAACAGAATGAGATGTAAAGGAAAATGGTTTATAAAATAAAGAATTGCAAGTGAAAAATTGTAATTGCTTAAATAAAATCCATGTTGACAGTAGAGAACACAGAATAAATTGTATGAATGACACACTTCAAAAGTTGGCTCTGAATCCAGAGTAAAAGAATAAAGAAATGGAAGGAAAATGAAAATAAATTGATGATAGTTGCAGAGGCAAAAGACCAGAGCACCACCCTCAGAATAGAGTAGTTGCTAAGATACATGTAAAAAGTATAGTAGAAGTAATAGCTAAAGTTGTACTTTAAAAAAAATCCTCAAATACAACAAAAAAACAAAATACAGGAGAAGGAAAGTTGAAAGAGTTTATCACATTCAAAGGGAAACCAATGAAAAGAAACCTACACTACTTGTACACATACTAACAAAAATCTGTCAGAAATACCCTACAGGGGCTTCCCTGGTGGCGCAGTGGTTGAGAACCTGCCTGCTAATGCAGGGGACATGGGTTCGTGCCCTGGTCTGGGAGGATCCCACATGCCACAGAGCAACTAGGCCCGTGAGCCACAACTACTGAGCCTGCGCGTCTGGAGCCTGTGCTCCGCAACAAGAGAGGCCGCGACAGTGAGAGGCCCACGCACCATGATGAAGAGTGGCCCCCGCTTGCCACAACTAGAGAAAGCCCTAGCACAGAGACGAAGACCCAACACAGCAAAAATAAACTAATTAATTAATAAACTCCTACCCCCAACATCTAAAAAAAAAAAAAAAACCTTTGAAGTATTTCATCTTAAAAAAAAAAAAACATTACCCTACAATTCAAGCTTAAGAATGGAAAGCAGGACAGATCCAAAGGAAGAAAAATAAAGCTGGTCATTCATCTCATGTGGAATCTACATTCTACAGAATATAAACTTGGATGCACTGAGTTATCCTTCATATCCAAAGAACCAGAAATGAAACATATCTGCAGAAATGAAGGCGTTTTGAAAAGAAAATGCCTAGAGTCTGATGTTAAAACACCTACCAAAAACATTAACCAATCAAGAGTTAAATTGACACTAAGAACATCAACCAATCAAGGGTTAAACTGACATTAAGAACCTAAACATAGGAAAACCATATATAAAATGATTTTCAGATTTTCCAAAAAAATAATCAGCAGGAACAATACTCTACCTTTCAAACTTATCTTAAAGAGAAAGATTTTAATAAACCATACCTATTTGAACTGGCCATGAATTAAATCTGCAATAAAATAAGTATATATTGAAATATGCGGTCTTGTAATTTTGTACTTTGATTTGTGCATTTGTCTTTAATGAATATGTATTTTTAATAATCAACTTTGTATAAAACATATTATATGTCCTTGAAATTTTATATCATCTGGGAAATTGATCAGTATGTCTTTGATATCTTAATGTTAAGACTTTGATGATTATTGAACACAGTGGTTCCAAGGTCAGAACTTTATGCCTCTCGACTAGGCAGGCATCTGCCAAGTTAAATCAAATATTATTTAATTAATGGTTTGGGACATTTTTTAAAACTTACAAACCTTACAATTACAAATCTATTTAACTATAAACCACATTTTCCCTCTTATTCACAAGATTACTATGTAAGAGCATCAAATGTATTGCTTAAATCAATATATAATATGTTTATACGACTATTCTATTTTGCCAGTCTAATAAGCCTATCAGAAACAAACAAAAACGAATTGAAAGAGGTTAGCCTAACCCAATATGATTTGTTCTTGGGGAACTGGTACCACCTCCTAGGAATCACCTTTTCGTTTCTAAGTATTTGCAAATCTGTTTTCAATTAAATCATTCATAAATTTTGCCATGGTTGCACATCAAATTCACTAGCATATCAAATAAAAAATTCAACTGCTTTTCAAAAGGTTAGATATTTAAACATCATCAATAATCTGACCCTATTCTCATTTTTAAATATTATAAGCAGTGCACTTGCATATATATCTGCAATTTTCTAATGTCTTGGGATGGTTATCCAATTGAATCTGGAAGCAAGATTTAAAAGGCATCAGGGAAAAATGATTTATTTATTTATCGAGGACCAACTGAATGCCAACACCAGGCTGGATCTTATAAAGTTCAATTTAATTAACTGACATAACACACCACTGAACTGGTAGGTTTGTGTCTATTTTGGAGATGAGAAAACTATGGCTCTGATCTATGAAGTGACCATCTAAAATCACACAGACAGCAAGCCACTATGCTAGCACCATGTTCGAGTCCCATGATTTTTATATTGCAGCAGTGATTCTGCTTCACTTTATCATCCATTCATACCAGCCAGGATTCCTTAAGCACTGGCATTCTCTTTCCTTGTGACAGTTTTAAAATCAAAACTAGAGTTTAGAAATTAATTCTGCCTAAACTTTACATTTGTTTTCTTCAGCATTTTTCCCAATTTAAGCTAATTCTGTAACTTGGCCCTACCTGCATGTGTTTTCTTTTTCTTTTTTTTAAATTTATTTATTTTAACTTATTTATTTTTGGCTGTGTTGGGTCTTCATTGCTGCATGCGGGCCTTCTCTAGTTGCAGCAAGTGGAGGCTACTCTTCGTTGCAGTGTGTGGGCTTCTCATTGCAGTGGCTTCTCTTGTTGTGGAGCACGGGCTTTAGTAGTTGTGGCTCACAGGCTCAGTAATTGTGGCTTGCAGGCTCTAGAGTGCAGGCACTTTAGTTATGGCGCACAGGCATAGCTGCTCCACAGCATGTGGGATCTTCCCGGACCAGGGGTCAAACCCATGTCCCCTGCAGTGGCAGGTGGATTCTTAACGACTGCACCACCAGGGAAGTCTCATGTGTTTTCAAGTAGATGTGCCTGTTTTGTTTTATTACCCTGTGCACTATCTCTCAACTTCTGTACTTGTCTTTTAGCTGTCTGACCCCAAGGGAGATGCCCTGGGCATCGGCTTGCTGAACCTTCCTCACTGTGATCATTTGTGATTAGACAACTACCATTTTATGATTTAAAGACCTTCCCTTCTGAAATTTCTTGTAATCTGAGATAACTGTCAAGTTATGCCTAGCTATTTTTCTATTTCAGGTCTATTATAATAAATTTCGATAAGACAGTTTCTCTTTCCCCAAAACTTCTCATTACTTGCATTATCAACACATTATTTTCTTTCTATAATAATTAAAATGTGAACAGATCCACATGGCCCCAAATTTGCCATAAATATGCTGGTTGTTTTCCAAGACACTTGACCTGGGCTTGTTAGAAGACAGTTACTGAACACCAAGAACACCCAGGTTGGCTGGAAGATGGATGGTTCCATAGTCATTGAACACCAAGAGCAATGACCAACTCATTGAAACTACTTCATTTCCACTTCAGAGGATACTGGAATCGGGGTTCCATTGTACACTGGGTGGTCTCACTTCAAACTGTCACTGTATCCCTCTCGCTCTCAGTAGCACTTGATATAGCCTCACTGGTACCCAAATGTCCCACATGATACTATACAAGCCCAATGAGGAGCTCATTCTCAACAACAGATATTCTTCTCCCTGGTTTCACCAGCAGCCCCATTTTTGCTACTTTCTCTCTATATTCAACCATTTCTTCCTCCAGCTTTCAAATGCTCATTTTTGTTATTATTTATTTTCCTACTGACTCTAGGTTACCTGAGTCTGTCAAGTTCTCTTGTCCATTCATTCATGCACCTGTCCAACCCTACTAAGTTCTAGCTAAGCACAAAGCCCTTTACTTAGGATGGAGAATCCTAATATGACTCTTTCTACCCTCAAAGAGCTCATGGTCTAATAAAGGAGATAACTTATAATTGAACAGTAATAATTCAATTTAATAAGTCTGATGATAGAAACACAAAGAGAACAAATAAATCAACAGTTAAAATTCAATTTAAGAAGTTCTATATGGAAAAAAAATAAGGGAAGGAAAACCATACAGGATTAAAAAAAAAACCTGCATCTTAAAAAAGTTCAACTCTTACACTAGCTAAGTACTGGAAGTACATATATCGAGATACCCACCACGGCTTAGCAACCTGAGGCAAAACGGAATATACATGTAGTTATAAAGTTGAGTCTGGAAGGGTGGCTAAGGTCAAGTGAAGATTCTGTGCTAAAGAAGCTGAATTGTTAACCTGAAATGTATGGGGAACCACTGGAAATTTAAAAGCAAGTAACTGACTTGATCAGAATTTATTTTACAAAGATGTTTCTGCTGGCTATACAGAGAAAGGTTTGAAGGAGTTCTTCAAGAAAGAAAACAGAGAGTCAGAAGGCTGCTGTAATAAACTAAGTGGTCATCAGGACGTGGATGTGGCAGAAAGAAAACATAAATGACACCTATTTGAGAGATTTAGGAGGTAGAATGGATATGATCTATTTACAGAATAGTCCGGAGAGTATGGAACAGGTAGGTTTTTAGAATGACCCCAGTTTCTGCTCAGTTAAAAATAATATTCAAAAAGGAAGAGGATAGGATGAATAGAGAACAAGGAATTTTTAGTACAGTAAAGCTACTATGTAGCTAAAAAGCTACATAAAGCTACTATATGCTACTATGATACGCATCATTATACATTTATCAAAATCTATGTAATGCACAATACATGAATGAGCCCTAGGTAAACTATGACCTTCAGGTAATAATCATATAACAATGTCAGCTCATCAAATGCACCACATTACTGCAAAATATTAATAACAGGGGAAATTAGCGGGGTGGGTATATGGAAACTCTCCATACTTACAATTTTCCTGTAAACCTAAAGCCATTCAAAAAACTAGTCTAGGGCTTCCCTGGTGGCGCAGTGGTTGAGAGTCCGCCTGCCGATGCAGGGGACACGGGTTCGTGCCCCGGTCCGGGAGGATCCCACATGCCGCGGAGCGGCTGGGCCCGTGAGCCATGGCCGCTGAGCCTGCGCGTCCGGAGCCTGTGTTCCGCAGCGGGAGAGGCCACAGCAGTGAGAGGCCCGCGTACCGCAAAAAAAAAAAAAAAAAAAACTAGTCTATTTTTTTAGAAAAAATAGAAGGTGTGAGAAATACCAGTTCGAGGTCCCCCAGCACCCTGGGCATGCCACTTTAAGTTAGCCATAGAGAAGGATCATCTTCTTGAACAGTCTACACAGTAAGCCTAAGGAAGTCCTATCTCTACACTTCCTTAGGATCCCAACATCTGCTTCAGAGGACTGGGTTCCAATCCGTTCACATTTCTTTCACAGCATGATAACGTAGTTCTAGATGTGACAGGAAAGAAGCAGGCATGCATCCCATCACAGGAGTGGCACAATCTGTTTGCCCCTTATGAACCCAGCTACTTTGTAGCTTTGTAGAAAGTCTTGAAATCAAGTAGTGCTGGTCTTCCAACTTTGTTCTTTTTCAAAATTCTGTTCCCCATTCTAGAGCCTTTGACTATATATATAATCTTTTCCAGTTCTATTTTTTAAAAGTCTGCTGGGATTTTAATGGGGATTGCATTGACTCTATAGCTCAGTTAGGACGATTTGCCATCTCAACATATTGAGTATTCCAATCCATGAATATTGGATATCTCTCCATTTATTTAGATCTTTAATTTCTCTTCTCATTTTCCACTAAATTTTCTGCTAAAGGTGTAACTTATACATTTTTTAAAAAAAGTATTCCTAAGAATTTATACTTTTGGTACTATTATAATTTTTTTAAAACTTGTTTTCCAGTTGTTGGTTATTAGTATGCAAAAATACAGTTGATTTTTGTATAGGGACTTTGTTTCTGGCAGACTATGAAGATTTATTTATTAGATTTAATTTTATTAAAAGGCTTTTAGGATTTTTCACAAAATGTCATCAGAAAACAGGCAGTGTTACTTCTCCCGCTCAAGTCTGTACACCTTTCATTTCTTTTATTGCTTGTTGGTCAGACAAGGACCCACAATATGATGTTGGGGAAAAAGCATCACTAAGTATGTTGTTAGTAGTCAGTTCTCTGTGCTGTTATCAGGGTGTGGAAGTTTCCTTTTATGTATTTATTTATTAATCATGAATGGGTGGTTAATTTTGTCAGATGCTTTTCTGTATCATTTGAGATGATCATGTGAATTTTGTCCTTTATTTTGTTAATGTGGTGAATCACATTAATTGGTTTTCAAATACTGAAACGAGCTTGTATCCCAGGGATAAGACTACACTGGAATATGATGTATTATCCTGTTTATATATTGCTAGGTTCAATCTCCTACCATTTTGTTGAGGATGTTTACATCTAAGTTCATGGGAGATATTGGGCAGTGATTTTCTTTTCTTGTAGTATTTTTTTTGGTTTTGGGTATCAGAATTATGCCAGTTTCATTAAATGAATTAAAAAACATTTTCTCCTCTTTTTTCTGAAAAAGTTTACGATTAGTGTCATTTATTTGCGTGTTGGCTAGAATTTCATTTGTAGTACAAATGTACAAATCCAATATATTTAATAGATAATTAATATTCAGATTTTCTGTCTCTTTTTAAATCAGTTTTTATAAGATGTGTCTTTAAAGAAATGTATCCATTTCATTTAAGTTGTTGAATTTACTGGCATAAAATTGTGCATAATATTGTCTTAGTATTCATTTAATGTCTAAAAGATCTATACTGAAATCCCCACTTTCATTCGTGATATTAATAATTTCAGTTTTCTCTCATTTTTCTTGATTATTCTTGTTTGGGGTTTATTAACGTTATTAAACTTATCAAACAACCAACTTTTGACTTTGCTAATTTTCTATGTTGTTATACATAATCTATGTCTTTCTTTAAAATTACTTTGAGTTTAGCCTGTTCTTATTTTTTTTTTATTTTTTCTGAGAGGGAAACTAAGAATCTCAAATTTAAGCCTTTTCTGTCCCTTATATAGGCATTTAAAGCTATAAGCTTTCCTTTAAGCATTATTTTACCTGCATTCCACAAATTTTGACATATTGTGTTTTCATTATTGCTTACTTAGAAATAATTTTTATAGTTCTTTTATGATTTTTTTTCTTTGACCCATAGGTTTAGAATTATGTTATTTAAATTTCAGTGGGGATTTTCTAGATTTTTTTTTTTTTGGCTTTCTACTTTAACTCAATTATAGTGATAGAACATACTTGGTAAGATTTTATTCTTTTGAACTTGACTGAGATTTAACTCTATGGCCCAATGAATGATGCATCTTGGTGGATGCATACTTGAAAAGAATGTGTATTCTGCAATTGTTGGGTATAGTGTCCTATAAATGTCAATTACATCAAGTTGGTTGATAGCATTT
Organism: Aethalodelphis obliquidens; assembly: GCF_003676395.1. NCBI lineage: Eukaryota > Metazoa > Chordata > Mammalia > Artiodactyla > Delphinidae > Aethalodelphis > Aethalodelphis obliquidens. Next base: position 1,578,475 of record NW_020837981.1, on the reverse strand, counting down.
TTTAGATCTTCTATAGCCTTGTTAGTCTTTTGCTTACTTGTTATGTCAATTTCTAAGAGAATGAAATTAAAATTTGGACTATATTAGATTTTTCTATTTCTCCCATTAGATTTGTCAAAATTTATATCATAAACTTTGATGCTTCGTTATAAAGTACAAACATATTTAGAATTGCCTTTTTGGTGAAATTGTTTCTTTTATCATTATGTAAGGTCCCCCTTTACCCCTTGTAATACTCTATGGCATAAATTCTACTTTGTCTAATGTTGAGATATCCTCACCAGCTTTCTTATGCTTATTATTTGCATGGTATATCTTTTCCCTTCTTTCTCAATCTACCTGTGCCTTTATGTTTAAAATGCTTGTAAACAGCATATTTTTCCAGTTTTATAGTTGTTAATGATGGGAGGTCTAGTCAGATAACTGTTATTCCATCATGGCATGTAGAGTAAGTCCCACATTCATTTTCTTGGGACCATTAATATGCACCATCTTTCTTTTCCAGTTTGTGGTGCCCCAAAGGCAGGAACTGATGTATAGCTCTATTAAAATGCATTTGTTAGCTGAAGCCAATTGCTTCAGGCTATTAGAATTTCATAGATCATTTTTGTCTAATTGGAGGCAGTGCTTTTCAAACTTTAATGTGAATAAAAATCATTTGGAGACCTACTTAGACATAAATTCTGATTCATGAGATCTGAGATAGGGCCTGGGATTTATGCCAGCAATGTTGGTCTGTGTGCCACACTTTGAATAGCACAGATGTGTTAAGACCTGCCAGCTCACAAAGAGTCATCCAGGCCTTCTTTGTCACAGGGCACTAACTTGAATGACTTGATGTTGAAAGGTGAGTATGTGAAAGTGTGAAGCTAGCAGCTGTAATAAAACAGAGGATGGTGGGACCAAAGGCAACCTGAAGAGTGCTAGCACCACCAAAGTCATTCAAATTTAAATATTTAAAACACTATGCTACAAAAAAACCCCATAAACTTGGGAAGTAAATTCAGGTCACATCCAACTGTTTATGATTCCTGTTCAATGTCTTTATCCATAAGTTAATTTTAAAAATGGAATCTTTACATCCAAATTGATGATGATCCATGTGTAAAAAGCCTTTAAGTTCAGTTTGCAAAGAGCAATTGATCCACCTTGGGTTTGGCCATGACTTCTTAGATACAACAATAGCATGATCAATCAAAAATATGTTAAGTTGGCTTTATTTGGCCTAATACATATCTACCACTGCCCTGCTCATATTTTTTCCCATATTATCTACAAAGATATCTTAAAATTTACATACATAGGTCTTCATAAAATCCATACCTCTCTCTCTCTTTATATACATATATAAAATAAATCTATACATTATAAAATTTGTAAATATATATATATATATGTACACATATATACATACATATGTATTTATTTATCATAAGGCTTTCACTTATCAATATGTACTTAAGGTTCCTCCATGGTTTTCCATGGCTTGAGAGTTCCTTTCTTTTTAGCACTGAATAATATTCCATTACCTGGATGTACTCCAGTTTATTTATACTTTACCTCTTTAAGGACATCTTAGTTGTTGCCACATTTTGACAATTTAGGAAAACTGCTATAGAAAATTCACATGCAGGTTTTCAATGTGGATATGGAGAAAGAGGAATAGGAGGGAGGAGGAGGAAGGATTAAACTAGAGGGAGGAAGAGGGAGGAAGAGGAAGGACAGAAAGCATAGGAGGGAGAGGAGGAAGAGAAGGGCAAGAGAAGGAGGAAGGGGAAGATGATGGAAATGGGGGGGAGAGAAAGAGGGAAGAACAGAGAACAGAGTAAGAAGGGGAAGAGAGGTAAAGAAAGAGGAGAGGAGAAAGAGGAGGTGAATGGGGTATACTTATGCTTCTCTGTAGCATTACATACAAGAAGAGCAAGGGAACAAATTCTATAGAATTTGTTCCCTTGCTCAGGCAATGGAGCAACTTCTATAGAATAGCAAGGGGAGAAGTTGTGACACAAGAATATTACACCCAGATAAGTTTAATTCATGTGTAAATACAACAGAAAAAGATTCACAGATATGCTGTCCCAGAAAATATACCACTCTTGCTAGATATATTGCTCAAAGAGCTATTCTAGTTGAATAAAAATGCATTAAAATAATGAATGATGGCTAAATCATAGAATAAAGAGGTATTCAACAAGCATTGAAACATTTTGAACATAGAATTCAGTCCAAATAATGACTATAAATATGGATGAGATAAAACAAAAGAATGCAAATGCCAAATATGTATCTTAGAGAAACCGCAGAAGATTTAAAAACATAACAAAAGAAAAAAATCAGAGTAAACTGAGTCTAAAATCTCAGATTCTATCAACCGAAGAAATGATTGAGTAGGTGGAAGAAGAGGAAAAAAAGATATTCCACTATCCTCTTATATAGGCAGAGATATGAATGTATGGTTTCACTCTTGATTCTGAAAGAGAAATAGCAGTGCATGCAAATTTAAGCCTAAAGGAAACCACTGGAGGTTAAAAGAGGATGCTTAATTTCTAGTGGGGGCAAGGTGGTGGGAGAAACACAGTAATAACAATGGTAACTGAATGTTAAACTTTATGAAAATAATTAAGAATGCATAAAATCATGTAAACATGATAGCAGTAAGAACAAATGTATTTATATCGTAATACCTGTCAACTGTATTTCAACAAATTAGATAGTCTACCTAGAAAAAATGGACAAATTTCTAGAAATGCACAACCTACTAAGACTGAATCATGAAGAAACAGAATATCTGAATAGACCTATAACTAGTAAGGAGATCTAATCAGGATCTAATCAGAGAAGCCCAGGACCAGGTAGCTTCACTGTGGAATTCTACAATTTAAAGAAGAATAAACACCAGGACTTCCCTGGTGGCTCAGTGGTTAAGAATCCACCTGCCAATGCAGGGGACACAGGTTCGATCCCTGAGAAGATCCCACATGCCATGGAGCAACTAAGCCCATGCGCCACAACTACTGAGCCTGTGCTCTAGAGCCCATGAGCCACAATTACTGAAGTCAGTGTGCTGTGCTCCACAACAAGAGAAGCCACTGCAATGAGAAGCCCGTGCACTGCAACACAGAGTAGCCCCTGCTCTCTGCAACTAGAGAAAGCCCACGCGCAACAAAGAAGACCCAATGCAGCCAAATACATAAATAAATAATTTTTAAAAAGAAGAAGAAACACCAATCTTCATCAAACTCTTACCAAAAAAATTCAAGAGGAGGGAATACTTCCTAATTCGTTTTATGAGGCCAGCATTACCTTGATACTAAAGTCCAAAAAAGACACTACAAAAAAAGAAAACTACCAACCAATATTCCTAATGAATGTTGATGCAAAACTTCTCAGTGAAATACTTGCAAACTGAATTCAACAGCATATTAAAAGGATTATGTACCATGACCAAGAAGGATTTATTCCTGGAATGCAAGAATGGTTCAACATAAAAAATTTTATCAATGTAATACAGCACATTAACAGAATGAAGATACAAACCACATTATCATCTCAATGCAGAAAAAGCACTTGAAAAAATCCAGCACCCTTTCATAATAAAAACTCAACAGGCTAGGAATAAAAGGAAACATCCATAATGTAACAATGGTTGAGAAACCCAAAGCTAACGTCATACTCAATGGTGAAAGACTGAAAGACTTTTCTCTAAAATTAGGAACAAGACAAGGATATCTTCTTTTACCATGTAGTACTCAACATAGTACTTGAAATCATAGTTAGACAATTAGGTAAGAAAAAGAAATAATTGGAAATAAATTGGAAAGGAAGAAGTAAAAGTATCTCTGTTGTCAGACGTGATCTTACATGTAGAAAATGCTAAAATTAGACAGACACATATACACACACAAAACTATTAGAACTAACAGACTAATTAAGCAATGTTTCAAGATACAAAAATCAATGCACAAAACCCCGCTGCATTTCTATACATTCAGAATGAACAGTCTGAAAGGGAAATTATAAAAACAATTCCAATCACAATAATATCAAAAAGAATACAATACTGAAGAAAAATAACAAAAAGGCAAAAGGCATGTACACCAAAAACTAAAAATTTTGGAAAAAAAATTTAAAACGCCAATAAATGGAATGAATCCTGTATTCATGGACTGGAAGACTTAATATTGTTATGATGCCAATACTACCTAAAGCAATCTATAAATTCAATGCAACCTCTATCAAAATTCCAATGATGTTTTCTGCAGAAATAGAAAAATCCACCCTAAAATTCATATGGAATCTCAAGGGACATCAAATAGCCAAAACAATCTTGATAAAGAACAAAGTTGGAGATCTCAAACTTCTGAATTTAAAATGTACTACAAGCCACAGTAATCAAAACAGTGAGGAACTGGCATGATGACAGACATACAAACAAATGGAATAGAACAGACAACATAGAAATACTGTCCCATAAGTGGTCAAATGATTTTCAACAATGTCAAGATTTCTTAGTTATGACAACAAAAGCAAAGGCAATGACGACAACAAAGAAATAGATAATTTGGACTTCATCAAAATTAAAAAAAAAAAATTCTGCATCCAAGGACACTATCAGCAGAAAGAAAAGGCAACCCATGGAATGGGAGAAAGTATTTGCAAATCACATATCTCGTAAGGGATTAATATCCAGAATATAAAAATCTCCTACAACTCAGTAACAAGCAAACAAAAACAACTCAATTAAAAATGGGCAAAGGACTTGAATAGAAATTTCTATAAAGAAGGTATGCAAATGGAAAATAAACACATGAAAATATGCTCAACATCTCTAATCATGAGGGAAATGCAAATCAATACCAAAATGAGATCACTTCATACCCATTAGGATAGCTACTACAAAAATAAAAACAAAAACAAGCGTTGGTGAGGATTTAAAGAAATTGGAATCCTTGTATCTTGCTGGTGGGAATGTGAAATGGTGCAGCTACTGTGGAATATGGTAAGGTAGTTCCTCAAAATTATTAAACATAAAATTTCCATATGATCCAGCAATTCCACTTCTGACTATATACACAAAAATATTGAAAGCAGGGACTTGAACAGCTATTTTTATGCCTATATTTATAGCAGCATTATTAAATAATAGCCAAAAGATGGAAGCAACCCATGTTCCTGGACAGATGAATAGATCAATAAAACGTGGCATATACATACAATGAAATGTTATTCATCCTTAAAAAGCAAGGAAATTCTGACACATATGACAAAATGGTGAACCTTGAAGACATGCTAAGTGAAATAAACCAGTCATACAAAGACAAAAACTGTATTATTTCACTTATACGAGGTACCTAGAGAGTCAAATTTATAGAGACAGAAAATAGAATGGTGGTTTCCAGGGTCTGGGGAAGAGGGGAATAAAGAATATTGTATATATATTCGCAAGATGATGTGATCTAGAGATAGTAGTGATATTTGCAGAACACTGTGATTATACTTAATGACACTGAATTGTATACTTAAAATGATTAAAATGATAAAATTTATGTTATGTATATTTTACCACAATTTTAAAAACAAAAAAACAACAAACATGCATTTTAATAATATATTCTAATATCTAGGTAAATTTGTTTTTTTAAAAAAGTAAAGTTTATTCAGTAAGTAAAATACCAAAAAATAACAATTTAAAAACTAACTTTAGAAGACTATCCATTGAATAAATTGGAAAAAAAACTAATTACCTCCTAAAAAGGAAGGGATCAGACAGCTTCAAAAATGAGTTGTTGGGGCAGGGGTGCAGTGGAACAGAATAATATAGGAGCAAAGTTTTTGTACACTATTAAAATAAGGTAGTATTAATCCAAGTTAAATTGCTATAAACTAAGATATTAATTGTAATGCTTAGGGTAACCACTAAGAATATAACTCAAAAAATATATAGTAAAAGAAACAATAAGGTAATTAAAATGGTATGCAAAACATATCTACTTAACACAAAATAAGGCAGTAATGGAGAAAATGAACAACAAAAAAGATGTAAGACATATATAAAATGAATAGCAAAATGGCAGAAGTGAAGTCTTCTTTATCACTAATTACATTAAATATAAATGGATTAAACTTTCTGATTAAAATGTAGACATTGGTAGATTGAATTAAAAACCACAATTCAACTATTTGCTGTGTAGAAGCTCCTCGCTTTAGATTCAGAGACAGATAGACTGATACAAAAGGATAGAAAAAATATTCTGTACAAACAATAATCAAAAGAGAACTGGAGTGGCTATGCTAATGATCAGAAAAAGTAGACTTTAAAACAAAAATTTTATAAGAAACAAAGAACATTATATAATGATAAAACAGCCATCAATAAGAATATATAACAATTACAATTATAAACATATACACATGTAACAAATGAAGAGAAATTGATAAAATTGAAGGGAGAAAGAGGCAGGTCTACAAAAATAGTTGGAGATTTCAATATCCCACTTTCAGTAATTGATAGAACAAGGCAGAAGATCAAGTAAATGAAAACATGAACAACACTATAAACCAACTAGACTTGATGAAATAGACAATATGAATTGCCCTATAGCTATGAAAAATTTAATTCACAATTTAAAAGCTCCAAAAATATGAAATCTCCATGCCTGGATGGTTTCCCTGGAGAATAATGCCCAACACTTAAAGATGAATTAACAGCAATTTTACATAATCTCTTCCAAAAAACAGAAGATGATTTCCTAAATCACTTTATGAGGCCAGTGTTACCCTGATATCAAAACCAGACCAAGACACTACAAATAAAAGTACAAACCGATATTTCTTCTAAGTTTGGATGCAAAAATCCTCAACCAGAATATCAGCAAACAGAATTCAACAATATATGAAAAGAATCATAGACCATGACAAAGTGAGATTCATTCAAGATATACATTTGAAAAAACAATCAATTTAATCTACCATATTAATAAGTTAAAGAAGAAAAAGCATATAATCATGGCAAGTAATGTAAAAAAAGCATTTGGCAAAATCCAGTACCCATTCATGATAAATATTCTCAGCAAATCATGATCTTTTGGCTTAAAGCAATTATAACTATAATTAATGCAACTCCTGTCAAAACCACAGAATTGTTTTATATAGCCATAGACAAACTTATTCTAAAATTTGTATGGAAAATGCAGGCCCCAGAATAGTTAAAACAATCTTGACAAAGAACAATAAAATGGGAGGAATCACTATGCTCAGTATTAAGGCTTACTGTGCAGCCACAGTAATCAAGACAGTGTGCTATTGGCAAAGGAATCAGCACATAGATCAATGGAATGAATAGAGAACCCAGAAATAGACCCACATAAATATGTTCAACTGATTTCGGACAAACTTAAATAGTAATTAAATTAATAAGTGGTGCTATAGCAATTGGACATCCATAGCCCAAAAAAAAAAGAAAACTCAAACTTCACACCTTATACAAAAATTAACTCAAAACTGATTGTGGACCAAAATGTAAAGTGTAAAACTAAAAAACTTTTAGAAGAACAAGCAAACAAACAAACAAACAATCCCAGATTATCTTCAGGGTCTAGGGCTAGGCAAAGAGTTAGACTTGATACCGAAAGCATGATCCACAAAAGAATAAATTTATAAATTAGACCTCATAAGAATTAAAAACTCCTCTTTGTGAAAGACCTTGATAAGAGGTTGATAAAACAAACTTCAGAGTGGGGGAAAATATTTGCAAACCACACATCTGGCAAGAAACCAGTGTCTACAATATATAAAGAATTTTCAAAACTCAATATTAACAATCCAGTGAGAAAATGGGCAAAACACATGAAAAGGTATTTCACCAAAGAGAATACACAGATAGTAATAAGCACACGAAAAGGTATTCAATATAATTAGTCGTTAGGGAAACACAAAACCACAATGCACTATCTCACCATGCCTATCAGAATAGTATAATAAAAAATAGTGACAACACTAAATATTGCCAAAGAGGCAAAGAAACTGGATCATTCCTACATTACTAGTAAGGTAAAATGGTACAGTCACTAGAAAGCAGTTTGATCGTTTTTTAATAAAACAACATGCTATTACCACAGATGCAGCAATTACCTTCTTGGATATGTATCACATATTAATAAAAACATGTTCACACAAAAACCTACATACAAATGTTCACAGTGGCTTTATTCATAATTGCCCAAAACTGGAAACAACCCAGATGTCCTTCAATAGGTGGATTGTTAAATAAACTGTGTTACATTGGCTTCTACCAAGCAAAAAGAAGCAATGAACTATTAATACACATAACAATTTGAATGAATCTCCAGAGAATTATACTGAAAGAAAAAGTCAATCCCAAAAGTATGATTCAATTTATATAACATATTTGAAACAACAAAATTTTAGAGATGGAGAACACATTAGTGTTTTCCAGGTGTTAAGAACAGGACTGGAGGGAAAGAAGTGCAAAGGAGGTGAGTGTGGTTATAAAAGAACAATACAAATCTACACATACGGTAAGATTGTGTAGAATCAAATGCACACACACACACACACACACACACACACACACACACACAGAAATGAGGGCAAGTACAAATGAGAAAGCTGAATAGAATCAGTCAATTGTATCAACATTAATATCCTGGTTTTGCAAAATGTTACCATTGGGGCAAATTTGTTAAAAGATATTATGAGATCTCTCTGCACTACTAATTATAATTGCACGTGAATCTATAATTATCTCAATAAAATGTCAATTAAAATAAAGACTAGATAATGTCATTCTGAATTTTGAATCCTAATCAAGAATCTGACCTCTTTCAAATAGGCAGTTGGGAGCTATAGAAGCTGGTTGAGTATGGATGACTTGATTACAGGGCTATGGATCAAAAGAATCAATATGATGATAGTAAGTATGATGAATTAAAGGAGAAATTACTGAAGGCAGGGACACAGAAAACCATAATCAGGGATCAAGTAAGAGGTGATACTGAAGAGGGTATTGCACCCAAGGAAGTATGGACTAGATCTTTGCCTTTGGTCAGTTCAGCGATGACATATCCAACAGACATTCACTTTATCCAAGCTCTTTTGTAACTCACACAGTATGTGAGAATCTGACTATAAAGCAAAGGCATTTCCAAGTTATTTCACTATGTTGAATTAATTCTTTTATGCCATATTTTTAACATTTTGGTTAAAATGAAACATTTTTAGTCCTTGGTTTCAATAATTTAACAATTTTGTAACTGTAAGTGACATAAATTTTCTAATCACTGTGATAACTGGAATGTTTTAAAAAATAATTTTTAGATGTTTGAAGATTGGAAAAATATATTAGACTTGTGGTTTTAATTAATTTTAATTAAATGTTTTAAATTTTTGATTAAATAAGTTTGTAATCAATGTTGAAAGGTCTGAGGACTTTTAATTTGTTAATTTGTAATGTTTTGATTTATTAGTCTTATAAGCAGAATTTAAATATTCAAAGAAATGTTATTTAATGAATTTATACATTGTTTAATTGTGCATGAAATAAAATACAACAGGAGTGATGCTCCTCATGCATTAAAGATTACTGTCATCAAATTGCAGATCTGGAATCTAAGTCCTTCTCTGCCTCCTTGACACCAGGCTGCCCTGGCTAGGTCTGCATCCTCTCTTTTCAGCCTTCTGGAAGGAGTAATGGATCTTACCTTATGGGGTTATCCATCCTGGACACTGTGAGGAAGGCAGCAAGATTGGCTGTGTAGGAGGAGCACACAATGAGGGTGAAGAGCCACCAGCTGCCCATCACGATTCGCATGGCCATGGAGTTCGCTGAGGATTCACCACCTGCAGGAGGCAGGCAAAGGGGATTGGTCCTGGGCTTCTGCTCTTGCTTTGCATCTCCAGAGAAATTCTCTGCCCTGCGGCCAGGCATGAGGAACCACCCCTGGTGGTGAGCTGGGGATCAGGAAAGTGACTGCCGGCTGGTTATGGTGGGCTCTGACAATTCTGGGGAAAAAATGCTAGGACCACCAATCTCGGAAAGGGATGGCAGACCACAAAATACGGAAAAGCTAGCATTGGCATTTTTAGTGACAGGATGTTTCTCAAAATGCCAACAGTAGAGTTCTGAATATCAAAATCTTCTAGTTAGAAGATTCTACCTCACTGTGTTGAGAACTTTCAGGGCTGCAACCCTATGTAATGTCCCTTTCCATTTTAAATTCACATGGAACAGTCTCAACAATTCTGTAAAATTACCTCCTACCTGGAGGATTTCCTGGCTTTCTTTTAAGAAATGAGATGCACCATATCACTTTTATTATTACTCAGCCCTCGCTAGATGACCTTTTTTTTTTCCTATGATTTTCAGAAATCACTGCATGTGATTTGTAGTCAGAAGCTGCCTCTTTGAGGCCAATTGTTTCTCCTTGGTCCCTTAGGTGGTAGCAGAAGAAAACTCCTCACTGACTATTCTTATATAACCTCTCAAGCAAGTGATACACACATTTGCCATGGTGCAAATAAGGCTAGGACTCACATTAGGAAATTTGCAATTTGTTGTTTCCAGTCAAAACTGCACAATCCTGTAACTCCCCAAGTGCTATCCAGACTTCTCAGAGACAGGAGACTTTGTATCTCAAGAATGGCTGGAGTACCGCTTAGATGATTGCAAAACAATTTTGATTTTTTATCCCATTAAGACTTCAAATTTAAACAAGATGGAGTTTCTGACAACCCTGTCTGCATAACAATCAATCTAATGTGGGAGGCAAGGAAAGTGCAAAGCAGAACTCGCAGGTTAATTTTATCTAAAGTGGAAAATCAGGACTTGAAGTTAAGTTCCGTGTTGTGATTTCATTTAGTTCCTATCTGGTATTACTCAGAGAACCTGGGAGCAGCATATTAGGACTACCTTAGAGATTAAATAAAATTGCATTTAAAATGACTTTGGCAAAATGCGTCCAAGAACTTTGCCAACGGACAAGTTCTTCCAAGCCCCTGGGGCTCTTCCAACATTGAGAAACCAGGAGGGTACCTTGCTGTACGAAGGCTCCGTAGACGATCCAGATGGCACTGTTTAAGGTGGCAGAAGCAGATGGCCGGGGCTGGGCAGCACTCTGAGCCCTCACGGCCTGTATCCGGTTCAGCACAAATATCATCACGCCAACCACAGGGATGGCTGCTGCAATGCAGGCCCACACGGCAAAATCAAAAGGAGCAAAAAGGGAGAAGATGCTGATTTTCTCCTCGGGCTTCTTGATGAGGATCCCCACCGAGTAGTCCATGTACCGCTTGCTGAAGTCCACCACGCTCTCCCTCTCCGGGGTGATGGTGATGGCGGAGATGGCTAGGTCCGCTCTCTGAAAGGCAAACCCATCTCATCAGACAGCAGTCCTCAGTTTACCACTAGGTTCTACCCTGGGTCAAGGCCTGTCCTCTGCCCTTTGGGTTGTTCAGTTCAGAGGAAATGGACTCGAGAGTTGACATCTCGTGACTTTGAATGTTGTAAGGAAATCCAGCACTAAGGTGTCTCTTATTACCTCTTTCACCTTACAAATTTCTCTCCCAAACGCTCAAAACTCCTGGAAACCACTTCTGGAGAAAAGAGTCTATAACCATCTTCATTCCTGTGTGAATTACAGTTTTTCTTCACTTTCTTAACAGTCCCCTTAGTGAACTATCTCCTTTCTTTTGCTGGTATTTCCCTCTTACCGCCCACCCCCATCCCTGCCCCAACTCCCTTCTATCTTCTTCTGGCCTCATCTTCATCCTTCCTATACTTCAAGGCCACAGGGACACTCCATTTTTCCATCAAACCTCTCCAAACGCCATTAGCCCACACAGGTATCTCTCTTTTCTAAAATACTTTAGAAGTTATATGGTGAGTATATAACTGCCTTGAATCTCATTAGTGTATCAGGCCTAGATTGTTTTATATGCAGACTCTATGTCAGAGAATAACATCCTCCAAGAAAAAAGGGGTCATCCACTTCCTTTGATCTTCTGCCTGCCTTAACTCATGGCTTCTCAGACATATGGGCTGCTTCGTCCTTTAGTAAAGCCATGCTGCGAAGGGGCTCTCTGGGCATCCTGTGCTGCGACCTCAAGAGTACCTCCCAAGATTTTTGCTTTCCAAGATGAGCTTAATTTAAAAATAGACAAAGAGGGCTTCCCTGGTGGTACAGTGGTTAAGAATCCGCCTGCCAATGCAGGGGACACGGGTTCGAGCCCTGGTCCGGGAAGATCCCACATGCCACGGAGCAACTAAGCCTGTGCGCCACAACTACTGAACCTGCGCTTTAGAGCCCGCAAGCCACAACTCCTGAAGCCCAGGTGCCTAGAGCCCATGCCCTGCAACAAGAGAAGCCACCACAATGAGAAGCCCGTGCACCGCAACAAAGAGTAGCCCCCACTCGCCGCAACTAGAGAAAGCCCACGAGCAGCAACAAAGACCCAAAGCAGCCAAAAATAAAGAAATAAAATAAATAAATTAAAAATACCTTAACAAAAAATGGACAAAGACCCGATAATAGTCTCATGCTCTACTAACTGAGCTAGTCGGGCACCCAAGACCCCATTAAGATGGAACTAGATTGTGAGGTTAAAGCTGCCAAGACTGGTGGAGACTAGGATCCTTATGCCTAGGTGGATGTCAACATAAGAGCATTAAAATGTACAGTGATCATCCCTATCTTGGCTCTGGGGTCTCTTAAGTAGGAGGCATAGTCAGAACTAGGTTTATTTTAGAATGACCAGTTGTGACAGCTGATCCAAACTACATATTCAAATTGGGGAAAACTATATAGAAGGATTTTATCAGGTCCAATATGCGGGCTAGAGAGGCAAATATACTGACTTCTAAAATGTGAAATCCAACAACATATCTAGAGTAAAGAGAAAAAATGGTGGAGGTGGCCGTGTCAGAGATCTCAGACTTGCCACATTTGCATCTCTGGTTCTTGCTTCTCTTCTCAGAAACCCACGATCCAGGGAGGTTTTCTGGCTTTTTTGGTTTATTTGTTGTCTGTTCTGTTTTTGTTTTGTTTAAGTTTGGAGCATATTTAATGACAGAGAAAGAAATCTAGGGGATCAGGATAGGTTAACAACAAAGAATGGAGGGAAACTAATTTATGAAACCAGGTCCAGAGGAGGCACAAGAGAGTTGACTCGTGATGCTGGTGGAGGGGTGAGCTGTAACAGGAGGGAAAACACTCCCCCTACCCCGAAACTGGAGGTGAGGGCATGTGTCTGCAGATATGAACTTCATAGGAAGTTGAAGTAGAATCTCATGCCCAGATGTCTCCATTTCTTTCCCTAAAATACGAGCACTTTGTTTTCTAATTTAAGATAGAAGATTATTAGGTTGCTTGAGGAGAAAGATAAAGTTTTGAAACAGTCTTAAGGAATGTAGCCAAGGGGCCAATAAAGGACATGTTAAGGAACTGTCCCAAAGGCCCAGCTGAGTTGGGAGGCCACACATTGTTCATACATCCACCTGGACAAATTTGTGATTTTCTCCTCTAACTGCATACAGCAAGCTGGATGTCAGAGTCAGAGGGTAGATAATAGAACCAGGTCAGGGTTTCAATGTAACAAGAAATCAAGAATAATTTAGAAGAATCATACAGGATGAAGGGAACAGGGGTTTATCTGGACAACCACAGAGGATGCACCAGGAAAGGATGCAGTAACAGAAGGGCACGGAAATCTTAGAGAAGAATGAACCTCAAATACATGTGCCAAGTGAAAAGGGCCAGACACAAAAGACCACATATGGTATGACTCCGTTTATAGTAAATGTTTGTAAAAGCAAATCTATAGAGCTAGAAAGTAGATTAAAGGTTTCCTCCGGCTGGGGTTGGGAATGGGATTAACTGTAAATGAGTATGAGGGATCTCATTGGGGTGGAAGTACTGTAAAACTAGATACGGTGAAGATTGCACAACTCACTAGATTTCCTAGAAATCACTGAATGATACATCTGAAATGGGTGAATTTGATATATAACTTTTTCCACAATAAACTTGTTGTATGTGTTTTGTTTGTTTGTTTTTTAAGCTTAGGAGAAACCGGAGAGAATACAAGCCTCGTGTCTGCATTCATGGGTTATAAAGCAGAGGACCTGTGTTTTAGGAACAAAGGCCAGAAAGAGTCAGAAGGACGACAGGATTTAGTTATGGATTGGGACAGTGACAGTGACATGCAAGACGCTAACAGGAGGCATGGGGGCAGGTCCTCAAAGGTCACTGGAGGTGAAGGGGTCAAAGCACTCGAAGCCCAGGGTGGTCCGCAGGGATGTCAGAAACATCAAGATTGATGGCAACAGTAATACTGGAAAGGGAGGGCTTGAGCAGATCCACCAATGTAAATCGTTGTCAGGAAATGACCTAGAGGTCCTAAGACGGAAGGGTCAAGGATGGGGACACAGCAAATTGGTCTCACGCCATGAATCTAAATGAGGACCCAGGTTCTACAGGAAGGAGGAAGATTAATGATTTGAAATTAATCTGAGGAGCTGGGGAATGCCGTATCACTTATACGTAGCAATGCAGACACACCCACACACTCAATTCACCTACACACATGCATGTGGACACACACGATATACACGCCCACTTGTGGGCCTTGAAGAAGAGAATAAGTATGCATCAGTTCCCCCCAACCACCCCTCGTGAGAATTGGGTTCCTACTGCAGCCCAAATGTGGGAGTGGATTTCATGAAGTGCGGATTACAGAACAGGCACAGTGGACACGTTTCAAAGGAATGAGAGCAATGGGCACAGAAGGAAAACACAAAGTACCAGGGAATTAGAAAATGAAAGAGCAAAAATGGGTATAGCAGGGAGGAGGCGGGTGGAGGAAAAGAGATCCTTAGTGTGTGGAGCGTGGTAACTGTGGTCTGTCTAGCTGGTCCCAAGATTCCAACTTCATAATGGGCCCAATTTAGACATCACCCCAGAGGCAGACTGGGGTACCCCTCCCCATGGACCTGCTTTTGGGACCTACCTTGCTGATGAGCTCCCCGATCATCCCGTTCCAGGAGGTGTTATGGAGCTGGTGACCGTACCTGCCATCGGGGGCCTGGTAAATCTCATATTTGAAGCCCAGAGCCTTGGCCAGTGCATCCAGGACATCGATGGAGAACCCTTTGTAGCGCTTGGGCTGTCCAAGGATGTTCTCAGCCACCATCACAAAAGGCTCTTCCTGAGGACAACAAAATGAATGTTCTTCAACTAAATCACAGGTTCGTGAACACACATCTTTCCAGGGTATTATTAGAGAGACCAATCCGATGAACCATAATTTCAGAACGTTTGTGGACATGTGCATTGTATTTAGCCAATTTAGGCCTGGAGTCTGAACCCCTCTGCCCTTTTCTAAAGCAGTTTGTGGACACTCAGGATACAGGGCACAGGAAAATCCCTCCAGCCAGCATACTGATGGAGGAGCAGACTTATTTGTCCTGTGTCATCCCAGACTCGGCCCAGAGCCCCATCTCCCAGAATAGCACGGCTTGTTTTCATTCCTTCATTTATAACATTGAGGACTCTGTCCGCTGGAAGTGCCATGATTCCTCGGGACCCACATAAGAAATGTGGATACCTCTCATCCAGGGTATCAGATGACAACAGAGCTCTGTGATACTGGATTGAGGGAAGACAGTAATACATCTATCAGATCATACTAGAAAATGGAGGCTGAGTCACAGGACAAGGCCATACTGCACGTCAAGGACAGGACAGCATTAAACCCCACGGTCTGAAAGTCCAAAGCCAGGCCATGTGCACATTCACACATTTTGCGCTATGTCACATGTGCTCTTGTAGGGCACGTGATCATCTGGAAAACACCTCAGGCTTCCCCACCACCACCCTGTGAAACTGAACAAGAAGGGGCCTTTTGGCAACGTCCCCAGAGACTACATCTCATTAATTTAATTTTGGGGGGAAATAAGGTATAATGTTTATTCCTGGTGGGCATATGGGGAATGCGGAAACGTGGTTTTGCCAAAGACTTCTAGAGCCAAGAGACACCAGTGCTGCTGGGACAGAGGGGAATGTTTGGACCATGTCTGACCAGCTAATAAGAGATAAATCTAAAATGTCTCCTACAGTTCTAAAGAGATGAAGAAAGAAATGGAAAGGAAGATGCTTCTCAGGTATCTTAAATACGTAAAAGTCTCTGATTCCAGGACAACCATGCAGAGAAACTGCAACAAATGGTCTTCATTATGAACTTTGTGTCACATGGGCCCATCAGTGGTATTGGGTTCTGGAAGGATGTCCTCCCAACATCCTTCTGGGGGCTCTAGCTACCAGCAAAGCTCTCCTAAGGACCACCAGTAGGTCAAGATCGTTTACATCCAAGAACAAGTAGAGTTGTTATGCCCGCTCTGGAGCTCAGCACTGGACCTGGATTAGTGGTCCTTCTCTAGAGCAGTCCAGTGACCTCCCATGGAACGTCTCAGAGGCTTGGGGCAGAATCTCCAATCTCACTCTTCCTTCACTGTTCATAAAATTGTTTGAGTGAAAGGCCTTATGAAAGCTCAAGCCACTACTTAAGATCCCCTTCTCTCTAAACCCAGCATCAAGCCAAACAGAGAGAAGCCTCTGACTCAAAGCCTGAATGGCAGACCTCCCCCATATGCCCATGATCCTACCAAGACAGTCACCACTTTGAGAGTCAGTCCTTGGAGGCGACTGCCCATGGGCCTCTCCTGCAGGCTGCCATTCAGGCCCTTCTCCGAGTCCCACGTCGCCAGCTGTGAAGGAAAAAGGGAGTGTGAGGGACAGAACGGGCACCTGTGCAAACCTTAGGAATCGACTCCTAAACTGGGCTCCTGAATCAGGCAGATAGATGGACAACAGCCCTAGGAGTTTCCCAGAGAGCTAGAGGCATCTTACAACCTTAGAAAGAATAAAGGTGTGACAGCTAGAGCTCCGCTTCCTCCAGCAGCTCATCTGGATCCTGAGGACCTGCCTCATCCTTGAAATGAAACCAATTGGTAGGAACTTGTTTCTGGAATGAACATTTATGTCCAATTTTACTGTCCACCTACTGAGGCCATGTCAATGTGTCTCGCACAAAGTGCCCTCTTTCTTTCATACTCCTTTGACTTGCCCAGGCCAGAAGGTCCTTGAGATCAGCTGCTTCCATCACCAGAGCAGGATGAGATCAAAAGTGAAGCAGGTAACAAAGACCCAAGTTTACAGTTGTCTTACACCCTGATGCCAATTGCAAACAGGACCAAGAGCTCACTGTCTTCACTGTAGTGCTCACTTCATAATTTTCCCTGATAGGCAGGTAGAGGCCAAGAATACACGTGCTCTGGGTCTGCCACATCCTCCTAAGCCTGCAGGATCTGTCCAATAGATGCATTTAAGACCATCTAAGATGGTCAAGGAGACCCTATCCTGGCTCAGAAACAACTGGAGACACAGATGTTCTTGGGACTGCTTCCCTTCCCTGCCTCCCTGCAGGGCCTGAGCAACAACGATGAACCCTTTGTCCGATCAGTGATTCTCAATCGTTAATTGGTGAGATGTAAAAAGATAGATATTGGCCCCATCTAAAGCCAACATAATTAGGGTCTCAGCACTTGGACATGAGGAATGTTAATGCTTCCCCAGCGATCCTCGTTGAAAACCTCTGCTCTTCTAGGTCACTGGGCCTCTGATGTAGCTGCACATTAGCATCTCTTAAGAGGGCTTTTAAAACCAACTGAAGCCTGCCCCCTGCCCCAGAGTCTGATTTAACTGGTCGGTAGTGGACTGGACACGGATCATTTAGCTCCCCAGGTGATTCTAATGCACAGCCAGGATTGTGAACTGCTGCCACAGATGACAGCAGTGATCTTCAAACCTTAATATGCAGACAAATCACCTAGGGATTCTGCTTGCATTTCTGATTCTGGGGCCTGAGATTATTCCTGTCTAACAAGCTCCCCTGTGCTGCTCTTGCTGATCCATGGACCATCAGTTCAGCACCAAGGGGTTAAAATTCAGACTGTCACAGTAGCACCTACTCTTCGCCAGGGAAAACCCACAAGACCCCTAGTTAGTCTGAGCAAAAGAACTACCCCTCTGCGGAAGAGTGCCACCAGGTGCCCTAAAGGAGCCACCAATAGTGCCGCTTACGGACACTTCTGCTCTCCCAGCATTTCCCATAGCCCTGACATCTGCAGCAAGGTCGGCACCCTGAGCCTTGACCATGAGGCCACAGTTCCAGAATCTGTGGGGCCGCTCTACCTGGAAGATACTAGAACCCTGAGGCCTAAAGCAGGAACATCGGAATGAGATATGTGGTTCTAGAACCAGTTTAAAGGAACCTGGAACCTCCTGCCATCACTTCCAACGTGATACAAGCTAAAACCCACTTCACCCTAGATAATAGGATGCCTGGAAGTGATGAACAGGTCACTTAGTTAAGAGCACAGTCACATACTCTGAGGAACTCCCCACAGCCACCACTCATTAATTTGAGGGGCACTGCAGTGAAGAACAAAGTTAAGATCTATCCAAAGTCCTGTTCAAGGACATCAAAGATGCCACACTCTTGGAACTGGTATAGTGAGAAGGAAACTTCATGGCTATTTCTCTATGGGGTCTCAGGAAATAGCCCTGGGACTTGCGATCAATTCCCGCGGCCGGATTCAAATGCTGGTCAAAGGGAAAAGACAAACTCAGACAAACGGAGTCCAGGTGTTGACTCCCTGCATTCTTTGGACCCTTCGGTATCAGACTCGGGGGACTCATGGTGTGTATTTGGGCAGCCTGCATCTTATCCCCATAACTGTTTAGCCCAGGCATTGGGGCTGCTTAACTCTATGTGTGATCTGCTGCACCCCCTGGGTTGGGTGGTGTTATGAAGGTCCCGGTCCCCTTTACTACCTCAATGACTTACAGAGTCATAATGGAAGCAAAGATGACATGTCAGCTCCAGGGACTGGATAGTTTGCTCTGTACCAGGACTTGAATTCGTAACGCCTGCTGCCCAACCTCCTTGGCACTGGTGATGGGGCATCTCGACTTTGTGCTGCCCTGGTTTGGATGAGCACCTGGAATGAGGCTCCGCTTGGCATCGACCAACCGGCTTTACCTGTCTTTCTATTGGGATTGTAATCAGTCATGGGAATGGAAGCAGGAAAAACAGTTGGGATTAAAGCCCTGTCCTTCTACGGTTTTAGTTCAGCTGTGAGAAATGCTCTGCCTCTCCTTCCCTGTCCTCACCGTGCTCTGCCTCTAGCCCACTGCCTGGCTCAAGGCAGCAGCACCTCTGCCCCAAAGTACTGCAACAGCCTCCCCACTGTTACCCCAACCTCTTTCTCTTAACAGCCCTCCTCCATTGTGCTGATATTTGTCATAAACTCAAATACAAACTATGTTAATTAAAATTTTCTAATTACTTCCTATTTCTTAAAGAATAAAGGTTAACACTTTTCAACTTGGCCTAAATGAAAAGGCCTTCCTGATCGAGACCCAACCTTGACTGTCACCTTCAGTTCACTCCAGCCCCACCAAATTCCTCACCTTTCTCAAGCGCATGGTGTTCCCTCCTGACTCTTTACATCCAGGTTCTTCTCCCTGGAATGCCATTTCTCTCTGGCCGGGTCTGGTAAACTCTTACTCAATTTCTCAAAAAAATAAGCTCTTAATTTAGGGTAGATTTAGATTCACAGAAAAGTCGCAGAGGTTATGCAGAGAGTGTCCATATACCCCACACCCAGTTTCCCCTGTTGTTAAGATGTTACATTGGTATGATTAGTATGATACATTCCTCCCAACTAATGAAATGTTTAGTTCAATCTCCACCATTGATACAAAGCTGCAGTAGAAATGATCTTCAGTGTCTTCCATTCTAGACCTAAGTCTGTGATTCCGCTGTGCTATTTGGGTTTCTTACCCTGTTCCCTGGGATCCAAACCCTGTCTTCATAAACTGTCTAGAGTCTTGGGCACTTGGACTGGACCTTGCCTTGCTTATTCCCATCTCAGAGTTTCTAACCTTGCCTTGAATGCCATTTCTCCTCTAGACGATCAGCTCCCTATTACTGGTATAGTTTGGGAACTTGGAGATATTAAATTAGCATATGTTTATGAGCCAATATATCTATGTTCTAGGTGTGTTTCCACCACTTACCTGAGTGACCTCAGCACATTTTACAGCACAGTACTTAAATCACAAGAGGCAACAAATATTTTTGAATAAATTTAACTTCACTGAGATTCCATTTTCCTATTGATAAAATGGAATAAAAATACCATCCCTGCCTACCATGCTGAGGGGCTGTTCAAAGGAGAAAATAGTTTGGAAATAATATGTAATAAAATAAATAATAATCACAAAGTAAAGAATCAAGATATTAGAAGGTGTGTACAATGCGACCTTAATTATGTCTTTTTTTAAAGGCAGTGGTTAAAACGGGAGGAAATGTGTTTAAATGTAATATTTGGATTTATCTTGGTGGTAGAATTATGAATAACCATGATTACTTTTTTTACGCTTTCCTATGTTTTTAACAGGTTTGTCATTACTTTCACAAAAAGGAAAATATGCTTTTGATAAAAATAGCTAGCACGGGTGATAAAGCAAAATCCTGTCACATGCACTTGTATGATTGAGGGCTGAATGGAAGGAAGCAATTAGAGTCAAATTATCTATCGGTAGGTCAAGGCCAGTCTAAGAGTCAGAACTTAATATTGAATACATCAGTTCTCTGGTTGCAAGGAGCTATGGCCGAGGTGCCCATCTCCTAGAAGAGGCACACTGCAAGGTCTTCCAGGACAGCATCTCACAATCTAAGACACCTCCAAGATTGTGTAGGGCCCCATGAGCCTGTTTGGGTTTGGAGACAGGGCAGTGGCCCCTCCTGGGGCCCAGCTCCATGAAGACAGGCAGTCTTCCTCCACTAAGGAAGAGGGGCGGGTGGCATCAAATCTTATTAGTTACTATTCAGACCATCCTAAGGCAAAGTCATTTAAATCAAAGTGCAACTTCATGAGAGAAAGAAAAAAAATTCCTCCAACCTGTTACTATTATTCCTATTTCTTTTGTCTGAAAGTACTTAGGGACTAAAGGTTTTTTAGTTTACTGTTTTTCAAAACTCACTTCTCTCTCCCTGGCCTTCAGGCATCCTGTACTCTAACAAAGAAAGAAAAACTACTTCAAAGAGAAACCAAAATTCTGCCTTCAAAACACATCAAAGTAACCATGTTCCAGGATCTGGGAGCCTTTGAGCTGGGCAGGAAAGTGTACTATTCCCTCACATCAGCCTGAAGCCAAGTGCCCTAGGCTGAGTGAATCTCCCTATTTCCACAAAGCCTTGGCTCTTGTCCAAATCTTAAGACCAGAGTGGTAAACCTTCATTTGAGTGAGGCCATCCCTCTGAGCACCCAATATGTAAGACCAGAGCAGAGAAAGTCACAATCCTTTTCAAACAAAATCTTTCGTTTAAAAGACTAAAGTGGAATTTTTTAAAAATAAAATAAAGCCTTTAAGTGGATTCCCAAACTTGCCGCCCATCAAGATTAGGAGAGACTGTGTTCTGCCTCCCTCCTGAGGACAGCTTGGGGCTCCCTGATCAGAATGCTGGAGAAAAAAGTTCAGATAATAAAAGCCAAATGAAGCTGATAGGCTTGATAAATGGGAAGCCAGAAAAACCTTTCACCCAGTGAAGTCCTGACACTTAGTCATACAGCTGCAGACCATTTCATTTGTACATAAGTGCATCTACTCTGACTTCCTTTTGTATTTTGCAGACAGAATTTTGTTTATGGGGTCAATGAATTTATGGCCACAGAAACCCACTTTTGACAGCTGACCTGTCAAGATCAGTGCCTGAAAAACTAATTTCCAGCACTGTTAAACGAAACGAAAACTGCCGCTGTTTGATAAGACAGCTATGGTTTTCATTCATTGCCAAGAGCTGCTCTACCCAGACCGGAAGCATGGATGGAGCCAGAGGTTACAGCACAATCATTACTTGAAAGAGGATAAATGGTTTCAAAATCTGATGATGACAAACAACTGTTCAAGAGATCAGCCAACTGGAGAATAAATTTCATAAACCATTGGTGCCAGGAAAATATATTTCCTGAGTCAATCAGGGTGTTCTTCATGTTTGCGTTTGAGTTGTGAGATGTAGGGGTTTGGGACTTCGTGGCCTGTCCTTATTAAATGCAGGACTATTAACCCTAAATGGGACCGACCTCCTTTAGAAGATTGGGCTTTGTGGTCTGTCGTCTAGTTATAGAGGTGTCGTAAAGTGCTGGTTCTCTTTTCATGGCAGGGGGCGGAGAGGGGAAGGAGAGAAGAGGCAACCCAACTGCTGTGCAGCCCAGAATGTGACCAGCTTCATACACTGAGCCTTGCCAATTCCTTGGGAGGGAAGAGGAAGGGAAGAAGGAAGGTAGGTTTGCTTACCCCCAAATCTTATGCTTAGCTATATCCAACAAGACAATAGATCAATAACCTCTATCGTCACATTTCGCAACTGAGTGAGCAATACTTTGCTGGTGAGCTTGTCTCAAGAGAGCACTGGAGGCTGGAAGTGAAGTTTTTATGACCATGCCAGTCAGATCTCACAGCCATAGTTGGAGCTCCATCTGAGCTGTATCCTCACTGACCAGCGACTGCCATGAGCCGAGTGCAGACACGTTCGGCTGGCGTACAGGATTCAGAGTGATGGCGCATGGGTTTAACATCATGTCAGTACATGGGCTTTTCTGAAATAATAAGCCCTCTATTAGCTTTTATTCCTTGGTCCATTTTTATTGGAAAACAAAACTGTCTGGTGTATGTTTCAAAAAAAAAAAAATCAGAGCCTTGGGTGGGGGTGGGGTGAAGGGGGAACCCACATCTTGAATCAGCGTGCACTGGGGGATTCAGCCAGCACTGATATCAGTCAGGAGATTGCACATTTTAAACTCTGACTAAATGCAAGGACCACATGCTCAGACACAAACAGGGCATCCTGGAAGCAGAGTGCAAGCATCTGAGGATAGGATATTAATATTTGTAGCCAGGGTTCCTGAAGGAAGGCCTACTTTGAGAATTCATTTTGGGCATTCCAGTATATCTGGGTTACTAAGGGCAGGCCTTTAGAGTATGAACCACAGGAGATGACCATCAGATTAGATATATCTACGGAGGAAGGGGCCAGGACCACTCTTGAGGCTCCAGATGTGCTCTATAGGAGAGGGCAGGGGACTCACTCTGAGACATGGGATAACTGAACTTCTCAGCCCAGGAGCATTTGCACAGGGAATTGAGCATTTGGTGAAAGTTGTACTTTCTGAAAACAAGCCCCAGCAGAACTTAGGTTAAATGTCCAAAGGGAAGAAGAGCCCTTAGAAAGTGAAAGAAAAGTGAAATAGGCTGGAGAGAGATCACATATGGGGGCTTCATGAAAAACCTTTAGCACGGATGAGAGAAAGATACTCCCCCAGTGGTATTACAGAGGAGGACGAGGAAAACTAGAAGTGCCCTTGACCCTGGCAACCAGGTCATTCATGATGGAGGCCACAGACAGGCCCAAACTCTAGCCTCTCCTCTCTGAAAGTGTGGGCCCAGGGAGTCCTCTGGGAGCACAGAGGGCTCCCTGGGCCCACACTGACTGACTCTAGTGGTGCCAACAATGAAATTCTTCCGTCACATTCACAGGGAGGATGGAGGCGGTTCCACTTCTGCTTAAGATACAGAAGGTAAGATGATGTTGCTCTCATTGTAACAAACAAACAAACAAACAAGAAGTCAGAGCATCAACAAAACTATATTTTAAAAATTATCCTCTGAGAAACCTGTGGTCCTAAGACCCTCTGGTGAACTGAATGTCAAAGGATGAGAAGTCCCTCCGAGGAGAGACAGAGCATAAGAAATATTTCATCTTTGGCAGAAAATGGGACAAAAGAGGTGGTAGTTAGATGAGTGGATAAGAAGAAAAAAACTGAAATTTTACCAAATTCTTAAAGGCCATGTGTAGGCCAGCATGACAGTGAGGCTCCCTGGGAGCCCAGACTCAAGGGAGGCCCCAAGCTGGGGGGGGGGGGGGCACACCCACTCATCAGCTCTTTCCACCAAGCCTCCACTGGGTAGAATACAAGAAAGAAATATAACAGAGCATCCAAAAGTTATGGGACAATATCAGATACATGTATATCCGACATTGGACTTGTGTCTGATATATGTGAAGAAACCTTACGACTCAATTACAGGAAGGCAAACAACTTGGTTTTTTAAAATAGAGAACTTATTTTTCCAAAAAATATATATGAAAGGAAAATAAGCATATGAAAACTCAACATCATCAGTCATCATGAAAATGCAAAACAAGACCACATGCACATCCACTATACCTCACTAGAATGACCAGAATCAAAGGCTGATGTTACTGAGTGCTAATGAGGATCTGGAATGCAAAAGGTGCAGCCACCTGGAAGACAGGTTGGCAATTTCCTAGAAAGTTAAACATACACTGAGCATACCTTCCAACCATTCCACTTCTAGTTATTTATGTAAGGAAAACATAAAATATGTCCAACACAAAGGTCAGGATGTGGCTGTTCGTAGAAGCTTTATTCATAACAGCCCCAAAGTGGAAACACTCACACGTCAACCATGGTGACCGGTGAATGGATAAACAAAGTGGGCTATACTTATACAATGGAATACTACTCAGCAATAAAAAGCTACAAGCTACAGACACAGGCAACAGCACGGATAAAACTCAAAAGCATTACACCAAGGGAACGAAGCCAGACACAAAAGACCACAGACTTTATGATTCCATTTATATGACTTCCTTGAAAAGGCATTATTCTAGGTCCTGAAGATAGAGCAGTGGTGGCCTGCAGCCAGGAATGGGAGGAGGGTATCAAATGCCAAGTACAAGGAAGGCTATTTGGGGGTAATGGAAGTGTTCTATATTTTGAGTGTTCTTGTGTTTATACCATTTACATTGGCCAGAGCTGATCACACTGTACACCTAAACCAGTGAATTTATTGCAGATGACTGCATCTAAATAACCCTGACTTGTTTTATACACACATACACATATGCACATCTTGATAATGATTTGGAAAAGGATGGAGCCATGTGCTAGAGAGGTGGGCTAGTGGCACTAACCTGTCATGTGACCCAACTGTGACCTTTTGGCAAGGATGGTAAGAGGGGAGGATTCCCAAAATAACATGATGAGCAGTGTCAGGACATTCATGTAATTGTGCCTGAACTAGTTAGAGCTAGATGGATATCAAGTGGCCAAGAAATCATTCATCTATCTAGAAGAATTGAATTCACCTTTATAAAGGTTTAGGAAGAACATAAGGGCAGTTTTGCCTTCAAATGGTTCCTTGGTTTGTGGGTTTGTGTGGGAGAAAAAACAGATTACATAACATTATATATAGTATGATCCAATTTTTTCATGCTTATTTCATTTTGTGAGATGGTGCATGTGCATACCTAAGACACAAAAGGGTAGTTATAAGTGGCTATTTCTGGAATTAGGTAGAGCGATGAGATTGCAGGGAATGTTCATCTCTTGCCCAATACAATCCTGTAATGTTTGAATTATTTTACTGAGAGGAAACATTGTTTCTGTAATCAGAAGAAAAACAATAAGCTATTTTCATTTTGAAGCTGCATTGCAATATGGCTTATAACTGTAACGTTGGTTTCATCTCTCTAATTGTTTTAGGCTTACTGGTTTTGTCCCTCTAAATAAACTGCAAGTTCTTCCAGAGGCAGTATCCATAGTGAAACAAGCCAGGATGGAATTTGCTTCTCCCACCTGTGTGCTGGAGGACCTCTGGCAAGTTACTTGAATTGGTCATATTCTTTTTCTGGACTCAAGTGTGCACATCTGTTATTGGTTATTAATAGGCATTAATGTTATTGACAATACTTTTTTCTCAGGTCTTTAGTATGCTCAGGTCCATGCTAGCAGCTTAAGAAATTTTCTCTAGTGTGAATTGACTAGAATTAATGGCACTATACACCTTATACATCAGTCTGAAGTCCGACAAGATACCTTCTGACAGCCAGTACTATGAGTCTTTGCACTGAAAAAGGAGCAGGTGTCTCTCATTATACTCTCTCTAAATTCTGGGCTATCTCCTTTCCCTAGAACACTCTCCTTGTCCTTTGTTTTCTGACTCTGAGTCATCCTTTGAAGATCATTCTAGAGATCCTTCCTTGCACCTTTCACCAAGAGTACGTCTCCCGTTGGCGATTCCAACCCATAGCACGCCAGCCTTGATCCTGTGGAAATGCTTTTCACGATATATTAAAATTGCATGGCTATTATTCGCCAATATACTCTATCTCCCTAAAAGCAGGGACTCTCTTTTCTTCATTTCGATTCTCTCAATAAAATTTTACTAGAAAAATTAATAAAATTTATCATCCCCTGGGCACTTTCTCATTAACTGGGCTGAAATTTCATGCTTTTCTCAAACTCTAACTCCCAGGATACGTCCCATATCTGAAGCTCTGTAAATGGCTTTCTCACTCACTTCTGATTTATTTATGATGGTTGAGAGTGCCTGGGCTGGATTTTCTCTTTTGCATGATTTTGTTCTGTATACTTACTTTTAAGACTTCTAGTCATGGGAAAATGTTGGTAAAATGAATGATTCAAAAGGCATTTAAAAAAAACCCACTTTTTATGTCTTTACCTCTAGACTCTCATTGCACAAAGTGTGGTCTGTGGACCAGGACATCACATTTCTTGGAAATTTGTTTAAATCAAAGAATCTTGGCTCTATCCCATGTCTCTTGAGTCACTATCCGCATTTTAACAAGATTCCCAGGTCACGTGTGGGCACAGAAAAATTTGAGAAGCATATTTCTCGATCATGCCGCCATGATGTCTGGCCTAGCATCTTTATGAGCTGCTTTACCTCTTATCCACCTGCTATCTAATCCCCACTCAACAGCCAGAATTGTCTTTCCTTTCCTTTTTTTTTTTTCAATATTATTTACATATTTGGTTGCATGGTGTCTTAGCTGCGGCAGGCAGGCTCCTTACTTGTGGCATGCAAACTCTTAGTTGCAGCATGCATGTGGGAACTAGTTCCCTGACCAGGGATCGAACCTGGCGCCCTGCAATGGAAACGCGGAGTCTTATCCACTGTGCCACCAGGGAAGTCCCTTTCCTTTCCTTTTTCAATAAAAATTGTTTTATTTCACTCCCTTAAAATTCTCAAGTGATTTTCTGTTAAACTTGGATTTAAAGGCATACATCCTTTTCATGGCTTATAAGACTTTCCAAGACCTGCCCCAGGCCTGCCTTTCTACCTCAGCCCCTGCCATGCTTTCCATCTTGCTTACTAAGTTCCACCAAAATGCATCACCTTTCAATTACTCTCTCAAGCCAAGATATTTCCTGCCTTGTGAACTCTGTATACACTCTTACTTTCCTGATAATTCTTATCTCTGTCCTTCACATCTCATGTTTGGCTCTTTCTCATCTGGCAGGTCTTACCTTTATCCTCTTGATAAAGTCAAGCTCACTCTTCCTAAGTACTCAATATTCTTAAGTTCAGAACTTTGTTATTTTCTTTATAGCTCTCAAATATTGTAACTGTTAAAACCACCCTCCATGACAGAAATTTTTTTTTGTTTCTATCTGTTCCACTGTTTTTCTGTTTAGCTCACCATCCTATACCCAACCTCTGATACATTTCTAGCATACAGCAGGCACTTAATAAGTATTTGTTGAATAAGCAAATAAATCAATGAACTAGTCCAAGGAGTCAGCAAAGTTTTCCATAAAGGACCAGGCAGTACATATTTTAGGCTCCTTGGGTCATATGGTCTCTGGGGTCAACTACTCATTGAGTGTGTGTGGCTTGATTCCAATAAATTTAACTTACAAAATAAATGACAAGCTAGATTTGATACAAAACCCATAGTCTGCAGATCCTTAATAGTTAATACTTTAAAAAAAATTTTTAATAGATCTTTATTGGAGTACAATTGCTTCACCATACTGTGTTAGTTTCTGTTGCACAACAAAAAGAATCAGCCATATGCATACACATGTCCCCATATCCCCTCCCTCTTGAGCCTCCCTCCCATCCTCCTTATCCCACCCCTCTAGGTCATCGTAAAGCACCGAGCCGATCTCCCTGTGCTATGCTGCTGCTTCCCACCAGCCAACTATTTTACGTTCGGTAGTGTATGTATGTCAATGCTACTCTCACTTCGCCTCAGCTTCGCCCTCCCACCCCATGTCCTCAAGCCCATTATCTATGTCTACCTCTTTATTCCTGCCTGGCAACTAGGTTCATCAGTTCCATATTTTTTTAGATTCCATATATATGCGTTAGCATACGTTATTTGTTTTTCTCTTTCTGACTTACTTCACTCTGTATGACAGACTCTAGGTCCATCCACCTCACTACAAATAACTCAATTTCATTTTTTTTTATGGCTAAGTAATAGTCCATAGTATATGTGTGCCACATCTTATTTATCCATTCATCTGTTGATGGACACTTAGGTTGCTTCCACGTCCTGGTTATTGTAAATAGTGCTGCAATGAACATTGGGGTACATGTCTCTTTTTGAATTATGGTTTTCTCAGGGTATATGTCCAGTAGTGGGATTGCTGGGTCATATGGTAGTTCTATTTTTAGTTTTTTTAAGGAACCTCCATACTGTTCTCCATAGTGGCTGTATCAATCTACATTCCCACCAACAGTGCAGGAGGGTTCCCTTTTCACCACACCCTTTCCAGCATTTATTGTTTCTAGATTTTATGATAATGGCCATTCTAACCAGCATGAGGTGATACCCCACTGTAGTTTTGATTTGCATTTCTCTAATAATTAGTGATGTTAAGCATCTTTTCATGTGCCTCTTGGCCATCTGTATGTCTGCCTTAGTGAAATGTCTATTTAGGTCTTCCGCCCATCTTTTAACTGGATCGTTTGTTTTTTTGATATTGAGCTCCATAAGCTGTTTGTATATTTTGGAGATTAATCCTTTGTCTGTTTCATTTGCAAATATTTTCTCCCATTCTGAGGGCTTTTTTGTCTTGTTTATGGTTTCCTTTGCTGTGAAAAAGCTTTAAGTTTAATTAAGTGCCATTTGTTTATTTTTGCTTTTATTTCCATTACTCTAGGAGATGGGTCAAAAAAGATCTTGTTGTAGTTTTTGTCAGAGTGTTTTTTCCTATGTTTTCCTCTAAGGGTTTTATAGTGTCTGGTCTTACATTTAATTCTTTAATCCATTTGCAGTTTATTTTTGTGTATGGTGTTAGATAGTGTTCTAATTTCATTCTTTTACATGTAGCTGTCCAGTTTTCCCAGCACCACTTATTGAAGAGGCTGTCTTTTCTCCATTGTATGTTCTTGCCTTTGTCGTAAATCAGGTGCCCATATGTGCATGGGTTTATCTCTGGGCATTCTATCTTGTACCATTGATCTATATTTCTGTTTTTGTGCCAGTACCATAATGTCTTGATTACTGTAGCTTTGTGGTATAGTTTGAAGTCAGGGAGCCTGATTCCTCCAACTCCGTTTTTCTTCCTATTGTTCTTTCCATCTAAAATGTTTGCCTCTCCAGCTGAACTTTTCAAAACACTACACTTCTTTCAAGGTTTAATTTGTCATTTAAAAAAATTGTTTAACTGTCATGTTTTCCAGAAATCCCATTTTATCCCTCCAACCAGAAGTGGCAGATCCTCCTGCATCCTTAAAGCATTCTGCTTGCCCCTTTTTCATGGCATGGATCACATTCAGATTTCCCTGACAGTTCCTGCAGCAGGCTATATTTTCTGAAGATGGATGTGACAATGTTTCCCATCCCACATTCTCTTCTATAATATGACTTCACCACCCCCTATCAAGAAGTGACGTTTAATTCCCTTCTCTCTTAAAATCCGGTCTGAATCTAATGCTGCATGTCTTTGAGTCTAGGTCAGAAACTTCTGCTTGACTCTTCGGATGCTCGCTCTAGGAAAGGGATTTTCAACCTCAACAACATTGACATTTGAGGCCAGATAGTTCTTTGTTGTGGGGGGTGGGGTGTCTGTCCTGTGCATTGTAGGATGTTTAGCAGCATCCCTGACCTCTATCAACTAGATGCCAGTAGCATCCCCTCCCCCAGGATGACCACCAGAAATATCTCCAGACATTGCCAAATATGCCCCCCGGGGACAGAATCACCTCCCATTTAGAACCTCTTATCTAGGAGAAGCCTGTTGCCGTGCAAAAAGTTCAGCAGCCCTGAGACTACCACGCTGGAATAATCACATGCTCGTATTCTAGTCAACAGTCCCAGATGAATCCGGTCTTCCAGTCACCTCTGCCAAAGCACTAGACGTGTGAGTGAGGCCATCTTAGGCCCTTAAGAGCAGCCCATCAGGCAGCTGAGTACCAGCAAGCGATCTCAGTTAAAGTCAAAAGAATCACCAAACCAAGCCCTGATTAAATTTCTGACGTGCAGAATACATGAGATATAATAATATTATTGTCTAAAATAGCAAATTTGGGGACATTTGTTATGCAGCAGTAATATCTCAAATAGCATTTGGTACCTGGAAGTATGGTGGCATTACTATAAGGAAAATATAAAATTTGTGGAATTGGCTTTGGGACTGTGTAGCAGGAGGAATCTAGAAGGACCTTAAGGAGGCTTTTAGTAGAAGCAAAATGAACCTTGAGGAGACTGGTTGTGAGAGTTTAAAGGAAGGTGAGGAAAAATACTGGGTTGGCCAAAAAGTTCATTTGGGTTTTTCCATAAGATGTTATGAAAAACCTGAATGAACTTTTTGGCCAACCCAGTATTACTGGGAGCTAGAAGGAAGACTACCCTTGTTATATAATGGCAGAAAATTAAGCAAAACTGTCACCTGCAATATTATGGAAAATAGCAATCTACTTAATAAACAGGTAGATTTGGCTAAGAGAATGTCAGGCAGAATTTGAAGTGTCTTTTCTTTTAGCTGTATAACATAATGTAAACATAGACACACAGATAGTTCATAGATGGACTAAAGAAGGGATTTTGTTTTCAAGAAAAATTTAGAGAAAACATATAGAAGCCATGATTTGTTGGATTCAAAAATAAAAACTATTTCTCAACCCAAGTCTCTTCTAACAGAAAATCCCAAAATAAAAGAAGTCCTTGATGCAAAGAAATCTCATAGGTTACCTGGAAAATATGGACCCATGAGGTCAAGAGTGCAACAGTAAAACCCTTCCTTAAGATCTCAGAAATGCTTAACGTAGTGTCTTATAGACCTTTCAGAGAAACAAATGGCATTTTCTGCAATCTGAAAGGCGTGTATCACAGGCCCTCTGTGGTAAACAATAAAGTTTCTAAAACTCCACAGCAAACTGTTAGGGAAGTCGAGGTAGAAAAGGACCTATCTCAAATAAATTTGTAGGCATGGTTTTCATCTAATATAGTGAAACAACCAATAAACTTTATAAAACACCCACACAAGTTTTTAAAGAATTGCAATGGCAGAAGCACAGCCAGGGGACATAGAAGCACAGACTAAATGGGACATAGAAGATGCAAAATAGAAAGAGCCTTGTAGACCTCTAAACTTCTATGGGCAGTAAGCAGCTGAGAAAACTATTAAGCTTAAAACAGAGTATATATTTTTATGGAAAAGTAAGGATGAATCAGAAGGCAGAATTGAGAACTCAGAGGACTGATCAGACAGAATCATTCCCAGGAAGCAGTAACAGGTCCTAATCAAGATGCTACTAATGTGAGCCCATGGAGAATATCTTCTCCATGCAGTGATTCAGGGATCCAGGCAACATCTATCCTGTGATAAGCCCTATCAACGTGTGATCTCCATGACACAAAGAAGAGCTGAAAAGGAAAGCATACAAACTCTTATGCGCTCTGGACCCAAAGTAAGAATCCCTTTTGCAAACATTCCCATATGTTAGAACTCAGGCACATGGCCTTATGACTAGCATATGGCTTTTATGTGGGAGGGGAAATCAAAGATGACTCTGAAGTCTTTGCTTAAGCATCTCACTCTGTGTGAACAAAAAATAAACTTGTATTAAGCCTCTGACAACAGCACAGTCTAGCTTATCCTGACCACAGTCCATTCTTCACATAGCAGGCAGAGTGACATTTCAGAAACATCAATGATTTCATATCACTCCTTCATCTGAAATGCTCCCTTAGCTCCCAATTAAAATAAGATCCAAAATCCTAAGCACGACCTATGCCATTCTCCACCATCTGACCCCTATTACTTCTCTAATAACATCCTATCACTTGCTCCTAGTTACCTAAAACAGCCACACTGGTCTCCTTTCTCCTTCTCAAACATTCTACAACTATTCCTAGTTTAGAGTCTTTGTACATGTTCCTCTTCTAGAAACATTTTTACTGTAGAACTATTCTGAGTTGGCTTCTTTGCATCATTTTCAGTCGGTCCTCATTTTCTCTAAAGAGATTTCTTGTCAATCTCAGCAGATTCCCCTGCTGAGTCCCTCTCTATTTTCCTGTTTCATTTCTGAATAGTATATGTGACCATATAAAATTATCCAACTTATTTTATTATGTAATTGCTAAAAATTTTATAAAGGTATAGTCTATCTTCCCTCACTGGAATATAAGCTACATAAGGACAGAATACTTTTGACACATTTTCAGCAGTGCCCTCAGCACTTATTAAAATGCCTGGCACAGAGCAGGCACTCAGTAAAAGCTAATGATTAATACTATCATGATATCCAATAATGCAGATATGCATCCCTATTTTTATAGTTAGTTGAATTCGAAGAGAAACATCTATCCCAGTGCAGACAAATGACTAGAGTGTGGATCTGGAAGAATCCTAATATAAGATCATATGGTATGTTCCCTCACCCCAAATTCAGGCAAGACTCAGCTATGCTCAGAAGCACAAGACTCTTCTGACTCATTATCAGGTAAGAATTTAAGCATCTGATCACCTGTCATGATTGGTTGAAAGGTGTGATACTCTACTGTCAAAAACAGGGCTTCTGCCCCAGCCTCATTGACAGAAAGCCTTGCATCATAAAACACTCGTAAAAACTGAAAAGAAAGAAAACCAGTAATCATACGGAAAAAATAAAAACAAATACTTCCACAGTATTATCTAACAAGCATGGAAATATGTTTCATCTAATAACATAAAAAGATAAAGTTGTAGTGATATACTATTTCTTGCTTATAAAAGTATTTTTAAAAAGTAAAATACTTAGTTGGTGATACAGTGAAATGAGCACCATCATAATACAGGGTAAATTGATACTCTATGGAAGTTACTTGACAGTTTGTCTCAAGAGCTTAACAAATATACCTCTTGACCAGACATTTCAATTCTAGGGGACTTTCATAGGGAAGGAACTCTATGCATTAATGACAAAAAAAAATCATTCACATAGATGATCATCAGATAATTAAATACAATGGTGAAAACAAACAAAAAAGGATACTTTAAAATCCAATTACATGAGAATTGTTAAGTATTTATGGTCCACCCCCAGATATAATATAATGCAGTGCTAAAAACGATTATTAGAGACGGTAATAACATTAGAAAATATCATGACCCTAAATGTGGGGTAGTGATAATCAGAAGGGGACTCTTGTAACCGCTGAAGAACTGTTTAGTCAGTAGAAATAGAATGTATTGTGCCCGTGGGTTGAGGGGAGGCCCTGGAGAAAAGGACATGAGATGAAGGCAGATTCTGGGTGTTTACACTCTTACAATCTCAGGAGAGAAGGGAGTCAAGAGTGGATCAGAATCCAACTAAATGGGGCCGAAAGTCTGTTTAAGTCTGAATGGCAAAAGCACCTCTTTTGGTTGCCCTGGTTACAGGCCTCCTTCTATTGGTAATGATATTATAAATGGGCCAAGTCACATGCAAATGAAGTAAGCAGTATTAGGGAACAGCAGGGTTGACTCTAAGATGCCCTGCTTTGGGGTAGGTCTGGGGAAGAATTTGGGAAGAGTATGTGCAGGAAACAAAAGGTGACATCAAGAAGAGACAATGTCACAGTCAAAATAACAATGAACTGCTGGCAAAGCTTGAAAACACCAGATCTTCCGTCACTCCCGCCAAGGTGGTCCCAGCACAGCAGGGGGTCCACAGGCCTTTACTTGCTCAGTTTGTGGTTTTGGGGGTCAGTACAGGTCAAAGGCAGGGAATCAAGATTACATGATTTTATAAGGAAACAAGAAAGATATATGATAAATATATTCTTATTGTTATATATGTGTATATATGAAAATATACACCATGGATATGGTATATAGTATGGGGATCTATAGGACCTGATAGATAGATAGGTACAAAACTTAATAATGATTCCTTTTAAGTAATGGAATTATTTTCTTTAGAATTCAGTGCATTTAAAAAACTTTCTATAACAAGCTTGCCTTCCTTTTATATGAGAAAAATAAACTGTAATTTGAAATTAGGCCGTGCTTCTACACAAGAAGGCTCAGTGTTCCCTGGCAGAGAAGCCCAGGGGTATTTCCATGCCAGTGACCAGCTGAAAGCCATCATCCCCCTATTTATGCTAATCAGCCTATTCTGGCCAGGACAGAGTCACATCGGCCTTCCCAAAATGGCCTTTCTTTTTTTTTTTTTTTTTGCGGTACACGGGCCTCTCACTGTTGTGGCCTCTCCCGTTGCGGAGCACAGGCTCCGGACACGCAGGCTCAGCGGCCATGGCTCACGGGCCCAGCCGCTCCACGGCATGTGGGATCTTCCCGGACTGGGGCATGAACCCGTGTCCCCTGCATCGGCAGACGGACTCTCAACCACTGCGCCACCAGGGAAGCCCTCAAAATGGCCTTTCTTTAATCCACATTCTTTAATGAAGCTTGGAATAGACAAACTGTAGAAAGAGTCAATGTGCCCCTTGAGTGTATCTTCATGATCCTTGTAATTGGAACAAGACCAAAGCACACACAATCCCAGCCCTCAGGCCCTTTATGAGTTAGAATTGTTGGGAAACACATCCCGGGACCAGCCCTGAGCTCATGTTCTTGGAGACACACTCCAGCTGGAGAAAGATTAGAAATCTTGACCCACACTTGGAGGGTAATATGTGGAGACACGTCTGGCCACCTTCTCCAAGGCTGGGAAGGCCTTGGAGGTGATCTCACGCCATGGTCTCCACATTTCCTGGGCATTACTCCTTCAGTGCAAGAATGTTAAGCCCCAAGACGATATGTGTATGCTTATTTATGAAAAATATACATATACACTAACATACTGCATATATTATAAAAAATAGGTAAAGTAGAATTTTACAAGTGGAGATACAGATGCAACCAATTATCGTTAAATGTCCTGCCAGACTTGGTAGATCATATTTTCATTAGGGAATATTTCAAGATCCAATATACACTTAAGGAAAGGTTCATTATTAAACACTATAAATTTAATTTGATATCTTAAATAATTCTACTGATAACTTGGAATTTTTTTAACCAGTTTCCTACAACATCAGTACATGTGGTCATTGTTTTTATCTTATAATATGGCTGACAAGGAGCTCACACTAAAATCTGGAGAAATGTCCACTTTGCTGTTTTCATGTTGTTTACCTTATTTGTATTACCTTCAATCTGAAAATTATTAATAGGTAACTTTTTAAGCCATTTTCCCCCATTCTCTAAGGATCATTTTACTCAAAACTCAATATTATCTATAAATCCCTTAACAGGCAGATATGAATTATAATACATTATAATTTATTGAAATCAAATTAAAACGGGCATTCTGGGCAACCATCTGTGTTCTAAAATCCCTACTTTTCCCTTGGGGTACCCCACATTCCACACAGCAGTACTGCTTAGAGTGTGATCCGTGGACCAATGCCAGCCCTCAAACTATTTCTAGTCCTCAATGAGATAAGCAGAGAAATCAAAAGTAAGTGTATAAACACATCTAGCAATTTGACAGATCACCCTGTGTAGTCTAATTTAACACAAAGAGGGAGAGACTTATGTTTGTAGGTCTTTTATTTCATTTTATCTTTTTAGAAACTCATTTTATGGTACTTCATGAAAATATTGGTTAGTGGCAGATTGAAAATAAAAATACGTGGTCCTTCCTTGCAGACAGTTGAGAAGCTCTGCCATAGGTGACACGTAGACAGAATGAGGGCGCTGTCAGGCACACAGGTAAGGCCAGGACCAAAGCCTGAACGATTCGATGGTAAAGTTACAACAATCCACTTTTAGATTCAGACAGTTTATTACTTATATAGACAGAGAAAGGAAAAGTGGCCAAATGTACTAGCTTCCTGGGTCATTTTATCACACACCAAAAATGACAGCACTGAAACAAAAGGGTCTAGAGGACTGTAACACAAATGGTGGGATACCCTGTTGCTCTGGAGCCAATTCGAGATTCAGCTAAGCAGTTTTCTAACTCACAGCTATACTCTGTATTCAGAAAGCTTCCCAACTCATCAGAACCTGAGCAGCAATGAGTAACTGTCTCAGGACAGCCCCCCAGGAGAAATAGGGAGGGGATGGGAGGGGATAACAATAGTGAACTCCTCACAGGCCTCCTCTCCTCTCAGGTTCCAGGAGGATCACAAGGTGTTTCACTAAGACTCACAGTAGCTGCAGTTCAAGCCTTTGCCTACATGGCCCCTCTGGATACACGCAAGTCTGTCAGAGCATCATGGCAGAACCACTCCCCTACAAGCACCATTGTCAACCTATGTCGTAAATACTGTAAAGCTTCATTTCCTTCTTAAGTTTTAGGAAATAAAAACCTATAAAAAACGTTCTAATTTTATCCTCTGTCACCCGATGGTCCATTTCACTCATGAGATCACTCATCTAGTGAAATCCCCACATGATGTCAGAATCCACATAACAGCAGCCTAACGACTACTTAGGCAAGGGGCTCACTTCTTAGGCAAGGGGCTCACTTCTATCCCAGGTGTCATTTTCGGAATAGGGGCAATTCACTGAGTTATTTCTTCTATTGACTCATCATTATATCCATTAATTAAATAAACATTTATTGAAGCCTGTCACATGCCAGAAACTGACAGGCAGGGGTCACAAAGATGGATGAGGTATAGCCCCATCTCATCCGTCTTGGAGAAATTTATGATCTAGAAGGGAGAAAGGAACAATGACAGAAAGTAATTAAAATCACGGGTTACATTATGAGAGGGTTTGTAGAATGCACTGTGGAAAGACAAAGGGAAGAATGGCCCTATGAGCCTGCAAGTCTAGGGAAACCTATGACAAAGAGAGTGAGATATGATATTAAAGGGTGAATAGGATTCCTTCAAACAAAGAACAGAAGGGTCATTGCTGGTTAAAGGAAGAGCATATGCAACACAGTAGAGGTGAAAGAGAGCATGCCATGCCCAGAGATTGCCCCTTCCCCCCAAAAATGTCCCCTTTCCTCGAGTTCCATCCAGTAGGCCAAGAAAGAGACAGCAAGGCATACTGGAGAGAGGTCCATCTTGGGAGTCGAACTTAGGCTCAAATTCTAGTGTCTCCCCTTTAGACACTGCGATCTTGGGCAAGTAACTTAACCTCTTTGATTCTGTTTCTCCACTTGCAAAATAATGAATTCTTACCTTAAATAACTTAAAGAGTTATTTACAGGATTAGGGTAGGCTGCATGTAAAATGACTGGCTTATTGGAAATTCTTATTTTTTATCATTGTTATGATTTTTCTTAAAGCACTTGGGATGTTTTTGGATCAGTCTCATCTCTAGCACAGGACAGGCCTCCTGGTATTTGAAGCGGCCTAATGGGCCGCCTGGGGGCGGGGGGGTTAATCTTTCTTCTCAACAGCTCCCCTCCTACCGTTCCTGATGAAGCATGCTTCTGAGTCACCCTTTTCCAAACACAATCCAGTTTTACTTCATCTGTGGGTAGAGGGGCAGCTAGAAAGGGGCCCAGGGCTCCAAGCCTGGTCTGACCTTGGCAGGTGTTTCAATGATCTGTTGTACCAGAACACACTACTCCAAAACCAAGTGGCCGGAAACAGCTACAATGAGCATCCAAGTGTGCAAAGTAAAAGCTGAGCGGCTTCCTGAGGTTCTGGAACTTCTGCACCATCACTTCTGCCATATTCTATTGGTCAAAGCATGACACTGGCCAGCCCAGATTCCCAGGGTAGAGCAAGAAACTCTCTGTCTGGAAGGAGAAGCAACAGAGGCAAGTGCCAAGGAGCACACATGCAGAACGCAGGGATCTGCCACCGTGAGAGAACCTAACGGAGCAGAGGACTGTGCCGTTCTCACTTCTCAGCTCTGACGTGGCACGTCTGCTCAGGGACACCTGTGCAGGGAGCCCAGAAGGCAAAACAGACCTGAAAACACACATGACGGGGACCCCGACGCCCGGGCCCCTCCCAGGACCCAGTACCTGGTGACATGGACAGGAAAGGTCTGATAGAAACTTACACAGGTCTCTCCCCTGGTCCTGGGCATGACCCATTTCATCTTAAAATGAGGGGTAGCATCCTGAACTCTCAGAGCCCTTCCACCACTACAAGGACTTACTGAGACCCTGCCATGAACTGGACACTAGTGGAAGAAGCTCCGAAACAACCCTCACCATGGTGATCTCTCTCCCACTCTCTTCATCCCTCTCTCTCTCATCCCCTACCTACATTTATATATGGGCATCCAGCCATGTGTCCATCTGTCCTGTACACTGAGGTAGCCATTGTTTCTTTATTGATTAAATCAACAACCATATAGGTTATGCCAGGCACTGCTCTGAGCTCCTCCAGTCCTCATGACAACCTAATGAGGTAGGCACCGTTACCAACCCCAAGTACAACGGGAAAGAGAGGCAGGGAGTCGTTTTCAAGCTTTAAGGGCAGGTGGCTGCACTTTTCGATCAAATATGCTCGTAGTCTGCTGGCTACTTGTACACAGGGACCTAGCTGTTGGAATGTGCCCTGAGCTACGTGCAAGACCTAAGATGTGAAAAACATACTGACCCCACAGAGGAGAGCCCGGGGGCACAGGGCTCACCTATTCAGCAGATGCTTCTACCTCCCTATCAAGGCTCTGCTGCCCCCGCTCCCTGGGAAGCGCCAGCCCTCACTTAGGAATGCCTCCCTGCTCATTCTCTGTGGGTGAGAAGGACACACTTGCCCATGGCCCAGCCAGAACCTGATCCCAAAAGAGCCACAAGAAGGCAAGCTGGCCATGGTACTGCTGTGCTGAGGACAGTGTCCAGGAGGCAGAGAGGAGCCGATGCCCACCGTGAGCAAAGGAAATCCTCCCATCTGTCTTCTGGGGGAGTTGGTATGCCCAGAAAAACAAACATAATGGTCTCTGATCAGGGGAGTGAGGAGGGGCTACCAAGCCTGGGTTGTCTTACAAACTTTCAAAGCATCTCCGGGGTAGTGGCTGACCGTGATGTTGAAGGAGGGAGCGGGGGAGGGAGCTGCATTTAGACAGAGTTCAGCAACAGCTTGAAGGTGTGGCAGCGCCTGCTGGGGACACTGACTAGTGGGTGCAAGAGGTGGAGCTGGACCAGGTTCAAATTCTAGCTGCACTCCAAGCATACTGTGTTAACCTGAGCAAACTAGATCTCCAAGCCTCAGTTTTCCTATCTGCAAGCTGGGGACCATCATCTTAACTGTGGTAAGACTGCATGATAAGGCTACTAAAAAGTGTCTAGTACGTTTTTGGAGTTCAGTAAAGTCTGTAGCATACCCCTAGGCTGCGAGGTATTCTAAAGGCGGAATGGAAGCTCCAACCAGACCAAGAAGGCCCAGTAGACGGGGGCTCACTTGTAACACCGTTCCCTTTAGTACATCCTTGAACGTGTACCAACAGAGGGAGCAGAGAATGGCACACAGGGAGCAGCGAATAGAGTGTGCATCTCTGCACTCACACTCCTTGATTAATTTTGCATCTGCTACTTCCTAGCTGTGTCATTTTGGGCATGTTCTACAGCCTCTTTGTACCTCACGTTTTTTATCAGTGAAGTGAGTAGGTGTTTCAATCATGTTTTGCTGCACTATCAAACAATTGCAAAACTTAGTAGCTTAAGGTAAAAAGCATTTTCAATCACTTTATTTCTTTGCTCACACCTTTGCAATTTGGATAGAGTTCAGCATTAGCTTGTCTCTGCTCCACGTGGCATCAGTCAGGGAAGCTCAGAGGGGCAGCAGGGTCTACTTCCAGGGTGGCTTTGCTCATCTGGCTGGCAAGGTGCTGGGGTTATCAGCTGGGCTCTCAGCAGGGGCTATTGGCTGGGGCCTCAGTTTCCCTCCACATAGCTTCTTCTCATTGCTGAGGATGGTGGCTTCAGGGTAGTCAGATGTATTACATGGCAGCTGGCTTCCCCCAGAGCATAAAATAAAGGCCAGCAGGTGTCATGAGATTGAGACCCAGAATGGTTCCAGTGTCAGTTCTGCCACATCCTATTGATTAAAGCAAGTCATAGGCCAGCCCAGGTTCAAAGGGAGGAGATTACAAAAGGGTGTGAATACCTGCAAGTGTGATTCATCGAGGACCACCAGAATCACAGCTCACCACAGTGCCCTCTCCCTCATAAGGCTATTGAGAGGATTAAGTGCACGTGTGAATCTATGGCACTGGCTGAGTCATGAGTGACCTGCTCATGCTGAGGTGGGAGAATGGAGTGATCAAAGCGAGGGAATACAGCCAAACTGCTGGAGTACCCCTGTCACTGGCGATGTGACCCAGGACAAGCTGCTTTACCCCTATGCACCTCAACGTCCTCCTCCATAAAATATACATAATAACAGCACTTGCCTCTAGAATTGTTGGGAGGATTAGGCAAGTGGGCGTTTGTAAAGTCTTTAAGACACCCTTTAACAACACTGAGCAACACTGTAGTTAAACACTAGTGTTTAACAACATGAAACTGCCTGACACACAGTACACATTGTAGAGGGCTTGCTGCTTTAATAATACTAATCCAAGCCCACTCCAATCTCTGAGCCTTTCCCTGGATCAGATCAGTAGCATCAGCACTTCCCAGAATGCAAAGTGACTTCTACGGAGCCACTGTCTTCTGCCTCATCCTTGAATGGTAGTCAAGGTCACCGAGTGCTATTCATGCTTCTGCCACCCTGCTGCTCTCTGCCAGGCAGCCCACTCTGATGGGATTTGCTGCCGGTTCCTGGACCAGCCCTTAGCCTGCCGCATCCTTACGTCCCCAGGACCTGGT
The DNA here is from genome assembly GCF_003676395.1 of Aethalodelphis obliquidens. NCBI lineage: Eukaryota > Metazoa > Chordata > Mammalia > Artiodactyla > Delphinidae > Aethalodelphis > Aethalodelphis obliquidens. The sequence goes on along the minus strand of NW_020837981.1, from coordinate 1,537,295 downwards.
CAAACAGCTGAAGGCATCTGCTCTTGGCGAAAGACCAGGAGCCCCAGACAAGCCAAGCCCCATCACTCTGTCTTCCTGAAAAGGAGAGCACTTGTGTTTCTTCATCTTCATGAACAACCAACTCTCTCTTGGAATACATCTCCCTAACTTTTCCTTGATTAATCACTGCATAGAACTGTCCTGCTGGGTGGTAAAAGGCGATTTGCACAGTGATAGAAAAATAATATTTTTTATCCAATCCATAATTAGGTCTTGGAGAAACAAATTAAATGAAGGCAAAATCATGTTTCTTTAAAGCATGAATACTGATCTGCATAATGATGTACATTTAATGGTTTTAATTTCCAAGGGAAACTATTTTTAAATGAGTTTGGAAAATGTATTTTTCCCTTCAATTCTATGTTTATAAAGCTAAGTCCCCAGCCCTGGTGCTGCATCACCCCAGCCTGCAATCCTAGCTAACTAGGGATGACATTTTAAACTTAACACAGCAAAAGCATCTTCCACCTCTGAGGGCACCCTGCCATGCAGGTAAAGAGCACAAGAAAGAAATGGTCCCCAAACATGGGGAGGGGAGAGGGTAAGCTGGGACGAAGTGAGATAGTGGCATGGACATATATACACTACCAAATGTAAAACAGATAAGCCAGTGGGAAGCAGCTGCATAGCACAGGGAGATCAGCTCGGTGCTCTGTGACCACCTAGAGGGGTGGGATAGGGAGAGTGGGAGGGAGACGCAAGAGGGAGGCGATATGGGGGTATATGTATACGTATAGATGATTCACTTTGTTATACAGCGGAAACTAACACACCATTGTAGAGCATTTAAATTCCAATAAAGATGTTAAAAAAAAAAAAAAAAAGAAATGGTTCCCAAAGCACGGTGCATGGAAACTTGCTCGCTTGCCTCATAACACGTCTACCTCCTCTGATTCCCAGGCCTAAGCCGTCTCGGTGGGACCCTTGATAGTAACAACTGTTGTTGCTATGAATATATAACATGGCTTTCTGACATCCGTTTTGGCAGGAGCCCTGTAGCCTACCTCCTTAGGAGGTAGTGTCACAATAGGAAACCTGGAGCCACACGGCCTGTCTGACTTAAGTTAGTTCAGTCACAAATAAGATACATGGAAAGTGCTGACTTGCCGTCGCTTTTTACCTACACAGATGGCAGTTTTACATGGTTCAGCTTTATGAAATGCCTATATATGGCAAGTGCTCAACAGATTTCAGGTATTGTTATTATTAATATTATTGTTGTTGTTATTAATTGCATGAGTTGGGCAACTCATCTGTAAACGGACAGTTGGGAAAAGCAGATGGAATTATATGAGATAAGGTACTTAGTACCCTGCCCAGCATGCCAGCCAATTTCAAAACAATTTTGTTCACTCCCCTTGCCAGTTTTCGGTTTGCCTCATTCATTTGCTGCCAGGAAAACAGAATTAACTCAACAAGCCATAGGCGCCTTGCATGCCTTTATCTTTAAGCCCGCCCACATCTTGGAAGAGCAGTTGAGGCTGGGCACACTCATCGTATTAGCTAGGGAGACAGAAGTCAACAGTAAGTTTGTATTTGCAACATTCTCTATGGTTTCTCAAGCACAACCTCCCAAATTTTCCCAGTTTATCTCTCCTAAGAGCTCCATGAAGTTATGCCTGGATTTCCTGTGTGGTAGCCATTCTTCTTGGCAGTAGTAATTTGAGGGTTATTGATCTTCCCGGGCAGGGAAAGCTGCATCTTATGGATACCAAGCCCCAGGAAGGCCATCAAACTCCACCTGTGACGATGAGGTTCTCAGCTGAAAGCACAGGCAAAAGGTCTTTCTTCAACATGGGCAGATTTGCCCACTGACCACTGACACCCATGAGCTGTGGCTTTGGGCCCACAGCATTGAAAATACAACAATAATGCCTCTAACCTGGAGTTAAAGCTCCTGCCTTTTGGATCCTTAATGAAATCTTGGCCAAATCTTCAATAAAGAGACTCTGAGGTCAGATGAATGAATGAAAAGTAACTTTTTATGCATATCCTAGAAGGACAGGGGGCTTGCCAACCTCCAGGCACCTACTATACACTCTTTCAGTTTGTCCTCTCAAAGATGCCCGAGACCAGCTTTATAATCCTCGTTGACCCCCAAGAAGCCAATCTGTTAGCTCCTGGTCCTGCATCAAGTGGAAGGTCCATGTTTCAAACACTTAATGGTTTTATCTCCAGAGTGTTATAGATCACACCTGCAAACCAAGCGTCTTTGAGGACAGCTTGTTTAGGCTTCAGCACAGTTAGGGATGTGTGGAGATGAAGAATTGACTCCTGTTCTTTGCAGTTTTTGATCATACATTCAAACAAATATTTACTGAGCCCTTTCTTTGCAGCTGCTGTGCTGTGGACGGGGGAGCCAGGGCTGAACAATGGATGTGGTCCCTGCTCTCACAGTGGGCGCCCACAGTGTACACGGGTAACAGGCACACAAATTAGCATATATGTTGATGTCGTTGTCCCATGCAAGTAAGTGCGTGGCAGCCAACCCAACCCAGGGTCATCAGGGGAGCCTCTTTTTTTATTTAATTGAAGTACAGTTGATTAACAATATTGTGTTAGTTTCAGGTGTACAGCAAAGTGATTCAGTTATATATATGTCCTTTTTTCAATTCTTTTCCGTTATAGGTTATTACAAGATATTGAATATAGTTCCTTGTTATACAATAAATCCTTGTTGTTCCTTGCTATACAGTGAATCCTTGTTGTTTATCTGTTTTATATGTAGTATTTTGTATCTGTTAAATCCATACTCCTAATTTATCCCTCCCCTGCTTCCCCTCTGGTGACCATAAGTTTGTTTTCTATGTCTGTGAGTCTATTTCTGTTTTGTAAATAAATTCATTTATATAATTTTTTAGATTCCACATATAAGTGATACCATATGATATCTGTCTTTAGGGGAGCCCTGTTAAAGCGAGGCAGTGCCAATACGTGCTAAAGGGTAGGTGTGAGCCAGCCCGAGGGAGGAAGGTAGGATGGGGGCCAGGAGACAGAAAATCCTGATGTGAGTCCCCAACAGGTCAGCCTCTAATATCACAAGCTCTGAAATCTTGGGATCCACATTGCCCTGATCCATCTGTCCACCAGACACTCTTTGTGCCACCCCCCTATACTCCCCCAAACACACACATCCTTTCAAAGTCCCCTTCAGCAGCTCACCTGAATGTTTCAAGCTGAATTCTGTGATTCAGAAGAGGTGAGGCTACCGCAAGAACAGAGAAGAAAAGAAATGCTTAAAGACGGGGAAACATTTTTATCGGCCTACTTGAAGTGTAGTTTGCTCCTCTCCAATATGTTGAAAACATTGAAAAGCCTTCCCAAATATCTCAAACATCTGCTGAGTGGGCCGAACGCCCCCTCTCTTTCGCTCCACCCACCATCTCTGTAACCAGCAAGCCTCGTATTAAGCGACACTCAATTACAACATGTATAATTCTGCACCACGTTCCTCAATCAAGAGCCCGTGCTGCGGGCAGTCTTTTCCCCACTGTCCTCTGGGTGTGCATGGTGATGCCACAAAACGCACGTGCGTGATAATTAAATTTGGCATAATTACTTTTCCAAATGATCACTGACACTCCATTGTTCCAAAAATATTAATCCTCAGAGCCTTCCTTATGCAGTCTGTTTCCTGGATCTAAATGAGATTTCAAAGAATGTAATTTATAGTAACCACAATCCCTAATGTACACTTTAATATATCCTTTCTTTGTTGCAGTCATTTACTGGTAAAATCCTGCCAAATTAGAATTCTCCTAGGATGATGAGCTACCTGTCCGCGGATGCTGGCTGCACTGTCACAGACACTCCACTGCAAGTCCCTCCCGGATCTGCCCTGATGCAGGGACTGTGCCTCAATCGGCTTCCTCTCTCTAGCTAAGCCCTGGACTACTCCACGGGCCAGGGAGAGGGAATAGACCACTTGCTCTCTTCCTGCTGACCCAAAAAGGTGACTGGGGCTTTGCCAGGACAGAGAGAGGGTAGTGGGGAGGAAAAGGGAACCCCCAGTCCTGATGTTGTAAAAATGCACGGCAGTCAGGTTGGAGCCCGTGGGAGGACTGAGTGCCTGCTATGAACCAGGTGATGTGCCAGGTGCCTGATAAAATCTTAGCTCGCTGATTAAGCAGAATGATCCCAGGAGATGGCTTCTCTACCCCCGCTTTAACACATGAGGCCCCTGAGCAGCCTCAGCGTTTAAACCTAGACTAAAGTCATACAGCTAGCATGGGGCAGGGCTAGATTTGCAACTACCATGTATCTATGGGGCTAGAAATCTCATGCTCTTTCTGGAAACTTGGAAACCACAGCAGAACACTGAGTACCTGGGGAGAGGGGGTGGGTGGTCAGCAAACTGGCAAAGACCTTCTGTGGCCCGAGCAGGAGGTGCTGCCTTTCTTCAAAAATCAAGACGACTTTCGGGATGACAGGAGGGGGACACTAGAATCTTGATCTCTGTCATCAATGACCCCACGCCAGCTGTCCCCTCCCCAGCCCACCCGCCACTGCAGCCATTAAGCCCGTCTCCTCTGTGTGCCTACCCCATCATGTTGCTTGTTCCACTCCTTGAAAAAAAGGATGCTATGGCCACCTGGTCAAGGATGCCCACTGAGATGACAGTTCTCGGCTACATTTTCTCTTATGAAGAAGAGAAGCAGCCACGATAAACCTTTGCAAGACTGTGTGAGAGGAAGACCTGGGGATGCCCACTTGCCTTCCCTCTCACTGAAGGCCCCCTGGTGGACTAATGTCTGACACTCCATTTTCCCATTATGCCCTGACAATGCACCCCTACCCCAGCACCTTCTGATTTACATAGTGCAACTTATCTCATAAAACATTTCCCAAATGCTAGGTTGATTTCTCATAATAGTACCGATTTATCTGGTTAAGTTAACACCACCCACAGATATCACAAACATGGGTCTCATTTATAACACACATTTTTACCTTATTTACTGGAAATGGATAGCAAAAATGGCAATCACAAGGAGATTTGGGTATTCCTGCAATTTTAAACAGCATCCTCTGCATTACTTAGAGTTTTCAGTATTTAGACAGATTTGAATATGTATAACATTTATTAACTATAACATTAGCTCTGACATTTCAATTTAATCAGTGTTACTGCAGACAAGTAAAGTAATTCTCTCATACTCATACGTAAACAGTATTATCTTTTCATTTCCAAAAGGTAGCATTTCGCGATCTAAGACGCTTGGGGAATAATTTCATCTCTGTGTGGGGAGGCAGATGAGGAAAATCCAGCAAAGTCTCTGTGAGACTGCATTTGAAGATTAAATCACACATAAATTACAGAGAAGACCTCTGGAGACGGCTGGATGCTTCCACAGTAGCTCACAATAGAAGTTAAATAAATATGTTTTCTACCCACAGAAATCCAGTTTGTTCACGAGTAGGACAATGAGCCTCTGAAACGGTGAGCCCTTCCATGAAGGGTGAGGGGTGGTGACCCTTAAATGCTCAAGAAATCCTTCCTGGACCAAGGGGTGGCATGTTTAATAATCAGAGAGATGCACTGTCTTTCTACACTGCTGGGCACTGCAGTTCTAAAAGGTTCTAAAAGGTTCTAAAAGGATCTAAAAAGTTCTAAAATGGTTCTAAAATCTGGGAGGGACTTGCAGTGGAGTGTCTGTGACAGTGCAGCCAGCATTCACTGCAGTTCTAGAAGGTTCTAAAAAGTTCTAAAATGGTTCTAAAAGGGCATCACAGAGTGCCCCAATGAGAGCTGATTTGGTAGGGGGATATCTGCCAAACCCACCCACCACACAGCCTCAGAAATAAATGCAGGCCTTTTTCCTGGCCCTACACGGCAATTTTTGGCAGGATCACAAGCCCTCCGCGAGACCCTATAGAGACAGAGAGAGCAGGCAGAGGTAAAGAAGGGTTCCCTGGTCCCCTTAAGAGTCAGCCTTCCGGGTGTGGAGAAAGTCAGCCACCTGACTTTCTCCACACCCGGAGAAATCCTTAGGATTTACGTAGGTAATCCGTAGACACCATATGGTCCAGAGCAAGCTACAGCCCAGGACATGATGGGTAGACAGAGGCGGATGAATGTCCAACCTGTGCTATGGGGGAACACTGGAAAACACACTTAGACTCTATTCCCGCATCTACTCCAACGCGGTTCTGAATCTACTCCAACTAGGTTAGCAAACCTGTGTCCTCGAGTGAGTCCTCCCCCACCTATGCTAGGTCAGCGCCCTCGCTCCACTCACAAAAAGCAGCTAGAGTTTGTTCTCATTGTAGCTTACATCTCTGGTTAATGTTGAACCCAAGCACAACTCAAGAAGAGAAGAGGAAAATTGAAAACAAAAATCGGAATCACTAAATTAAAAATACTACTTGTCTGAAGGTGAGACTTTTATAATTCTAAAATACGAAGGGTCATCAGACTGTACAGTACAAATACAGCAAGGATTTGGTCCCAAAGAGGGCAAAGCACGTGGTTAGATGGTCTTTTTGAGGATGTCCAGTGTACCTTTATACGTGGTATTTATTTAGAGCTTATGATGTTCCAGGTGCTGTACAAAGCAATTGAAATATATCTCACTTAAAACAATCTCATACGTTCGTAGTATTATTATGATGATCTCAATTCTCAACCTGATGAAACTGAGGCTCAGAGACGTTAAACAACTAGCGCTTGGTCACACCGCAACAAAGTGGGACCTGGTGTCTGCCTCCAAATCCCATATGTGAAACCCTCCAGGAGGCATGAGAAATTATCATGGTTACCCCGTGGTGTTCTGCATGCAGAGGGAGATTTAACTAAAGGGGATCACTTAGGCCTCAGGGACCTTCTGTTGCTCTAGCAAATTGGTCAAATTGCTAAGGAGGGGCCCTAGCTATGTGCTCCCATGCCCCTTTGTAAAATCTGCAGAAGTACAATACTTAACTGAAATCAATTAGGACCACTGTTTCACTCCAATTCCTTTAGCCACACTTTCTCTTATGTCTACTACTGTTGGAGCAGCTGGTAGAAACTTGGGGAAGCTAAATTTTAGTATGTCTGGTTTGAGTTTAGTGGGACACATTTTCGCAGTCGAAGGCTACTTCTGGGCGTAGTTAACCTATTGCCAGCTCTCCCAGGGGGCAATCCAGGATTTCTTTAAGCCACCCTGTGTGCCAACTCACCTGGCCTCATGCCACCAAGGTGCGCAGGTGAGGTCGTGTCATGGCAATATACATCCTGCAGCCCCTGGCACCGGAAGTACTGTGGCAGTGGAGGAGAAACAGGGTTTGAAATAAACCAGGTCAGAAGCTAGCCATGGAAAAATCTTCCAAATCTTACAACTCACATGTGGAAACCCAAATTTGACAATAATCTTAAATTTACAAGACCTTAACAATGATGAGAATCTGCATAAAACTTTTCTAACTGTTAATTAAAAAACCTTTCAATCAACCATACTAGAGAAGAGATTTAATTATCTTTCTATTCTGGCCATAGAAAATTAAATTTAAAGAGATGGTCATATGAAGAGAGGGTCAAACAGTAGTCAAGAAAAGACAGGGGAAATGTTTATAGACCATGTAGCAGGCAGTTTATGTGAGTGTGTGTGTGTGTGTGTGTGTGTGTGTGTGTGTGTGAGATCTGTTGTATTTGTCATCTTTCTCATGTTTTTTGGATTTGTGTTATGATTTATATTCTCAGTAAATATATATTCACTTTCATGTCTGATTTTATATTCACAGTTTCATATTCTTTTCCTTAAAAAATGCTCTGATATTGCATACACTTCCTGTCTCACAAAACCTGGATCCAGCCTGCCTGCAAAGCTAACCAGAAGTGAAGGATCTTCTCCTTCACAGCGTAAAGATCCATCTATGCCCCTGTTTCCTCTGTAATCAAATTCACACACATGATTGGCAATCCCAGAGAGCATCTGGATCTTATGGAGAACAAGGCCCCGGACTTGGTATCAGAAGTTGGACTTCTCATGGGCAGCTCTTTATCTTATTGTAAAGGTTGTAACTAATATTCCCCTTTTTTGCTTTGCCTGCTAGGAAATATTGAGCCAAATAATGTGTGCAATGTAGCAACGGTACCAACTCATATAAGTCTTACTTCTATGAGCCCATCTTCCTTTCTCACCATCATCCCCAACACCCTAGCTTTATGGCTTTCTTGCCCTTCATGATCAAATTCCACCAGTTATTTTTTCTTATCTTTTTTGGTTTGTTTAGCTGCTTCAAATTCTTTATTGAATCAGATTCATTAAAAATTCAAATAAGTTAAAAAGCATATCTATAAACAATGAACAGGCTTATTTTTATATGGGGAAATCAACTTTATATAGAAATGCATACAGAGACAAAGAGGACCCAGAAGTTCTGAGTCAGTTACATTTTGCTGGAGTTTTCAGCTCGTGGTTAATCATCCCATTGGCAAGAATCGTTGAGTGAGGGAGATGGAAGGGGATCAAGGTGGGATTCAGGGGAAGGCCATAAGCATTTCTTTAGTTATCTCTTCATACGCTTGAGAGCCGATATTTTCTTCCACCCTTATGTGTTTACTTCCCAAATGTAGCCCCTATTCCACCTGTCAATATTTCTTTTGGCTGGCGGCACCCATCCTGTGCCGAGGCAGAATCATTTGGGAGAAATTAGCAAGCCACGAGGTACTTGTTGAGGACTCTCTGCTTGCAGATGGCTATGGCTGGTGCTGTAGTTGTAACCACCATGAAAGCACATCAGACACACTGGGCCTCGAATTGCGTTTTGTAGGAAAAGAATCCCTTTGTTAAGGCTTGGAAAGCAGGTGACAAGAGTTAAGAAGTACGTAGTTAATCCCAAACAGAACAGGAAATACACACACCAGGGACCTTGACAAAGAGATTTATCACCTTCCTAGGAAATCCTAGGCTAAAACCCATTAAAGCCAATGAGAGTTGAGAATGTTTTGCCCTTAACCAAACCCTGAGAAAGTACAGAAAATGTGAATTATTCAATAAGGGGTGTTGGAACAACTAGGCGAAGATCTGAAAAAATATTAAGTGGGACCCATTCTTCACACAAGGCACACAATACACAAAGATGAATGCCAAAAGGATCCTAGCTTCAAAGGGATCAAATTGAAACTATAAAAAATACTAGAAGAAAACATGGAAAAATTAGTTAAAAATCTAGGGTCCACAAAAGGAAAAAAAATGGTAAATGGACTACATAAACACTTTCCATGTGGTAGAAAACAATAATGATGACAATCATAATGATAATAAGTAAAGTAAAAAATAACAATATTCTAGAGGAAATATTGGCAGTGCACAGCACAAAGGGTAATAATCTCCCTGATGTATAAAAACACCTGCAAATCAACAAGAAAGAGACACACCAACAACACAATTTTTAACATGGAGAAGTTATATGAATAGTAGCTAACAAGGAAGGAAAAACAGGTGGATCTAAAACATTGGGAAAGATACACAGCTTCATGCAGCATAATATAAATGTAAATTCCACTTATTCTGTGTTACAATTTTTTACCTATCATATTGGCAAGTATATCAAAGTTTGGTAAGACACAGTCCTAACAAGACTATAGGAAATTGGTACCCATACATTGTTGGTGGTTGTAGAAATTGACATGACCCCTATGGAGGGCAACTTGGCAAATATTTAGTAATATTACACACATACACATCCTTTTAATCAGAAGTCCTATTTCTAGCTATTTATCTTAAAAGTTATTCTCACACACTTGTGCATTAATATACGTTCAGTGTTATTCATTCAATAATGTTTTCAATAGCAAAAGATTAGAAATACCTTACGTGTCCCTCAACTGGGTACTAGTAAAATAAATCATGCTCCATTCACTCACAGGAAAGTATTGCAGTTGTAAAAAGACAAATAAAAAACCTGTAGTCATGCACCTGTAAAAAATGAATCATGAAGTACTTTCTGAATTATTAACTAAAAGAATATCAGTGAATAAAGGAAGGGGTTAAGGTCTATATATTCTTATTTGTTTGTCTGTGGTTTAAAAAATGATAGGTAAGAAACTAACAACATTAGGTATCTATTCAGGCAGGAAGGAAATGAGAAGTAAACACACAGAAGCCACGCTACTTGTCAAAGAGAGGGAACGGAGGGTGGAGAGAATTTTCACTCTATACTCTTTTAATACTTAAAAAGTTTTTTTTGAGTCATGTGAATTATTACATAATTCATTTCTAAATTAAAAAAATTCTTACGTGATGAACTTTAAAAATGATAGTGCCTGAGTTCTATACCACCAGAAAAACAGCCAAATACTTTCTGTTGGTGGCATCATTAGCGAGGTGGCCAGTTAGCAGCTGTGAGCTGAGAGCCTTGGGTGTGCATCCTGACCTTGGCACTGACCCCCTCCACAATCCTGCCAAATTAATACCCCTGGGCCTTGCATGTTGGAGGAGATGGTGGGTAAGGCCTCTGTTGCTCTGAGAGAAGCTATAGAAAGTTAGCAAGCAGACCTGGATGCCACAGGCCCAAGAATGAGCACTTAACATGTGTGTATGAAATACAATTAATCCTCAAAGCTATCCTGTTGTTGGTGGGTTTTTTTAACATCTTTATTGGGGTATAATTGCTTTACAATGGTGTGTTAGTTTCTGCTTTATAACAAAGTGAATCAGTTATACATACACATATGTTCCCATATCTCTTCCCTCTTGCGTCTCCCTCCCTCCTGTTCTACAAATAAGAAAAGGGAGGCTTAGGTCAGTTTCATGATTTCCTCAATGAAGGTCATGGAACAGAGACTTGATAGAAGATAAAATACGAAAGGTTAATAAATAAATAAGTAAGAAAGGCCGCCCCCTCCTCCCCTTCACTTATGAGGAATATATAGAAACACACCTTTACAAGACAATGCTGTGGTCCTGGCTGGGGCAGAGCTAAGGTCACCTATGCAGAGCATGGGCATGACTTATGGCACCAAGTGGCTGAAAGGAAGTGACAGGAGGTGAGACGACTCCCGGAGGCCAGACCGCCAGATGGAGGTCTTCTACCAAGCATGATGGCAAGAACCTCAACTCAGGCTGTCACACTTGGATCCTCCCACACAAACAAGCAAGCACTACAGGTTACCAGAGAACACAGGGAGCACCAGCCCCGGCAGAAGGGGTCCTGGGGGTGCTGGAGAAGCCGAGATCCCAGGCTCGTGGGATGAGCCCACATCCAACACACCTTTCCATCCTGTGAGGCAGGAGGGAAACCCATTGAGGCTTATGGACAGGGAGCAGGGCATGGAGGGATGCGGTGATGAGCAGGTGTTTCAGGGACGAAAGATGCAGGCACCAAGGGGAGCCAAAGTGAGAGGGCAGAGGATGACAGCCGGCAACGTTACTCCAGGGCCAGCTTGTCAAGAACCGTAAATACAGAAAAAAATGTATTGTGCTTCTCTCCTCCGCTAGTCACTATAGGCCCTTGGGATACTGCCATGAACACAAAAGATGCAATTCCTGACCTCAGGAAGCTCACTTTCTAGTGGATGGGAAGGACCCATAAGAGATCATTTCAGGGCATGGGGACAAGCATGCCACGTGTGCCAGACTGACGTTTTGGATTTTAACTACCAGTAAGAAACCAAACATTCCCAGCAGAAAGGAAGACCTCAGCAATGAACTTTAGAAGGACTCCTGAGCTGGAGATGAAGAAAATGACAGTTCCTCAAAGCTGGGCCATGACAGATAGTAACTGGGGAGAGCGTGAACCAGTTCAATATCCCCAGGAAATAACAGCATTTGAAGGGATGCAAAGGAGAAGGAAGCGCCTGAGAAGTCCGAGAGGGAGCTGCCTGTTTAAACAGAGACATTCTTATGTTGTCGTTTTTCAAAATATTTTCAGGGAAGTACGATACCGCTCTTTCTTCCTGTTGTTCATGTGACCAAGCTGCTGGTCACATGGCAGGAAAGTCGGGTGGCAAAGCTGGCATGCCTTTCATGTGAGGGAAACGTGCACCTAGAAAGGCCCTGGCCCGGGGATGCCTTGTCTCATTTGTTGGTGTTTCTCGCTCTAGGAAGGTCTCCAGGCAAGCACGGAAAACACATCAAACGGAAGCAAGACCCGGTTTTTGTTTCCCTGCCTTACTGTGTCAGAAAAATCTAAAACCTGCCTTGGGGACGTGAAATCTCTCTTCCCCAGTGGGAGCCTCTTCAGTTCTCCTGCCAGAGTTTCATCACTGCCCCTCAGCTCAGGCACCGCTTACTAAACCCCTACTCTGTGCCAAGCCCAGTGCTCCCAGCAGACACCATTCCCAGAGGTTTCAGAAGGATGGAGCCCGACAGGATGATAAACTGCTTGGCAAATCCAAAAAACAAAAAAAAACAAAAAAAACACAGGCTCAACTGCTCCTCTCCTTGTGCAGCCCCTGCTTTTCTGTTTTAATTAAAACATGTTGAATACCAGAAAAGATAGGACAGCGTTTGACAGCGTTATCCACTCTACAAGCAGAAATGTGACGAGGTTAATTACATCGTCTAAAGAGGTCCTAACTGCCCCTTCCAGGCATGTTCTGCTCTCAGTTTGCCCCTGAGAGAGCAGTCAATAATAGCAGCTAATCTCATGCAACAGACACTGGCAAGGCAGCGGCTGAGATGAGTATGGAAAGAGAAACAGGAAAGTGAAATGCAGAAATGGTGTGTGGCTTCCGTGGTCCTTTGCATCGGGACCTGGTTGGCTAGAGCCTGTGGGTGATGGAAAGATGCCTGCGGGGACCAGGAAGGGAGGGCTGACTGGGGCCAGGGGCAGCCTTGGACAAATTCTCATTTTATCTACTTTCCACAGGCATGAGCCCAGATGGTGTGCTCTGTTACAACTCAGGTGGTGCCAGGTCAGGACTGAATGGAACAAAAGGAGTAAAGCAGCTCTACTTTGTGTCACTGCACAGAGTTGGGAGGACAGTGCAGGCCCCTCACCTGCACCCAGCCCAAGGGTTTCAGAGCAAATCTTCTATATAAGAAAGGACGGTCTGCTAGACCTCTGTTCACTCACCGCTTTGCTCCCTTGGGCGCTGCAGCCCAAATGGACTCAAAGCCAAGGCCACCAGCAGCTGGGATTCTGGAACATGCTGACCTTCAACGGCCAACAGATTCCCCACAGACCCACAAACCAAGGTGTGCTTGGAGGAGGTCATGGGGGAGGGCTTGAGTGGGGAGAACCGGTGAGCACTGCGGTTACAGAGAGGACGCAAGCCTGCTTCTCACCCTACACCATCGGGCCAAGGTCCTGTCTCTCCCAGGTACTATTCATGGGACCTTGAGCACATTACTCAACCTCCATGAACCTCAGTTCCCCCAGTGGTAAAATGGGACCATAATCCCTCCTAGAGGGTAGTGGCAGGACAGAGAGGTGATATGCGCAAGGCAAGAGATACACTATAAAAACATAATGGTATGGATTTCAGAGGACAAAGAATTAACTTCTGGTGGTGCCAGAAGTGCTTGCCTGGCACACAGCAAGCCCGATGTGAAATTAGCTGTATCAACGACACTCATGAGCCGACTTCCCCAACACGCAGTCTAGAGGCAGACCCTCTGGGTCAGGCCCTATTTTCACCCCTTCTAAGCTGTGATTCTGGCTGAGTTATACCTCCTTGTGCCTCTCTTTTATAAACTGGAGGCCAGCGTCAGTTCCTAAGTCACAGAGGTATTATGAGGATTATATTAGTTATCAGAAATAAAGTGCTTCCAATAATTTCTGGCATGTAGTTAAGTGCTCAATAAAGATTGGTTGCTGTGATGATTTCCAGAGTATGTGGTCTTGTCAAGCGACATGGAAGCCCTGCTTGGCCCAGCAGGTGGTTCCACAGGTGTGCTTAGAAACCCAGGCGGAAAGGGAAGTGAATGATTGTCTGTTATCACAGGAAGTGTTTCCCCCAATCCCTGCAGAGTAGCAGGAGACTTTCTGGCTTCCCAACCAGAAGGCAAGATGAAAACATGGGTGCTCCAAGGATTAAGAGCCAGCATTTGAATCTCTGCTCTCAGATTAAGTGTGAAGGCAGCAGAACCCAAATTTAAAAAATCAATATCAAATCAAGGATGATTTTTCCTCTGCTAGAAAGAAACTAAAGTTAATTCCTCTAGAATCCCGAGCCATAATATCATTTGGGAAAAAACATTTTCCTTCAAATACTGAGACACCTCTTTTTGCTTCCACTGTGCCAGGCAAGCACTTCTGGCACCACCAGAAGTTGAATTCTTTGTCCTCTGAAATCCATACCGTTATGTTTTTATAGTGTATCTCTGACAAATGAAGAATCTTTGCTTTTGTAAAATGTGGAATAAATTTGGTAAAATTGATGACATAAGCTATAAGAGAGTGGTGTTCGACCAGTATAAACATGTAGTTCAGATGTGAAAATGGTGTGACATAGTTAATAGGCAGGTTACTAAGCTTCACTTTCTAGCCAGAGGGTTTGGCTCAGGGAATGCTAATTCAGTCCTTTAAGCCTCTTGAGTAAAACCTGTATTTAATGAACATCTACTACATGCCTGGCCTTGTGGTAGGCATTATACACAAAGGATTTATTTAATAAGTCTGTGAAGTAAATACCATTGTCTCCATTTTCCAGCAAAGAAATAGAGATTTATTGTGCATTAAAAACTAGTTCAAAGTAGTTTTCACACAGTCAGTAACTGGCTGGGCCTGGATTTGAAATCTAAAATATCTGGTCTCGGAAGCCATGATCTTAATTAGTCACTAAGCCCTGACAAGGTCTTCTAGACCTTGCTGGTTATTAAGGAGGCCAGGAATTCTCAATAGTTTAGCATTGGTTTGACCTCTTTTGTTAGTCCTTTGTCTCAAAATTAATCTTCCTCAAGGCACAAATAAAAGTTTAATTATAATGAATCCAAATTAATATTCTTTTAAGAATTTCATGACATTCCTAAGCTGACATTCCTAAAAGCCAGCCAGGTCTGGGAGCCACAATAGTTAGCACAAAATGATAATGACAGCAACAATATTAATTCCGACCCTTAACAATTAATCTTCAGACCAGAAACACACACACACACACACACACGCACACACACACACACGCATACACACAAAGCAGTCTGAATCTATATCATAAGATACCATGTCAAGGAAGTGCTTGAATTATTGACAGTCAATGTCTCTCACAAGGAGTCTGTGGGACGGACAGTATTATTGTCTACTGACAGCTTGAAGACAGAGTTTCGTCATTCATTCAACAAATGTTGACTGAGCACGCCAGGCCCTGTGCTAAACCTTGGGGACCCAGCAGTAAACAAAACAAGCACAAACCACAGCTTCCCTGTATACTATAGTCTAGTGGAGAGAGACAGACAAAAAGCAAAACAAGTCAAAATAAAGAATGTGCTACATAATGTGACAGTTAATTTTATGTGTCAACTTGACTGGGCAACAGGGTGGCCAGATATTTGGTCAATTATTCTGGGGGTTTCTGTGGCGGTGTTTTAGATGAGGTTTACATTTAAGTCTAGAGACTGAGTGAAGCAGATTGCCCTCCCCAATGTGGGTGGGCCTCATCAACTGAAGGCTTGACTCGAATTAAAAGGCCGACCTGACCCTCCCCAAGTAGGAGAAAAGTCCTCCTGCTAACTGCCTTCAGACTGGGAGGTCAGCTTCTTCCTGCTTTCGAGATCAAAATAAAACATTGGCTCTTCCTGGGTCTTCACCTGCCAGCCTTTGGACTGGAACCACACCAATCAGCTCTCCTGGGTCTCTAGCTGGCCACTCACCCTGCAGGTCTCGGGACTTTATCAGCCTCCATAATCATGTAAGCCAATTCATATATATATATTCATGGAGAGCCCTAGTGGACTAATACAAATGCTTATATGGGAAGAGGGATAGGGAGGCTTAAAATTTTAAGTAAAGGGGACCCAAAAAAGCCTCACTGAAAAGGAGATATTTGAGTGAACATCTGAAAGATTTGAAGAAATAAGCCAAGTGAATATCATGGAGAAGAGCATTCCAGGCTGAGAGAACAGCAAGTGCAAAGGCCCTGGGGTAGGTGCGTGCCTGGTAGGCATAGAGAGCAGCAAGGAGGCCACGATAGCTGCAGTGGAGTTACGGAAGTCAAGGACGATGGATTGCATTGGCCTCGGGACCTACTCTAGAAATGATTCATGTAAACGTCAGTGTGTTTGTGTGTGCATGTCCAATCCTCCTTCCATAAGGGATTTTGGGCACCTTAAAAAAATTCATTGCAATAAAACAGTGTACATTGATATAAGATCAAAAGAAGGAAATAAATAAGGATGGAAATAAACTGGAGCCAGACCTAACTAGAAATCAAAGATGTTCTCCATATCTCCAACTGGCGACCCTCTCTTTTGCTGTCAGCCTCCTAGGAGCCAGCAGGAGGACAGAAACACTGTTAGTGACCAAATTCCTCACCTCCAAAAGATACTTGCAAACAAAGTGCTCTCTAGGATTACAAAGGTTCTTGGCATTATAATCAGAAAAGACTATCTTCTGGGGGATCATAAACCCAGGCTGTGTAAAACAAAGTGACTGACAACATCATTAGCAGTATCCTTACGATGAATGCAGCCTAGAAGTTTCCCAGACCCTGTTTCTTAGGTAGCAAAGTGCAAGGTACTCAAAGCAGTTGTGCGGAGGATGCTGGGAGGGCTGGGCATTTCAGCGTGTTAGGCATGTAGACTGTAGACATGTTAGACATGTAGACTGACTTTACAATGTATTCTGTCAAGAAGAGAGGTGAGGCCTCTTGTTCTTCATGTAATCCTCACTGAATGGGGTTTCTTGAAGCTGAATTATAGACAGAAGGAGCTATGGCGAGCTTGGGACTGTCCAGAACTACCCAGCAAACTCCAGGGATGCAGCTCTCTGTTTGCCAGTTGAGCAGGGACCTCTGAGACTTAGTAGGAAACAGAGCCAGGGAGAGGTGACATCTTTTGGAGAATCTACGGATCCTGATAGGAATGCATCGCACCTGTGTCATGAGGCGAGCTGAGAATTACTCCCGGCGGGGTCAAGAATCACCTCGGAAGACTGCTGTGAATCTGCTTCGAAACATGGACAAATGGGCAGTCAGGGACTGATCCAATGTTTCCTTTCATCTAGCATGGCCAGAATCATTTTACTCTGAAAAAACATAAAGCCATTGCCACCAGACACTTGTTTGAGCCAGAATAAAACCTCCCAAGAGCACGCAGTGAACAGCAGGCTTTGAGAAAGGATAGCCACACCAGGACGCACCTAGGAAACCGCACTGTGTGTGTGTGTGTGTGTGTGTGTGTGTGGAAGGGGCTAGTTGAGGTCAGGGACACCCCAGCATCAGGGGGGCCAAGGGCCTTTTAAGAACGTGCACATGCGATGTTCAATTTCTGTGCGGCTTCCTGTGTGGGGCTGGGATACGACTGCCTTCCATCCTGTCAAAACTTCAGTAACATCTGCTACAGGTGAAAAAAGATCTGGGGGACATCTAGTAAAGATAATAACATAAATTTTAGGAAGGCTGAAGAAATGTGGACCTTCTCTTGGAATAATTATTTTGGAGGGTTTACTGTCTGACCAGGAATCTTCCAGTTCAAGATGATTAAGCACGTCAGCCGTATGTGAAATAATTTTTGATTCTCGTCCCAATAGCTGGATTCATGCTTATCTATTACTATATGTATAAACATATATCAAACAAGAGCTTTGACTATATAAGCCAATCCTCAAGCCCATAAACCTATATGCGTACTCCACAGCACCCACCTCAGATGTGGCCACAAAGGCTGATGGGTAAAGACCAACCTCTAGAGAGGGAATCAGAAGCCACAGAGGACATGGGTCAGGGAATTTTCCCCAGAGAGTAGAACTGGCCTCTGCTCAGGGAACTTTGTCTACTGCCAGGGAAGAAGAGCTCACGAGGGCTTTCTAGGAATTTTGCATCGCTTTGAATGACTGCTGCGTTTCTCCCTTTCTTCTTTCTCCTGTGTGGGAGTGTTTACTTCACTTATCCTGTCCCGATTCCAGGACCGTGTATGACGTGGTTTTGGGAGAGCGAAGCAGACAACCAGAGGTATTGCTTTGCTTGTTTTAGCTCCTAAGCGGCAGAACCACAAAGAACCTCATCATTAGCTGATAGAATCCAGAACCCATGGCCTTTGGACCAGATCCAGAGGCTGGACCAGATTTGGGGGTGGTCTCCTTTGAGGATGGAGTGTGTATGTTCCACGTGAGGGGAGCAACATGAAACACTGTACGGGCTAACTGTGGCAGTGCACTGTGGATGGTAACCGGATTCTCTTTCTTCTCTCTCTCAGCCCACACTTGGACTGTATTTCCAGCCTCCCTTCCATTTCAGTCTGGCCGTGTGATGGAGTTCTGCTCAATGACATGTGACAGGGGACAGACACTTCTAGGCCTGGCAACGATTCTCCAAGGAGGCCCCCCATGCTATCCCCTGCAGATGGGATCATTTCACCTAGCATTGCTTTGGAATCAGTCACTCAGTCTGGGGCACAGCACACGACTGGGAAGAGTAGACCCCCTCACACACACACACATACACACACTCCTTGTGGATTTTATATGAATGAGAAATAAACTTGAGTGCAGTTCAGAGGCTTTTAAACGCAGGGGCTAAATACTCAGGTAAGGAATGCCTTATGCTGAACACCCCTAATCCTTCACTGAAACTCTGCTACTGCAACAGCCCCGTGTTGGGGTCACTTCTGTAAATCAAAGGAAAAGAGTTTGGATCCACAGTGGTTCAGAGCAACACGGAGGAAAGAGACTCACAGGTGGAGATAAAATGATGAGATGAATTCCCTGGAGGCAGGAGAGCGACGAGAAAGACGGTAACTGGGAGGAAGCGAGCTCCTCTGAGATGTCCAGAGCAGGGGGGTTGCAGTTACCAACAAAACTCAGCCATTTGTACATATTGACAGAAGCATGATCTCCAGGGTCTGAGGCTTGTGGGCTGAAATGAACTAAGCTATCTCCACTGGTCCCCAGGGACACGGATGGTGACTTCCTTTTTCTGTGTTCCTGGTGTCTGGTGCTTCAGCAAATGAACCCCATTGGACGTTATGACAAAAGCCCCCAGTAATAAATGGTTTGTACCCAACTTTCTACCACAACGACCACCACCATCTCCAAGACTTCCAACCCCTGGAATCAAATCAGGAAATGTGTCTGGCTCAGGGTAAGGCTAAAGACAGATTAGCTCCCCTTCAATAGAAGGAAAAGGAAAAATGGTCACAAAGTACACCAAACAGGGTGCACATACACATGCAACATGTCACATTCACATCACACGCACATACTCACAACCTCTAGCCCAACTGCATACATCATGCTATGCAAAATGAAATGTTTTCCATAAATTATTCCCCCAAGCAATCATCTTTCCCAGATTACAGAGGCAGTGAGTCCCGACTCCCAGATAGAAAGCTGCCTAGATCAACGGCCAGCCTAAATGACACAATCTTTGTTTTTAATGCTGCTTTTTACATCATTTGCCGAACGCTCATTCGGCACCTACCATGTGCCAAACATCCCATTAGGCACTTGAGAAACTGCGGGTAGGGGCTGTCATCCTCATCCTTAAAGGATTCTGCGACCAGAGTGCAGCGGCCACCTCCCGGGCACTATAGCCGGTGGTCACTCTAGCTCTCAGGTCCAAGACGACCCCCTCCCTGCGGAGTCAGTCCACCTGAGGTTGACGTGACCATCCCACCTCTTTCCCAACGGCTGAATGGCCCACCTACCAGCAGACATGCGGGACTCCAGGGGAAGGTGGGGACGGCCCGGGGCGGCCCGGGGGCAGTAACCCGCAAAGGCGGCGGCCACAGTGTGAGGCGGCACCCTCCCCCAAAGCCCTCCCCAGCCTGCCGCCTCACCCAGGGGCTTACTTCTATCGGCGATCTCAGCAGTGCACCTCCACATTTAGATAAGTGGCACTAAAATAAAATGGACTGTAATTATTGTTATAGATCACAGTAATTACAGAGGGGGAACGGGCTGATTAGATAAGCACGCCTACACCCCCCACCAGGACGCAGCTGACATGAAGGAGATTTGTGCAGAGGGCGATGAACCTGCTGTGAGCGTTGCATGTCACTTAGGCCTCCCGGGGCCCAGGCTGCAAAGGGCAGAGCGGCTGAGGAGGGGCGGTGGGAGGGAGAAGGTTTCAACCCTGGAAATAAACCAGCCATTAGAGAACAAAGCCTCTCTCCAGCTTGCCTGGGGGGTCATAACCAGACAACCCCACTGTCCGTATGAGGGGCAGAGTCATATGGCTGGGCTTCTTCCCACTGTGGCCTGGGACTCGGGGACTGAATCCTCCTGTTGTGGAAAGACTTTCCCCTCTGCCTCCCAGCTCTGGTCGGCCTTCTGCCATCGGGGCCACACAGGCCTGCCTGGAGCACAGCATCTACCAAGGATGGCCAGGATACTAGGAAGTGACTTAGACTCTCGGAGCCTCGCTGTCCTCCTTGGGGGATGAAGAGACCACTCCCATTCATATAATGTTGTAGTAAGATCACAGACATAGAGCGTCCAGGACAGACTCTGCCTGGCGAGGAGGAGGGCCTGGTCCATGTGACTGCTCCTTCCCCTGCCCTGGCCACTTCCGGCCCCCATTGGACCTGCTGGTGTTCCTGTCCTCATGCCCAGCCTGGCCCCTACAACTGAACAATGTTGACCTTGGTAGAAGGACTTAGCCTACAACTGCCTTGGCCGTGAAATGTGCATTGCCCTCTGAGTCACAGCTCTGCTGTCTACCTGGACCCCATTCATAAAAGGTCCCATGGGTAAGGTTACCACCAGAGCAGCTCTTGGTGGGTACCCACATCAGTGCTAGCCTCCAGTGTCTAGGCCCCCTCCCTCTCACTCATCTCTCCTAATGTAATTATGGCCCTATTTTGAATCCTGGGGTGGGATAACTGGGAGCTGAGGTCAGGGACATCTCTTGCCCAAACAACCCTATTTCCCTTGCCAGAGCCTTCCCAGCTTCAGTGACACCTACTACTACCTGGACACCCAGGGCCACACATTTGTCTGAACCACGGACGGAGCCAGGCACATGCCCAGCCAAGGGCGCTGCCCCACCAGCTGGACCTCCACCATCTCCCAGACCAGACCATCCCTCAGCCAGTCTCAGTAGGTGTGTTACTGCCACGGCCCCACTCTTCTCTGAGGCTCTGTCCAGTTGATGCCCGTCCGCTGGGGGCCCATGCGGCCCACTAAAGTTTCTTCCTATGCAGACCCTTCCCCTCCTGGGTCTGAGAAGGGTGCCTGCGGCTCACAGAATCCAGTCCAAAATCATTCCCCAGCGTTGGCTCTTCGTTAAGCTCTCTGATTTCATCTCCTATTTCCCTGCAAAATACCTGTCACATCTTAAGTATCTGCTTACTCATCGGTCACCCTCAGGAGGCTATAAACTTCATGAAAAAGAAACAAAAGTTATTTTGCCTTTTAATTACCCCTGAGCAGAGTGTCTGACACACGGTAGACACCAATTAAGAGTTGATGAATGAATGAAAAAAATAAGAAAGTATTGATGCCTAGAAGCTTGCCAGCCTTTTTGTACTTCCTTGATTTACTCCTTCTCTGTGGGGGGAAACTTTCCTTATGGAATATGGTCAGGGGTAGGGGGTGCTGTGAATCTGGCCAGAACAGGCAGGTGTTTAGTGCACTGCTAGACAAGGACATGGGCCCAGCAAGTCAGGAAGGAGGCCTGGAAGCACTGGAAAACCCCACCTGTGACTGGCTTATTATCCCCCCTGGAGATACAGTCTTGGTCAATGTAAGTAAGCTAGCGGATTCATGATTCCAAATGGTCTCCTCTTACCTTACAGTCACTCCTGCAAGAGCTGAAACCCCAAGGCTTGACATGAGGGCCTGTACAGCTTGGCTTCAGCTGCTAGATTATTATCTCTGCTCCTTACATTCACCAAGAAAAACTGAATCTAAATGAAATGCTTTTCTGAAAATCTGCAAGTTGCTACCAGGCCAGATTTTGTTTCCAGGCTCCACAGTTGGCCTGTTGGCCCCTGCCCTCTGGATAGAAAACCAAAGTGCAGATGTATCCATAAACGAAGCGCATCGGCAATTTGGCTACATCACCCCAACAATCGAGCTCTCACTCCCATTCCCCACTCTCACAACCTGACCCAGAAGCATCTGTAGTGATATAGAACCTCAGAAAGATAACCGCTCAGTGGAAAATCTTGGGACTCTGCTTCCCATGGAGGCAGGTCCCACCCAAGGTGGCCCCTCTACATACCCTCCACATCCTCCCAACATCCCTACTGGTCTCTCTTAAAGCCAATATCTGATAAGATGGAAGGAGGGTAAGTCTGATCTGGGTCCTTCTGTACCATGTAATGCTCATGATCAGATTTCACGGGTGGGGGGAGCCAGGCAAGGTCACTTTCCTTCAGGTCCTCAATATACTGCTGAGTTTGCCCCTATACCCCCTCCTCTGTCTTGAGGACCAGGTGTTCCCCAGTAATGGGTAAGTTGAGGCAATGACTAGAGGGTCTCTGCATGCCTTTTCTTCCCATGCAATCCGCACAGAGATCATGAGCTGAAAACTACTAGCCATGGGCACTTCTTGGAGGAACCACCTGATCCCTGGAGTACGAGGGCACCTCTTAGAGGATGCCTGGTTTCCTGCCCTTGGTCCTGTATCACGATCCTTATCACCACATCCTCAAAGTCCCCCTCAGCCATGCAGGCTCCTATACCAGCTCCTCCGCCCTCTCAGCAGATAAAGTCAATGCTGACCACATAAGACGAAGTCCCCACTGAAACCTAGCTGCCCTAAGCCAGTGTCCACCCAGGCCTGATAAGCTCCCTTTAATTTAAGAGGCAAAACCGTTGAAACCTCCAGAGCCGCTCCTGACTCCAAGAAAGCCCAGAGTCTCACCTGGACTAGTGTCAGAGTCAGGCTCTCAGGCTGAGGCCCTGGGAGCCCTCGGGTAGAGACACGAACTGTGAAGTCAAAGATCTTCGAAGCGGCACTAACTTCCCTCAATCCCTAGAATTCTCTAAGGTTTGTCTCACCTTGGCGTCTCTGTCCTTTCCTCTCCTCTCCCTGGCTCTTCAGGTGGCTTTCTGCCTCTCAACGTTCAGGTTTCAATTTGTGTATTACCTCCTCAGAAAGAACGCTACAGAACACAGCCCTACCAACAGCACCGCCTATTTCCCCTTCAGAACCCTTCCCGTTCCCTTCTTAGGACTCACCAGGACCTTCAATTACTACGTGTTCTTTCTATGGTGTGTCTCCCTGATGTCCCCTCTCAAGCACCGAGCACAGCGGCTGGCCCACAGTAAGGTCAGTAAGGACTTGTTGACTGATCACGTGAATTTATTCTCTGTTGAAAGGCAAACACTACTTGTATCTAGATATAAATCACCTACTGGAAGATTCCTTCAGTTCTGAGTATCTGGGAAGCCTCATCTTCTCCTGGGGTACCTGATTTGTCTTTGCCTTAGGGCAGCCTGGCACTTTGACCAGGACTTGTTTCCTTCTTCACTGTGACCAGTAGGAGGCTCCCAGGCACAGAAGGAGCATCTGGAGCTGACCTCCAGCAACAGATCACATTCTTAGCAAATGAGTCACTGAGCACCAACCCCAGGAGCCTGGAGGGCTCTGGCTGCTTTAGGGGACTCAGCCTAAGTCAGGACTCCTCTGGAAAACAGAACTGGGCCAGAGAATGCAGGGGGGCGAAGCAGAGTGGGTACATGCAATTCATAAACTCATCTTTCCACTGTCTTCAGCTTACACCCCTGCCCTCATTTTTCTCTTTGGCCTGATTTCCCCAATTTCTTGATTAGGAGGGAAAAAAAAAGAAAAAGAAAAACTTCAGTTGTACATTAAGTATTTCTGTAAACTGCAACTAATCCCTTTTTGGAATGAGGCAGGATATAAATAAATAAATATAAATAAATAAGTAAGTCCCATCTTCCCCCAGGGTGCCCCACTCCGCTTGGATTTAGGTCATCCACGTGTCTATTTGTGATCTATTTTCGAATTGCTGGATTCTGCCTGTGTAAGCAGAAATCACAGGGCTGGCTCTGAGATGGAGACACCTGCCTGAGCTGCCAATCCATGGAGCCCCGCAGCCCAAGTACAAGCTGAGAGCAGCTCAGAGGCCTGGGGAAGATGCTGGACCTTCCATGGAGGGACTGTCAGCACGCCGGACCTGGGCAGCCCCTCGAATCCAGAGGAACAATCAATAGTCACATCTCTTCCTGGGCCTCAGCTTGAACTTATGGGAAATGGGGGTTTTGGACAAGGAGCATCTCTGAGGGTGGAAAGGGGATTTTGCAGAGCTCCTGGTGCAGGGTCTGGGATAACGTATGGTCCCTGGTATCTCCAAGCCCTTTCTCTTGCACGGGTGGTCTTCAGATGCTGTGTGCTAGGCTCGGCCTTACCTGCTCTTTGCCACAATTAAAGCAGCAGACACTCTCAAGGTTCAGAACAGAGCAGAGAGACGGAGCTGACTTCAGACCTGCCCATAAAGTGGACGATCCCCAAGCCACCCACACAATTCTGGGGCCTCGTGGTCAGGGTGAAAGACGTAAAGAGCAGAGCTGTAGCGATGCCCCAGGCTCCAGCCTCAGCTGGTCCTAAACATCCCCACTCCGTGGCAGAATGATCTCACAAAATGCAAACCTTCCCAGTACCCTCAGAATACAGTCTGAACACACAAGTGCACGTTGAGGGTCTGAGTGATTTGGCCCCTGCTCTCTCCCATTTCACCCACCCTGAAGAGCCCCCAGTTCTCTGACAGCAGTACCCACCTTTCTCATGCCTCAGGGCATTCACATCTGCTCCTCCATCTGCAGGGAGCCCTCTCCCTCTTCCACTCCTTAACCTGACCCTGCTTCAGGCCTCAGCTTAGACGTTACTTTGTCTGGAAGTTTTTCTTGCTGCTGCCCCCCACCCCCTAGCCGGGCTGGGACCACTGCTGTGTGTTCTCCTGTAACACCCTGTCCTCCCCCAATCACGGCACTCAGAGCATCACTGAAAATGTCTGCTGGATGGGGTAAGGGCCGGCCACCACACTGAAGACAGGGCAAGGCTATGTCTCCTTTTGTCCCCTGTCATTTCCCTGGCACCAAAGCCCATAACTGGCAGATACCAGGAACTCAATAAATATAGATTGAGCAGAAGATGATTAAATGAGATGACACTCAGTCCGCCAAGCGCCAGCAGTTTGTCACTAGGCAATTGTCCTCAGGGGACCTGGCTCTATACCCAGGGGCCATTCCGGGCCTTGAAAAAGGGAAATTGGCAAGAAACAAACAAGGTCTACATCTGTGAGGAGATGGTGGGACAGAGAAATCACAGCGGGGATTCAGAGCTGGGCAGAAAGGAAGCTCTGTCATAGGGAATGGGCTAGGTGGGCAGAGGTGAGGCAACAGATGGGATGATGTAGGGAGGGTTCAAGCCCCATCAGGACAGGGAACTAGGACACACTGGGGTCACTGGCTTTGCATCTGACCCTATCCTGGGTCAGATCAGGAGGTACCTGGCAGGGGGTGGCCCTTGGCCCAATCTGCTTTCTGGCTTGGTCAGGCACACCTGGGGATGGATACCATCCTGCTCGATAAGTAGCCATCCAGAGGTAGAGGACAGAGGTGGCTGCTGATAGACACCAGGCTTTAAAAGAGTCAGGTAGGGCTTCCCTGGTGGCGCAGTGGTTAAGAATCTGTCTGCCAATGCAAGGGACACAGGTTCGAGCCCTGGCCTGGGAAGATCCCATATGCCACAGAGCAACTAAGCGTGTGTGCCACAACTCCTGAGCCTGAGCTCTAGAGCCTGTGAGCCACAACTACTGAGCCCGCATGCCACAACTACTGAAGCCTGCACGCCTAGAGCCCGTGATCCACAAGAGAAGCCACGACAATGAGAAGCCCGCGCAACCGCAACGAAGAGTAAGACCCCGCTTGTCTCAGCTAGAGAAAAGACCGCGTTCAGCAATGAAGACCCAACACAGCCAAAAATAAATATTAATTAATTAATTGATTAAGTTAAAAAATAAAAATAAATAAAAGAGTCAGGTACCTTGTTGTTGTAGGGACATCCAACTTGTAATTCCTCCTCTTCAACCCTGTAATTTCTACCCTCACCCACTGCCCAGAAGAAGCCCTCATCAAGGGGCTGTACAGAGTCCTCTGTGTCTCAGCTCCTGCTCTCCTGTTAGGGAAGCTTTCCAAGATGCCAGCCACATCCCGTCACTGTGGGAAGCAGAGATGAGAAACTCACTGGCTCCTGGTCTTCCTGAGGGAATGGGGGTGACACACTCTACTGTTCCCCTTAATCAGCTCCCCTTCTAATCCTGACTTTCTCAAAGACAACAAGGGACCTTCACCCCCAGAGACTCCAAACCACAGTGGTCAGAGCACACCTGTTTGGGAGTGATACCTGAGTGCGGAGACAGATGCTAATGAGCAGAACACAAGTGTCCCCAGACGAGTGTGGCAGGGAGCCCGTGGAAGAAGTGAGTGAGGCCGCAGGACAGACCAGGTCAGCCCCCAAACACAGCAGGGGACCGAACAAGAGAAAGGCCATGTGACGGTTTCCAGCCAGACCCCAGCCAGGAGAGATGCCCCAAGAAGAGGTGGAGTGAAGGAGCTGAGGGCAGAAGCCCCCAAGTCATAATGAGGATAATGCGGACCTTAAGGTGATTTTCAGAAAGCCCCTTCACATTTTGAATCCTGAGAATTACAGAGACACACACACCCAGGACAAAGTGAGAACTCTCTCATGGAGAGAGTTCCCAGGACTCCATGAGAACATTACTGAATTGGATGGAGGTCCAGGATTGCCCCCAGCCCCAATTCTTCCCCAGCATATTTTAACAGGGAGCTAGTGGTCCTGAAAGATGGGTAACAACAAGAAAGGAAGCAAATAATGAATGTATGAGCGGAATTTCCCCCAAAATGGATTAAGAGAGGGAGAAGCAGGCATGGGGAAGAAAGGATCATCAGAAAGAGCAGATAAAGAAATGTAAAATCCATTACAAGGAATTATCTCTCAGGGAGAGAAAAAAAAGAAAGATGAAGAGTTCAGACAAACATTCTCCCCAGTCTCAAAGAAATTACAGATAACATGGTCTCTCTAAGGAAAAAGAAAGCTAGGATGAGAGATGAGAGTTCAAAGAGGAGATTATAAAACAACAAATGGAGATAAAGAACAAACAGTGGAGCTGAGGAAAGAGAAGCCAGGAGACCCTGTCTGGGGGCTCGGCGGGAGGGCTAGAGGGGAGGGTCCAGCTGTTCAGTGAGAGGGAGGGCGGCAGCAGTAGGTGGAGGGGAGCAGCAGAGTCCCTGAAGCCTGGGAAGCAAAGTTGCTGCCGGGCAGAAGAGCAGCTCAGAGATAAGCGCCTTTACAGGCTGGGGCGTGACTAAAGTTCTCTGTCCACCCCCTGCCAAATCCTGGAGCAGGGCTTTCCCCAAATCCTCCTTCCACCGGCCTGGGACTTCAGCCGCCCTGGAACCGTTGCCCACCCCGCTGGAACACCATGTCCCCACTATCGGTGCCACCAGAGAGCCATCTTGTTCTGTGAAGTCCCTGAGGACGGCAGCGGCAGCAGCAGGAGAAACAAGCTGTAGCTGTCACTTCTGAAATGCATACGGCATTGTCCCTGCTTCTGGATGATGCCACAGGACTCAGGGCCTCAAATGAATCTTGTATTGATATTTCCACCAGCGGAGGGAGCCCTGGTGAGGTGCCTTTCAATATTTTTAAAATGATTTTTCCTCTTGGCCGTACTTCATAATCAGTCATCAGACACTGGAAGCCAGAATTCTCTTTCTTACTGAAATGATTTGTTCTCTGGCAGGATGCAAGGTTTATGACTCTGGAATCCAGCTCACGATCCAGGCTGAGCGTTGCGGAAGGCCTCGGGCCCCTGGTCTCCCTCTGCCATTCTCACAGCACGGACTGAATAAAGCAACAGCTGCAGCTCTGTCTGAGCACCCAGATTCACAGGGCAAGTTCAAAGGCAGGGACGTTCCAGGCCTTCTCAAAGGAGGTTGTCTTCTTCCCCGTAAGTTGAAGCCCTCCTTGATACCCCAGTGGAGCTATGGAAATAACACCCTGGAGTTCTACAGGGTGAGCCACAGGGATCCTGGGTCTGATTCCCCTTCCAACAAAACTATACCAGAGCGCACGGCTCGTGAGACAGCGGAGCAGCAAAGCAGAGGGTGATGGAGGCCCTCACCCTATCAGAAAGACAGCGGTGAGGATGATGCGAAATGTCTGATTTAGTCAGATGCCTGCTTCAGGGCTCTGGCACACCTGTCCCACCCCAGGCAAGCACCGGGCAAGTAAGAGAACTAGCCATGGACAGTGGTGGGTCAAGATGTCCAGGGCTCTGGAGGCCCAGCCACAGAGAAGTCCCACAATCTCCAGGACTGTCAACGTGGTTCTTTCTTTCTATCACCTTCAAACAAAACATTTGTTAATGGATAATATGCCTCATACGCTGAGTCTACAATGGAGGAAATCTGTATCCATATCTCTAGGGAGATGCAGACAGGAAGCTCAACATACCCAGTTTTGGTCCTCCACATGCACTGAGACTGGGGTCCCAAAAATGGAGTACATGCATCCCATCCTGGGTTCCAAGGCCATCAAGCCACCAAGCACCCGCAGGACCTGATACAGTCTGGATCCAAATACGCACTGATCACGACAGAAAAGAAAGCACTGTGCTTCATGTCATTCGTGTGGTATGGTCTTAAATCTGTCCCCATCTTTAGGACTACGGTTTCAGGAACTATTGAATACCTCAGAATCTGGAAGAGGCTCAAAAACCTAGAATGGGAAGGAACCTCGGAGGTCAGCTAGTCAAAAATCCCACTGACAACAGAAACCCCCTCCACAGTATCTGGAATCTGGACTGCTTGAATACCCCCAGGGATGGGGCACTCACTACCTCACAAAGCAGCCCATGATGTCTTCTGACAGCTCTGTTAGAAACTTACTTTTGTTGCAAGCTGTCTCCCTATAATCTCTCCCTTCCGGAATGATACAGAGCACACCCGCATACCTCTATATGACATACTCTCCTAGGACCACTTCAAGGGTCATATGTGCTTTCAGAAGGCAAGGCCTCAATTATCAATGGTACCTAGTCCACCTAAGCAGCCCTCAAATCCCATCTCTTTCCTACAATTCTTTCGAGTCCTTCAATCCTTCCCAAGCCTCCCTGCCAAGAGCCTTGGTCCATACTCTCCACATCTCTCTCCTAAACTATTTCAATGGCTCCTCACCATCCTTCACGCCTCCGATCTCTCTTCCTCCCAGCCCCTCACCATATGGAATTATCCTTCTGAAAAGAAACCTAACTATGCCATCACCCCTTTTAATATCCTTCGATGGTTCCCCAGTGCCTCTGGACAAACCCCACATTTCTCAGTAGGGATGTTCATAATGGAGAGCTAGCTATTCTAGAACGTGTAACCTGTATGTAACTCAGAGGATGCGCCAGGCAAAGCCTACGGTATCTCATTTAAGCCTTTAAGCTCCACTTCTATCCCCATTTAACAAGTGAAGAAAAAAAGGCCTTTATCAAGTCTCTAAGTAGCTTTCTCAAGATTAAATGTCTGGCAAGTGCCAGATGTTAGATGCCAGTGTTTCTTGCGTAAGTACCCACTCGCTGTAAGTTCAGCACCTGAGGATGGGTCTTGGCAATCTCTTCAGGACCATCTTCCATCTTCCTCTCCCCAGAGGTTCTATGATCTGGCTACGCTACACTCACCGTCTCAAGCAGAAGCAACTATTGGCAGTTCCTTACACAAATCTTTGGGCCACACACTGTGGAGACGTGGCCTGGCTTCCCTGCTGGAAATCCTTAGCCTGCCGCCCACCTGGCAGCTCCTGTCCATCCAGCAGCTCAGGTGACTGCTCCTCAATCATGAACCAAGACTAAGCAATTCCTCTTCTGGAGTCTCTTACCCCAGCTACTGTCATATGCCGGGCCCCGTGTATTCACTTGTCTGTCACCACTCCGGATGTTAAGCCCTTGGAGACAATGTCTGTATCTTATTTGTAACTTTATTCACAGAATCTAGCACAGGTCTGAAAGAAGGTCAGTCAAGATGTGAATAAAGGAGTCAGGTCCTGCTCTTGCACCACCGGCTGTCACATGAGGTCCTCCAACCTCTACGAAGCAAGGCCCCACCTTTCAGCATGCTTGGTATGCTTCTTTTTATTAAATGTATACACTGTATAAAGTGTCCGGACACCCAATAAATGGTAGCTATTGCTACTATTGTAAAGAAAAAGTTCCAGGAAAATAATGAAGAGTATATGAAAAAATAAAAGCGCTATGATAGTGGGACACAGCCAATAGTATGAGGAAAAATGCACTGGCCTTTTAGGTTAAATGACTTAACCCAGCATTTTCTAAAGTGAATTCGATCGAGAACTCCTTAAATAGTACGAGGTCCTGTGAGGACTAACATCCACAATAACAACACGCAAAGTCCTCTGGTCAATGAACATTGGAAGAAAAAACAGCAACAACAAAAATTAAACATTTCTTTACTACAAACTTTTACTATGCTAATATGTGTTGTGAATGATCATAAGATATATTTGACATACAGCGTTTCCCATACTTAGTATTCCTCAGGGCTCTTCCTCTGGGAAGCATCTCTGGGAAATATGGTTGCTCACAACACACTTTAGGAAAAGCGAAATTAATCTCGCAGTCAGGGCAGGTGTTTCAATTGATTCTTTTTACCCAATGAAGGCTGCAGACTTTCCCCTGATGAGGTTATTTCGTTAGGCTTTACCAGCCTGCCATAATGATTTTTTTTATATATGCATATATATAAATCCCAATCTCCCAATTCATCTCACCACCACCACGCCCCCCCAACTTTCCCCCGTTGGTGTCCATACGTTTTTCCCTACATCTGTGTCTCTCTTTCTGCCTTGCAAACCAGTTTATCTGTACCATTTTTCTAGATTCCACATATATGCGTTAATATACGATATTTGTTTTTCTCTTTCTAACTTATTTCACTCTGTATGACAGTCTCTAGGTCCAGCCACGTCTCTATAAATGACCCAATTTCATTCCTTTTGATGGCTGAGAAATATGCCATTGTATATATGTACCACATCTTCTTTATCCATTCGCCTGTCGATGGGCACTTAGGTTGCTTCCATAACCTGCTTCCATAACCTGGCTATTGTAAGTAGTGCTGCAATGAACATTATGGGCATGTGGCTCTTTGAATTGTGGTTTTCTCTGGGTATATGCCCAGGAGTGGGATTGCTGGGTCATATGGTAATTCTATTTTTAGTTTTTTAAGGAACGTCCATACTGTTCTCCATAATGGCTGTATCAATTTACATTCCCACCAACAGTGCAAGAGGGTTCCCTTTTCTCCACACCCTCTCTAGCATTTATTGTTTGTACATTTTCTGATGATGCCCATTCTAACTGGTGTGAGGTGATACCTCATTGTAGTTTTGATTTGCATTTCTCTAATAATCAGTGATGTTGAGCAGCTTTTCATGTGCTTCTTGGCCATCTGTATGTCCTCTTTGGAGAAATGTCTATTTAGGTCTTCTTCCCATCTTTGGATTGGGTTGTCTGTTTTTTTAATATTGAGCTGCATGAGCTGTTTATATATTTTGGAGATTAATCCTTTGCCTGTTGATTCGTTTGCAAATATTTTCTCCCATTCTGAAGGTTGTCTTTTCATCTTGTTTGTAGTTTCCTTTGCTTTGCAAAAGCTTTTACGTTTCATGAGGTCCCATTTGTTTATTTTTGTTTTTATTTCCATTACTCTAGGAGGTGGATCAAAAAAGATCTTGCTGTGATTTATGGCAAAGTGTTCTTCCTATGTTTTCCTCTAAGAGTTTTATAGTGTCCAGTCTTACATTTAGGTCTTTAATCCATTTTGAGTTTATTTTTGTGTATGGTGTTAGGGAGTGTTCTGATTTCATTCTTTTACAAGTAGCTGTCCAGTTTTCCCAGCACCACTTATTGAAGAGACTGCCTTTTCTCCATTGTATATCCTTGCCTTCTTTGTCATAGATTAGTTGACCATGGGTACGTGGGTTTATCGCTCGACTTTCTATCCTGTTCCATTGATCTATATTTCTGTTTTTGTGCCAGTACCATATACTCTTGATTACTGTAGCTTTGCAGTATAGTCTAAAGTCAGGGAGTCTGATGCTTCCAGCTCCGTTTTTTTCCATCAAGATTGCTCTGGTTATTCGGGGTCTTTTGTGTCTCCACACAAATTTTAAGATTTTTTTGTTCTGGTTATGTAAAAAATGCCATTGGTAATTTGCTAGGGATTGCATTGAATCTGTAGATTGCTTTGGGTAGTATAGTCATTTTCACAATACTGATTCTTCCAGTGCAAGAACATGGCATATCTCTCCAACTGCTGTGTCATCTTTGATTTCTTTCATCAGTGTCTTATAGTTTTCTGAGTACAGGTCTTTTACCTCCTTAGATATGTTTATTCCTATGTATTTTATTCTTTTTGTTGCAATGGTGAATGGGATTTTTTCCTTAATTTCTCTTTCTGATCTTTTGTTGTTAGTGTATGGGAATGCAAGAGATTTCTGTGCATTAATTTTGTATACTGAAGCTGTACTGAATTTACTGACTAGCTCTAGTAGTTTTCTGGTGGCATCTTTAGGATTATCTAGGTATAGTATCATGTCATGTGCAAACAGTGACAGCTTTACTTCTTCTTCTCCAATTTGTATTCCTTTTATTTCTTTTTCTTCTCTGATGGCCATGGCTAGGACTTCCAAAACTATGTTGAATAATAGTGGCAAGACTGGACTTCCTTGTCTTGTTCCTGATCTTAGAGGAAATGCTTTCAGTTTTTCACCATTGACAATGATGTTTGCTGTGAGTTTGTCGTATATGGCCTTTATTATGTTGAGGTAGGTTCCCTCTATGCCCACTTTCTGGAGAGTTTTTTTAATCATAAATGGGTGTTGAATTTTGTCAAAAGCTTTTTCTGCATCTATTGAGATGATCATATGGTTTTTATTCTTCAATTTGTTCATATGGTGTATCACGTTGATTGATTTGTGTAT
Organism: Aethalodelphis obliquidens; assembly: GCF_003676395.1. Taxonomy (NCBI): domain Eukaryota; kingdom Metazoa; phylum Chordata; class Mammalia; order Artiodactyla; family Delphinidae; genus Aethalodelphis; species Aethalodelphis obliquidens. The sequence goes on along the minus strand of NW_020837981.1, from coordinate 1,504,198 downwards.
ACTGAAGAATCCTTGCATCCCTGGGATAAATCCCACTTGATCATGGTATATCATCCTTTTAATGTGTTGTTGGATTCTGTTTGCTAGTATTTTTGCATGTATATTCATCAGTGATATTGGCCTGTAATTTTCTTTTTTTGTAGTATCTTTGTCCGGTTTTGGTATCAGGGTGATGGTGGCCTCGTAGAACGAGTTTGGGAGTGTTCCTTGCTCTGCAATTTTTTGGAAGAGTTTGAGAAGGATGGGTGTTAGCTCTTCTTTAAATGTTTGATAGAATTCACCTGTGACGCCATCTGGTCCTGGATGTTGCTCTGGTGGGCAGAGCTCAGCAAAACTTTAATCTGCTTGTCTGCTAATGGGTGGGGCTGGGTTCCCTCCCTGTTGGTTGTTTGGCCAGAGGCAACTGAGTGCTGGAGCCTACCTGGCTCTTTGGTGTGCCTAATGGTGGACTCCAGGAGGGCTCACGCCAAGAAGTACTTCCCAGAACTTCTGCTGCCAGTGTCCTGTCCCCGCACTGCACCACAGCCATCCCCCAACTGTGCAGGAGACCCTCCAACACTAGCAGATAGCTCTGGTTCAGTCTCCTATGGGCCACTTCTCCTTCCGCTGGCTCCTGATGCACAAACTCCTTCGTGTGTGCCCTCCAAGACTGGAGTCTCTGCTTCCCCCAGTCCTGTCAAATTCCTGAAATCAAATTCCACTAGCCTTCGAAGTCTGATTCTCTGGGAATTCCTCCTCTCGTTGCCAGACCCCCAGGTTGAGAAGCCTGACGTGGGGCTCAGAATCTTCACTCCAGCGGGTGAACTTCTGTAGTATAACTGTTCTCCAGTTTGTGAGTCACCCACCCAGCGGTTATGAGATTTGATTTTACTGTGATTGCACCCCTCCTACCATCTCACTGCAGCTTCTCCTTTGTCTTTGGATGTGGGGTATCTTTTTCAGTGAGTTCCAGTGTCTTCCTGTCAATGATTGTTCAGCAGTTAGTTGTGATTCCGGTGCTCTCACAAGAGGGAGTGAGAGCACATCCTTCTACTCCACCATCTTGAACCAATCTCTCTCATGATTTAAATATCAACTCTGTCACCCATTATTTTAGCTACTTAATATGATCAGTAACCTAATCATTTACATGATTTATAATATCATAGGACAAGAACAAGCATAGGACAAGAATCGCTGAGACTGAATCTGTGTGCATCAGTGCTCATAGAGAAAACGTTTCAGGCAGCAAATGTTTTCAAGATCAGGCTCATAATAAAGTCAATAATTAGTTTCATAAGTGTATTTCTAACCATGTCTTCCATGACAGCCAATGACATAACACCAAAAATATTGGATGAAATGCGTCTCCATGGAGGAAAGCAATTCTCAATAGAGGAAGCTTGTCTGATGCCAGCATTTTCGGATTCTAAACCTTAGAGTGTCCAAAGGATTGACGGATTGAATAGCTTTCAGGTAATCTACTAAAAGTATTGTTTCTCTCAAGCTACCTTTGATGGGGATTAAGCAGTGGCAAGTTCAAAGTTTTACTTCTAAACAAGTGCCTGGGGTACAGCCAGTACTTACCACTGGGTGCCAATAGAGCCATATGCTAGGAAAGGCAGCTGAGCCAGAGGTGAGACCTTACATTTGCCTGCTGTCATCATGAGACAACACAGCCATGCCCTTGAGGTCAAAGGCTCATGGAGAAGTGTAAAGCTGGCTTGCTTCCAAATGATTGCTTTCCCTGCCCCTAAAGAGATAGCAAATTCAATGCGGATTATTTACCAACCTCTTGCACTACTTACCTAAGTCTCTGGTTTAAAATGGCAGATGGCACATTTCCCCCCAAATTCTAACTAAAATATTTATGAATACAGAGAAATGATTTTTTTTAAATCAAAGAAAAACAGATGAAGACAATTTGGCAATCATCCTATTGTAAATATTGGGGGAAGTTCCATTGAATATAAGGTTGATGGATATGGATTGAGAAATATAACTACCTATGTTTTCTGGCAAAAGACAGAACAGCCTGGCCCTTCTAAAATGTCACAGGCAGATATTCTAACATCACCTTTCCCTTCCTTGCTTTCTCTTGAGATTGGCACCCAGGGTCTAAGCTAACCTGAAGAGTGCACAGTAATTCCATGAGCATGTGGTTCCTGCTCCTAGGCAGCTAGACAAATTTTCCATCTTCCCAAACATATGACAGCAAAGGTTCTTGAAAGGTGATCTGCAGAACATTAGTCTTATAAAATGTATCACAAAGAGCCTCATCTAGCCCCATCACAAGGAGCTACAGAGCCATCAAAGCCTCAGAGAGTCCATTCAGTAAAGAATCCTTTATGGTTTTGTTTCACTATTTCTTAAATGTATTTGAATAATTTTATTTTTCACTTAATGTCTAATACATATTTGGAAGAACTACTGTTCCTTGAAACATATTTTCAGAAAATGTTCTAAATCCATTCAGGAAAAACAGTTTCCAGAGAACTACAGAGCAAGAAGTGGAGAAGTATGGGGACAGGCAAGGACACACTGAATTCTGGGAAATGTAGTCCCCCCCAGCAAAGCACACTGGGCTGAGACAGATTTAGGAAGAAGCTTAGTCCTACGGCAGGGATTGAAGTTGCTCACCGGGTAATATATTTAGAGTGCCAGAGAAAGTGACCATGGATAAAACAACACACAATGTGGTAAACAACACAACCTGCAAAATAATTCAGAGGACATTTCTTTTTTTTTTTTTAATGAAACTTACAAAGAACTAAAAGAAAACAGACTAAGATGGAAGTCACAGGAAGAGACAGAAAAATAATAAGCTGAGCTTAAGAGGCGTTGGTGAGTTAAAGAAAGAAGCGTTGCCAATAGAACCAAACTTCTAATCCCAATATTCAAGTCTATATTGGAATGGACAAAGAGAAGACTGAATTGGTGAGATGACGCCTCTTTTCCCTGGCTATGTGAGGGCAATGACAGAAATAGCAACGGCAAGGGGTGAAACATATGGCGAGGACCAAGGATGGGGAGCAAGGCCGGAATTACAGAAGATTCTTAGAAAATACAAATCTGCAAATACACAAAAACTTTAACAGAACCAAATGAAGATACAAATGCAGGTATATTTTATGAATTTTAGAAGAATCAATTGTAAATCAAAGGAAACCACAGTACTTGAAACAAAATTATTTCAAATAAATCTAAACATTTTCTGGTTAAATAGATATTTTAATTGAACAAAGAGTACATATTACAACAAATTCTTACAGAAAAAAAGTAATGTTGACTAAAATCAGATTATTTCGGATTTTTCCTTTCTTACACTAAAAACAGAGAAAAAGGAATAAATGTCTCCAGCTTATGTAATAACACAAGAAAAGTGGATTCCAGGTTAAGAATGGCATTGCTGGATATAAAGGTCCAGAAATTAATAAAAAGTGACATACTTGGAATAACTGCATAAATATATAATCCAGCAGATTGGAAAAATAGCATGAATATAAAATCCAGCCACCTGAAAGAAATAACAGAGTTCAGAAACCAAGATAGTCAAATCATGCTACAAAGGCAATGATGCTGAACACTGAAATAATTTAAGCACATAGTTTATATGTGGTAACTCTGATTTTTGGATTTCTGATAATTAAATGCCAACCTGTCACTTTCCTCTCAAAAGCAGATAGAATATCAAGAAGCAATACTAAGTTCCCTTGTTTGGAACACAAGAATGCAAGGTATTGGATAGTAGTAGAAACATCCCTGGACCACACTGGGTACCATAGAAAAGCAGAGGAGGATTATGAAGGAAGAAAGAGACAAAAAGCAGTCTGTGGGTGAGGCATGGCAGAGGAGAAAATAAATGAGGTAACTCTATAGATAAATTTTCCAAGACTTCAAGAAGATGAATGAACTTGGATTGAAAGTGCCACAGGATGAAACACAGGGAAATAAGAAAATGTAAGAATTGATATTATAATGAAATTGTAAAATATCCTAAACAAAGAAAAAATTCAAACTATTTCCTGAGAGAAAGAGCCAATAACCCATCACAATCATTTGACATCAGACGTCTTAATAGCAACACCGGATTCACGAGACAGTGGAGTAATATTTTTTTAAGGTGTTTGAAACAAAGGTACATTAGACCTGGAATTTTACATCCAGCCAAATTGCCTTTCCAATGTCATAAAATAACTGTCAGACATACAAGGACTCATTCGGCTTGTCATACAAAGTCCCATTTTAAAAAGACTTCATGAGAAAGTACTCAAATAAAAAAAGGAACATATCTAGCAGACGTTGGAGATTCATGAAGTAGGGGTGAAAAAAATTACCTGTAAAGTTTCCTTTTGTCTTTAAAACACTAAAAGCATCCCCAGAAACAGAAGACAAAGTAGATCCATAACTAACCAAAATGAAAAGTCTAGAAATAGCAAGATGATGTGGGTGATGGTAGATGTTAATAGTACAGAGCAGCTACATTTCTTATCATTTGAAAAAGGAAAAAAAAAACTTTTTAAAATGAAGAAAAAGTTGGATAATTTAAATCAAATCTTCAAATCATAGAAAAATTCAAATTTCTTATAACTGTAAATAGTATTCCCAGTTTAAAATCAATGATTTGGGGAAAAACTGCTGTGTGTTATTTACAAATTGTGCTCTGAGGACACAGAGAGGTTAAAAGTAAAAGGGTGAGAAAAAATGTGTGAAATTATGTTAATAAAAATTTTTAAAAACAATAGCGACAAGATAAGGTAAACATTAAGGCAAAAAGTATAAAGAATATAGACAGTCACTAAGAATGTCAAAGAGTTGAATCAAAAGGTTATTATATGTCTAAACATATATGTATGTAATGATCAGCCTCACTATGTATAAAGCAAACATATAGAATTGCAAAGAGAAATGTAAAACTCTCGCAATGTAGTAATTATACCTGAGCAGCTTTCTTAATCATTGGTCAAGCACACAGTCGCCAAAGATACAGAAGATGTGAACAACACGATTTAATGAACATATAATTATGCACTGGACAACTGGTTACATACTAAAGATGGATAAACTATGTTCTTGACCAAAAGTTAAGAGGTTAATAACAAAAAGATAAATAAGGGATTCCTGTATATGAAAGAAAAATGAATTAATTCTAAATAACTCAGAGATCATAGAAAAATTCATAGTGGATAGTTCAAAACCACCTAGAACTAAATTAATTAATTAATAATACAACCACCACATAGCAAAGTTTATAGAATGTGGCAAAAGTGGTAATTTGTGGAATACTTACATCTTCTAATCCTTATATTAGAAGAGCAGCAAGACCTAAAAATTTAGGAAGAGGATAATAATAATTCCAAAAACATATAAGAAAGGAGATAATAAAGATAAGAACAGAAGTGAACAAAATATTTATTAACTAAAAAATTATTTATAGGGCTTCCCTGGTGGCGCAGTGGTTGAGAGTCCGCCTGCCGATGCAGGGGACATGGGTTCGTGCCCCGGTCTGGGAAGATCCCACATGCCGTGGAGTGGCTAGGCCCGTGAGCCATGGCCGCTGAGCCTGCGCGTCCGGAGCCTGTGCTCCGCAACGGGAGAGGCCACAACGGTGAGAGGCCCGCGTACCACAAAAAAAAAAAATTATTTATATGTAACTATTCGCCAGGCACTGCTTTAAGTGTTTTATAATTAGTAACTCATCTAGTCATCATAACAACCATACCATATAGGCAAAGGTGCAAACCAAAAGACAAAGAGTTTAAATGATTTACACAAGATCACATGGCCAGCAACTGCTGCAGCCAGGATCTGGTTACAAAGTCTGGGCTTCTTCGCTTTCTTAAAACAGAAAGAATCAAACAGAGATAAAAGTGAATTTTTTTAAAGAAAGAATAACAAAATAGGCTTCTGGGATTATTGATTTTTCCAGAAAAAGAAAGAGAGAGAGAAGGTACAAACAAATACTATGAATGAAAAAGTGACATAATTACCAATATAGCAGACATTAAAAAATAAGAGAATATTAGTAATTCCTTTATGCTAGTAACTTTTAAAAGTTAAAAAACATATTGGTTAAAACTAATATACAAATGGCTTAAGAAGAAATAAAACACAAAAATTCCTACAGCTTTTAAAGAAATTTTAAAGCAGTAGTTTGTACACATGTCAATCCCAAACTCCCAATCTATCCCTCCCCCACACTCTTCCCCTCTGGTTACCGTAAGTTCATACACACTACTATATTTAAAATAGATAACCAACAAGGACCTACTGTATAGCACAGGGAACTCTGCTCAATATTCTGTAATAACCTAAATGGGAAAAGAATTTGAAGAAGAATAGATACATGTATAACTGAATCACTATGCTGTACACCTGAAAGTAACACAACATTGTTAATCAACTCTGCTCCAATAAAAAGTAAAATTATTTTTTAATTTTTAAAAATAAAAAGAAATAAAACAGTAGTTAAAGTTTTCTACAAATAAGTTCTTGACAGCTTTACAAGCAAGTTCTAGTAAATTTATAAAGAAATGTCCTTTCAGAAATTATAAGAAGAAGGAGCAGTCCCTAACTCAACTCATGACCCACTCTAATTTTGATCCCAAAAGAAACAAAAATAGTACAAGCAGGAAATTTTACTGGACCATTTCATTCATAAATATAGATGCAAAATATTCAGACAAAAATACCTAACACAAATGCTGAACAACTAAATACAAAAGCATATAAATGAGATTAAATACATTAACAAAGAAAACCCATCTTCACCTCACAGAGGCAGAAAAAGCTTTTCCTAATACTCACTATCTATTCATGATGAAAATCATGATACAATAAGAATAGGAGGAAAGTTCTTTAATCTGATGAAAGGTAACTACAAAGTACATTTAACTGACATAATCCTAAATGGGGAAATAGTAAAGCAATTACTTTAAAATCAGAAAGATAAAAGGATGGTCATCATTACCAAATCTATTCAACACGATACTAGAGGTTCTCGTGTATACAATAAGAGAAAGGTAAAAAGAGACCTAAAGATTTTAAAGGAGAAAATGAGTCATTATTTTTAGATTACATATCTATGTGTACATAAAACAAACAAAAATGATCTTGAGAAAAATCTTTAGCTATAAGAGATGAATTTAGCCAAATGAGTTATTAAAAAATCTATTTAACATAAAGTCAATTGTATATACACCAAATAATTTTTAAAAATATCTTTAAAGAACGTTTACAACAACATAGCAGATAAATCTAACAAAATATGTGAAAGATCATATTGAGAAAATTATAACAATTACTGAAAGTCATTAAAGAACTAAAAAAAGTAACAGTTAACTCAAGAACAAGGAAAGACAGACATAATATGGTAAAGATATCAATTTTCCCAAACTGATCTATATAAGCAAAGAAATGCTAATCAAAATATTAGCAATATTTCCCAAGGAACTTGGAAGAATAAAGAACTAAGAATAGTTAAGCCATTTCTGAAGAAGAATTGGGAGAGGGGACCCAACTTAACAGATAGTATATTTCATATATTTATTATTATATATAATTATATTATAATGTATTATATTATTATTATAATAGCTCAGTATTGGTACAGGGATCGGTCATTGACCAACATATTGTCTAATAAACCCCATATTGGTCAAAAAATTAACAATCCTCAAAAATATCCCAGCAAGTAGTTTGTGAAATTGACAATCTGATTTGAAAGAAATTATATGATTCTAAAAATTTAAAAGATCTAAAATAGACAAAATAATTTTCACCAAGAAAAACAAAGGTGGAGAATTTATATTACCTGATTTCAAGATTTACTATAAAGTTTCAGTAATAAAGATTTGTATTAGCATAAAAATAGATGTATAAAAAAATGAAACAGAGCCCAGAAAATAGATCCATGTACACATGCTCAATTGATTTTCAACAAAAAAATCCCAAAGTAATTCATTAGGGCGGGTATTTCAACAATTAGATATCATGTAAATAAATAATAACCTTGATGCCTACCTCAAACCATATGCAAAATAATAATTCAAAATGGATCCTGAAAACTAAAACCTAAAACTACAAAACTTCTAGAAGGAAACATGGGAGACAATATTTGTAACTTTGTGGTAGGCAGAGATTTTTTATATATATAGGAAACAAAAGGCACTGACCATAAAATAATTTTTGATAAATTGGATGTCATAAACATTAAATGCTTAAAACCTTTGAAAGATACCATTAAGGAAATAAAAAGGCAAACCATGGACTGGGAGAAAATATTAATAATAATATATCCAACAAATAATTGATATCTAGAATATTAAAGAAATCATACAACTCAATAAAAGAAAAAGCGCAACCCTATGTTTTAAATGGGAAAAAGATTGGAATAGACATTTCAGAAAAGAACATACTAGGACTTGCAAATACACATACAAAATGGTACTCAACGTCATTCACTAGTCATTATAGAAGAGAAATTTGAAAACCCAAAGAGATACCACTATGCACCCACTAGGATGACAAAAATTTAATACACACAACAAGTGTTGGCAAGAATGTGGGGCAACTAGAACTTTCATACATTGCTGGTGGTATTGCAAAATGGTGCAGATGATTTGGAGAACACTTTGTCAATTTCTTGTAAAGCTAGACACACACTCGCCAAGCCCTTAGAAATTTACTCGAGAAATGAAAGCATAAGTCCATATCACGTAAGGAATGGTATATGAATGTTTTTAGTATTCATGATCCAAAACTGGAAAGAACCTAAATGTCCACAAAATTGTGCTTATATTCATATAATAAATAAAATACAATTCATTAATAAAAAGAAACAAACCACTCATACACAAAACAACATAGAAAAATTCAAAAACATTAGGCTAAGTAAAAGAAAGTTGATATACAAGATGACTATGAATTTTAATGTGCCAGAATAGATAAAACTAATCTATAGTGACAGATATCAGGTCATCATTTGTATACAGTGGAGGGGGGCACTGAATTCCAAGGGGCATGGGCAAATTTTGAGGAGTCATGGAAATATTCTATCCCTTGAACAGATTGGTGATTATCTGAACACATTTAACATTACTCATCCAATTGTGCTGTTAAATGGTGCACTCTATTCCTTGTAAATTATATCTCAGCAAAGTTTTTTTTTTAAAGCTTTTGCTAGAAAATAAAAGAAAATATTTTTACCTTGGATTGACACAAAAAGTACTCATTTTAAAAGTAAAGAGAGATAAATCTTGCTTTATTAGAATTCAGTATTATTTGAAAGACACCTTAAAGAGATGGAGGAATAAAACATGATACAAATCATGAAGATAACTGCATGACTTGAAACCAAAAAGTTAAAACCTCCAGGAACACATGAAGAACTCTTATTAATCAATGAGAAAGAGAGAAATTATTCAATAATCAGCGATAAAGAGAGCAAAAAATGAGCAAAAGAAATAAACATTATCAGGAAAAATGTAGGCTAAGTTAACATGTGAAGAAAACTCAGTCTTCACAGTGATCAAGGATATGCAAATCAAGATCGTTTTCTTGACTGGCAAAGATAAGAAGTCCAAAATATAGTAAGGGGTAAGGAAGACATGGATCAGTGGAATATCACACACATCACTGGGGGCATGAGTTAATATAACCACTCTGGAAAACAAAATGATACTATATGTTGATTTTTAAGTTGATTATTCACAACCCAGCAATTCTATCTCTGTACATAGTCAAGAGAAACTCTTGTACATGAGCACATGTATAAGTCAAATAGTGTTAATGACAGTAATGTTTATAATAATAATAATAATAAAAACCTGTAAATAAATCGTGTCCAAGTCCAGGGAAATAGATAAATCATATACTCAGAAAATAAAATATTATACACCCATGAAAATTAAACAACTTTGTTACACAGAATAAACGTTATTAACATAATGTTGAATTTAAAATTTAGTCCCAGGAGAATATTTACAACATGGTATCCTTATTTAAAGTTCAAAACCATTTAAACTAAACAATGCTTCGAACAGGAAGAGTGTGGCATGTAAATAAATATGTGATAGAATCATAAAAATAAGGGAACCTACCATGATAAATAACTATAAAACCTATTAAAATGTATAGAATAACTGTTTTCAGGCCTTTATATATCAGCCGGTACATGACTACATTTGAGATAATGAAAAAAACATGAGAAGAACCCAATAGTCACACTAGATCTTCTTACCTAAAGACATTTTTCAATCCATTTTGCATATATATCAAACAAAAGCACGGATTAGCAGTCTCAGTAGGTGGAGGCAACAGTTTGTGGTACCAAGGTGAGACCAATTTGTGAAGCATGCTGAGACAGGAAGAGCTGCAGTGAAAGAGTACAAAATATCTCTGCAAGAATTGCATGCATCTTCTTGAATGTCTCCTAGGATACGTATCCAGCCCGCAAAGAATCTACGAGGATGTGATTGACCTGCTAGGAGGATGGAGAAATAAGCAGGTATTTCAGAGTCTCAGGATGCTTGAGCTATGTTAAACTTTAGGCTCAGCAAACTGTAAACATCTTGATGAATATCAATCACTTTCAATTGAGACCCCAGGAAGCTGTGTCCTAAGAGTAAGAATTCTATTTTAAGAGCGAGGGAAAAATTACAATCATCAGAGGAAGGTAATACAAGCCAGACCCTTCAACATATCTCACACAATGTAAGTGGAGAGATTCCTTAAAAATCACAACTTAACAAAACTGACTCAAGAAACAATATAAAATCTAAATATACTCATTGCATGTGTATGTGTGGTCAACATGAGTTTGCTTCACTAGTGTAATCTCCCAAACATTTAAGAATGAAGTTACACCCATGTCACAAGTTCTTCCAGATACAGAAACAAGGCAAACACTTTCTATCTCATTTTAAGAACCTCAGCCCTTGATAATCTTGATACTAAAACCTAACAAGGACATTATCACACAGGATAATTACAAACCCTCCATGAACTTAAAGAAATTATCAACAAAATATTAGCAGATTAAATGTGGCGATATGCAAAAAGGATAAGGAATTATGACCTAGCAGGGCTTATCTGAGCAATGAAAAATTGCTTAACTTTCAAAAATCAATCAAAGTGAAAGTTTCTGAACAAGATAGTGCAGACTCATTTCTCCCTCCTCCTTCCTGTTAAGTACAACTATACACCCTGGAAATAATGCAAGAGGCAACCAAAGGAGAACTTTGAAAGATAGAAAGGGGGCAAACTGGTCAAAGAACCCAAGACTGTAGGAACAGCAGAGTGATAGCGTGCCCTATGGTCCCCAACCAACAGAAGAAAGCAAAGCCTTGAACTGGGAACTACAATCTAGCAACAGAAGGTGGCCCATGTAGGCTCATTCTTGCCCAGCCAGCGCAGCCCAAGAACACTGGAAAGGGAGATCCATCAGGAACCTGTCTGGCAACAAATGGCCCGGTCTAGAAACTACTCTCCTTTTGCACCAGCCTGAGCACTGGCCTGATCCACCAAAAGACACCAGGCAGCTGGGCAGCACTAGGAAGGGGGTCTCACCACACGCATATAGTCCAGGCATTCCTTTTGCTGCTGTGGGCACAAGACTCTGTTCCCCTACCAAGAGACACTGAGGCAGCTTGGCAGGACCAACAAGGGAGATTCCACCATGGCAAGTGCTCAGTACATGAAGCCTCTTTCTCCCCATAGGCCTGAGAATGCCCTCCATCACCGAGAGCCACCAGGTGGCCTTAGCAAGGTGCATCCTGCCACAACCTGGCCTCAGCCAGGGAAGTGCTCTCCATTCCCCACAGGCAGGGTGGTCTGGCCTCAGGTGCCCAGCCTGGGAAGTGCTCCTCATCTTCACAGGCCAGAGATTCTCTTCCTTCAACCAGAGGTACCAGGTGGGGTCCATCCTGGAGAAACCCCTTCACCTTCCTCAGGAAGCATGAAGAGGGAGCTATAGGAGCCCAATGGCACCAGGTAAACCAAGCAGACCAAGTCAGCAGCACAAAATAGCACCAGCTCTTAAAATTAAGTAGTCATTGTAAGCACAGCAGACAAAAATAGGCCAGACATGTATGCTTAAACTAAACAGGATAAATCCCTACTAAAACAAAAGAATTAAATAGAACACAGTTTCCTAAGATAATTACCATGAGGTTCAGTATATAATAATAATTACTCAGGCTTCCCTGGAGGCACAGTGGTTAAGAATCTGCTTGCCACTGCAAGGGACATGGGTTCAAGCCCTGGTCCAGGAAGATCCCACATGCTGCGGAGCAACTAAGCCCGTGTGCCACAACTACTGAGCCTGCACTCTAGAGCCTGCAAGCCACAACTACTGAGCCCGCGTGCTGCAACTACTGAAGCCCATGCACCCTAGAGCCTGTGCTCCACAACAACAGAAGCCACCGCAACGATAAGGCCGCGCACCGCAACAAAGAGTAGCCCCCGCTCTCCGCAGCTAGAGAAAGCCTGAGCACAGCAACGAAGACCCAACACAGCCAAAAATAAATAAATAAAATTAAAAAAAAAACTTTTTTGGGGGGTGAAGTAGAAAAGAATAGCTTTATTGCTTTGCCAGGCAAAGGGGGCCACAGCGGGCCCATGCCCTCAAAACTGTGTGTCCCAACCTGGAGGAGGTAGTGAGGAGTTTTATAGTAATGGTTCAAAGAGAAGGGCATGATCAGCTGGTGGACGTTCTTCTAACTGGTTGGTGGGGAGGTAAGCAGGAGTTAGCATCATCAGCCTTCTGGTTCCAACCGGTCTCCGGTCTACGTGCTTGTGGGCAGCATACAATTAACTTCTCCCACCTGGTGGGGGTTTCAGTATGATTTTAGATGCTATCCGTTCCAAGGTAGTCTCCCAAACAGGTGTTTGTGCCCAAAAAGTTCTCACAAAGAAACGTCTCAGAAGATGTCCCCAGTGGTGTTGACGATGAGCGGGAGTTGGTGTAGCTGTAACTTGGGAATAAAGGGTCAGCACCTGGTTTCAGGACTTAATGAAGCTCAGCTTCTTGATGTCTCATTGCAGAAGGAATTCAGTGAGAGACAAAGTGATAGGTAGCAAGTGGATTTATTTATAGAGAAACACACTCCACAGACAGAGTGTGGGCCATCTCAGAAGGTGAGAAAGGCCAAAATAAATAAATTTATTAAAAAAAAATTACGCATCATATCAAGAACCAGGAAAATCACAACTCGGATTTAAAAAAAAGAAAAGACAATCAACTGATGCAAAGACAAGACAATCAGATGTTAGAATTATCTGATAAGGATTTTAATTTCATTATAAAAATGCTTCAACAAGCAATTACAAATTCTCTTGAAACAAATGAAAAAATAGAAAATCTCAGCAAAGAGAAAGTATAAAATAGAACTAAATGGAAATTATGGAACTGCAAATTAACAAAAATAAAAAACTCACTGGATGGGATTATTTTAGAGTTTAAAGGACAGAGGATAGAATCAGTAAACTGGCTAACAGAACAATAAAATTTACATAACATGAGACTGAAAAAAAAATGAATAGGGCCTCAGGGCCCTGTGGAATAATAATAAAATATCTAACATTAATTTCATTGGAATACCAGAAAGAGAGGAGAAAGAGTGTGGGGATGAAGGAGTATTCAGATAAATAATGGCCGGCAATTTATCAAATTCAGTGAAAGACTTAAGCTTTGAGATGCAAGAATCTAGGAAGCCCAAACAGGGTAAATTCAAAGAAATCCATAACACAATACATCATAATACAACTTCTGAAAAACAAACACAGGAAAAAAAATCTTGAAAGCACACAGAGAGAAACTAGCCAGAAGAAAACCAAATTAAATGACAGCAGATTCCTAATCTGAAACCATGGAGGGCAGGAGAAATGGCACAACACGTTTCCAGTGCTGAAAGGAGAATTCTCATCCACAAATTCTGTATCTGGCAAAACTATCTTTCAGGAATGAAAAAGAAATAAAGGCATTACCAGAGGAAGGAAAATGAAAAGAATTTGTGGCTAACAGACTGATCCTTAAATATTGGCTAAAGGAAGTTTATTAAACAGAAAAGAAATGGTAAAAGGATTCTTGGAGCATCAGAAATAATAAAGAACAACAGAAAGAGTAGAAATATGAGAATATACAATAGATTGACCTCCTCATGAGTTTTTTATATATCATATTTGATGACTGAAACAGAAATTATAACACTGATACTCAAGACAATGAAATTTAAAAGTGAAGAAAGTAAAGAGACCCAAATGGAAGTAAGATTTCCGTATGTCACTCAAAGTGGTAAAATGTTGACTGATAGACTGATAAGTCGCATATGTATATTGTAATACCCAGAGCAAACACACACACACACACACACACACACACACACACACACACACACACACCCCACACACAAATGAAACTGAGGAAATCTGAAAGTGAGTCAGATTCAGGCACTGGATCAATGTCTACCACTGGAAGAAACAATAAAGGGTATATTGGATCTTGGGATCTCTCTGTATTATTTATTACAACTGAATGTGGATCTACATTAATCTCAAAATAAAAGTTTAACTTAAAAAAAGAATATTACGAAAAGGAAGAGAAATTAGGAGGTACCAACCTTTCCAAATACTGGAGCATATTGTAAAATAATAATATTCAAAACAGCAAGGTATAGTATTAATGTAAAAAAGAGAATTAATAAGGTAGCATCAAAAAGGAAAAAAATAAATCAATGCAATTTACTGCATTAAGAGTAAAAAGTGAAAATATAAGTTATATAATTATCTCAATAGATGTAAAAGAGTCTTTGACTAAATGTAAAAATACCTTTCACTAATACCCCTTTTGACAAAGTTGTTAGCAAACTAGAAGTTCAAGGGAATTTTCTCAGTCTGAAAAAAGAACACTTACCAAGCACATTGGGACTTCCCTGGTAGTCCAGTGGTTAAGAATCTGCCTTCCTGGGACTTCCCTGGTGGCGCAGTGGTTAAGAATCCACCTGCCAATGCAGGGGACATGGGTTCGTGCCCTGTTCCAGGAAGATCCCACATGCTGCGAAGCAACTAAGCCTGTGCACCACAACTACTGTGCCTGCGCTCTAGAGCCCGCGAGCCACAACTATTGAGCCCACGTGCCACAATCACTGAAGTCCCTGCGCCTAGAACCCATGTTCCACAACAAGAAGCCACTGCAATGAGAAGCCCACGCACCACAATGAAGAGTAGCCCCTGCTCGCCACAACTAAAGAAAGCCCACGTGCAGCAACGAAGACCCAGTGCAGCCAAAAATAAAAATTAATTAATTAAAAAAAAAAAAAAGAACCCACCTTCCAATGCAGGAGACGCGGGTTCAATCCCTGGTCGGGGAACTAAGATACCACATGCAGCGGGGCTACTAAGCCCAAGTGCTCTGGAGCCCACGCACCACTACTAGAGAGAAGCCGCAACGAAGAACACGCGTGCAGCAACTAAGACCCGACACAGCCAAATAAATAAATAAAATAAATATCTTTTTAAAAAATGGTGCATTATAAAAAGTTATCCTGAGATTAAGAACAAGATAAGGATACCCACTATCATTACATCTATACAACTTAAATTAATGACCCTAAGTAGTGTAATCAGTAAAGAGAAAGGAATAAAGGGCATAAAAATTTAAGAAGAAAAAGAACTCTCATTTTTCATAGATGATATGATTGTGTGTATAGAAAATCTTCAAGAATCTTCAGGCAAACTATTAGAATAAATCAATAACTAGAGTTCACTAGAAACAAGTTTCATATACAAACCAACTATATTTCTATATACACACAATGAACAAGTAGAAAAATAAATTTAATATATACTATATATATTATCATAAATGTCAATATCTGGGGGCAAAAATCAAACAAAGATTATTCATAATCTCTACAGTGAAAGTTGCAAAGCTCTCTTGAGAGAAATTAAAGACCTAAGTAAATTCAGGGGATACTATGTTCATGAGTTGGATTAGCATATTAGTAAGATGTTAATTCTCCCTAAATTGATCTAGAGTCCATGCAATTTCAGTCGAAATCCTAAATTTATAAGAAAATGCAAAGGGCCAAAAATAGCCAAGTCTATCTTTTCTGCCCATTCCTTCCTACAAACCACAATAAAGGCTCTTGTTCACATTTTACCCTACTGCTCCTGCCTCCTGACTGAGGCTGGTGTGTCCCCATGTGGCCCTGTATGGTGTGGTGTGCCCCCTTCTCTTAGGAATTGTAACAAACTATCTTTTCAATAGCAGGGATCTCCTGACCTGTTGGCCTCACCATACCTGAATAATAAAACCTATATTTTAAAACACAATAAAATGAATGAACTAAAACTATATACGATGATAATAATAGTAAATCTCACAAACCTGATGTTAAGCAAAAGAAGGCCGTTACAAAAGAGGTCAGAATAAGTGCGTTAGACGTCAGTAGTGTTTCCGCTCAGGAGTGTAATGACCAGAAGGGGGCATGAGGGAGCCCTCTGGGGACACTGGTGATGTTCTGTTTCTTGTTGTAGGTGTTGATTGCATGGGTGTGTTCAGAAAATTCACTGTGATTTACTCATGATTTAGGCACTTTTCTATATGAGTGTTACACTTCAGTTTACGTTAGAAAAACCACTAGGATTCAGCCGCAACTGTATTGAGAATAAAATAAGAACATTCCAAAACTGGAAAGAATAAAAAAAATATATCTAACACTTCATATCATTAAGTTTAAAAATTAACGATGAAACGAATACTAGCAGCAGGGAGACGAAGGAAAAACAAACAAATTAATTAGAGTAACATAAAATGCAACAAAATTGATTAAATAAATCAGAACTGGTTCTTTGAAGAAATCAACTTAAAAAACTTCGGTCAAGTCTAATCAAGAAATAAAGGAAGACAACACAAAAACACAATAGTATCAATGAAGAGAAAGATATTTCAACAGGCAGATATTTTTAAATTATTTGCAAATACTATATCGAGCTTTAATGAAACATTTGAAAATGCCAGTGTTTCCTAAGATTTTCTGTACAGCAGGTTACTAAAAATGACTCGAGGAAATGTAGGAACCAGAAAAGAAATTTTTCAAGATATCGAAGTAATAGCTCCAAGACCAACATCTAGCCCAGATAATTTTACAGTTGAATTTTTTTCCAACTTTCACTCTGTACATACAAGGGTAAAAGAATGAGCAGTTCCTCATCGACATCATGAAGGGAGTAAACCCTAATACAAGTTGGACACAAGCACCCGAGAGAGAAACTATTGGTCACGGTCACATATGCATCTAGATGGAAAACTTCAACTGCAATAACAAAAAAGCAAAACAACCATTATACAAAGACAGAAAGCCAGGGCCAACTCCTGGGAAAGTTCTCCCCACCTATAAAAAGGAAACACAGAAAAGAATACCCTCTTCTTCCCTGTGCTGCTGTCCTTCTGGGTATGGCAGTTGGAACTGCCACAGCCATCCTAAAACTATGAGGAGAGCTCAGACTCCGCCCTGTGGAGAGCCAAGAAGAAAGATGAAAAAGACCAGAGCCTTTGGTCTGGGCACTGATTGTCTGAAGTGGCCAACCCTGGAGCCACCCTAGCTCCAGGCCTCTTTTCATGTGAGATAATAAGTCTTCCTTATTCCTTAAGCCACTCAAAGTGAGCATTGTTACTTGCAGACAAGCACATTCTAATAATATACAAAGATGAATTATATTTAAGCAGAGGAAGAAAAGAGAGAAAAGAGTCTTAGAATTTTTAAAAAATCACTGAGGAAATAACATAAAATTTAGTAGAACATATGATAAATATGACATTCAAGTCCATGGGGCAAAGGAAGGATTACTGGATAAATGACAGAAGGAGCCAGTACTGAAAAATGTAAAAGATAGGCCATAACCTCACAATTTACCCCAAATCTAATCCCAAGTAGATGGCAGATTTCACCGAAATAAAATCAAACCATAAAAATACTAGAAGAAAGTATGGATGAAGAGTATCTACTTTGCAAACTGGGTATGTCTTTCCAAAAAAATATAAACACATACATTTTTAAATGTCTCTATGTGAAAATATTTTCTTAATTCAAAAGCAAAGGATAGGGACTTCCCTGGTGGTGCAGTGGTTAAGAATCCGCCTGCCAACGCAGGGGACACGGGTTCGAGCCCTGGTCCGGGAAGATCCCACATGCCGCAGAGCAACAAAGCCTGTGCACCAAAACTACTGAGCCTACGCTGTAGAGCCCACGAGCCACAACTACTGAGGCCCGCGCACCTAGAGCCTGTGCTCTGCTACAAGAGAAGCCACTGCAATGAGAAGCCCGTGCACCGCAACAAAGAGTTGGGCACCCTCGCTCGCTGCAACTAGAGAAAGCCTGTGTGCAGCAACGAAGACCCAACACAGCCATAAATAAATAAATAAATAGGCAAGCAAGCAAAGGATATATGGGAACAACATATTTGACACAAATAACTATCAATTCCCTTCCAAAAGACAGGTTATATGAGTTGACAAGAAAAATTTCATTCCTGATATAAAAAAGCAAAGGACCTGAGGTATAATTTACAAAATGTGAAATATATATAACCAATGATCACATTTTTAAATGTACAATCTCCCCAAAATGCAAATTTAGTAGCATTTTTTCATACTGTTACCAAATTAGCAAAAATGTTTAATATATCACTCAATTTTTGAGTATAGGATATAACAGAGACTTCCATATATTACTGATGGATGTGTAAATTATTAAATCTTTCTATAATCAATTTGAAAATATGTATGTATCAAGTACATCAAGAACCTAAAATTATTATCGGTGGCTTTGTAATTCCACTTACTAAAAAAAGTTAAAGAAATATAGATGTAATAAAAGTATATGTATTTTGGATATCTGTCACAATACTATTCTATAATAATACAGTGAAAATGCCTAAAGATACATCATATGGAAAGATAAAATTAACGATGGCTCCCTATAAGTTGAGTAATGTGTTTCCATTAAAAATAGTTGTAAAGAATAGTTAAAGAAGTGAGAAAATACTCCCAAGACAGAATTAAGTGGAGAAGTCAGGATATAAAATTCATGTACAGTAAATAGCAACTTGATATGCATACATATTACTATCTCTATGTGCAGGGTGATGGGAAGAAGAAAAAAATAACAATAAGTAAAATGCACCAGAAATGCTAACAGTATCTACTTCTTGGTTCAGAGATTATAGCTGACTTTTATATTCTTCTTTTCATTTATCTGTATTTTCTAAATATTCTACCCTAAATGAGCATGTATCAATGCTATCTTCAAAACGAAGAGATGTCACTTAAAATGAAATATTTAATCGTATCTTTTCCTTATCCCTTTACTCAGATGAAGCAGCAGTGTTTGTTTGGGGTCTCAGTTCTATCCAAAGCGGTTCTGCACAAGGGTTTGGAAGGGTTGACATTTTACTTGGGAAATACGCTGCAGGAATGCTAATCCATGAAGAGACTGAAGTTTATTTCTCTTCTGTGACTCCCTGTGCATGGCCGGAGTCTCTGTCAGAGCAGCTTAATAGAGACACTGCACAATTCTCAGGCTGCCTCCTCCCAGCCCCACCACCGCTCACTGCCCACCGCCCCTCCCCATTACTGAACCCACTGTGAGGCTCCTGGCACTGCGGCGGGAGCCACCAGGTAAAGGATCCCACCTGGGCTCTAAGAGGCAGCTCCTGCTTCATTACAGAGCTCTCTTGTCCACTGGCTGATACCCTTTCCTCCTGGCCTCACTGCTTAGAGCTCCTGGACCCTGAGACTGTGGGACAATTTGTAACACAGTGCAGCAGACCTGGGTAAGAATGTTAATGATGTATTTCCAAGCCCGGGGAGGGCTGGGGTCCTATAGCATGACAAACACTCCACGATGAGCAATTATTACTCTGTGAATTATTTTCAGAGCAGCCACAAGGCCCTGCCGGGGCCACGACATCAAGAGAGCCATTTGATTCCTGTCCAAAGCCAGCTTTTATGAAGAATCAAAATTGACAGAGAAGACAGAAGAAATGTCTTAAACTAGTAAAGGAGAAGGAAGGCCTCCCATCTCCCTGGGTGACTGCTGGAACAGGGAGGCTAAGCCAATGGCACTGGTGGAACTTCATGTTAGCAGGCTCTAGAGCAATGGGAAGGGACTGTGGGGCCCTAACGCTGGCTGGGGGAGTGAGGTGGGCAGCAGCGGAAAACAGGCTGAGGGGAGTGAGGGAGTCACAGAACCGCATAATCCTAAATTCAGAAATGATGTTCCAGGCCCTTTGCCACACATACCCCCATACCCACCCCAGGAAACCTGGCTTCCAGCCCCAGCGCAGCCACCTGCTTGTTGGTACCACCTAACTGAGTCTCTCCAGGCTCTGGGCCTCAGTTTTCCAACTGGAGCTGCACAGAACACCATGGAGAGGCTGGGGACCAGGGAGACCGATTGGGTGAAGCTCGAGACCCCCTGCCCCAATTCCCCACCATCGTAACCACGGCATGTCCGCTTCCATGACAGTTTAATATATTTGGGTTGCAGTAAGGTACTGCTGCAACAGATTTTCTAGGACTAGAGAAAAGCTGGAAATCCACTGGGCTAAATCCTTTCTTAGTCTCTTGGTCCTAACTCAATTCTACTCTATGGAAAGGAGCATCAAATAGTCCCTTTCTCTCTCTCATCACACCAGGGTGTCCTTTGTCCAGGAATGTCAACGCATAAAGCAGCTTCACGGGCTTTCCAGATGCTTCCCGCCCACTTCCCCACCCTTCTGCCCAAGGAGACAGGCTAACCTCCACTGAGCTAGTGAATTAGGTGGATGGTGCCCATGGGAAATGAGGTTCAAAGGGCCTTCAGGCATCTGGCAATTTTCCCAGAGTTTCACTGTACCAGGGAACCTCGTTAGTGGAAAGGAATGATTCCCCCACAATGGAAATCTTTAGGACAGAGAAGGGCAGACATTCTCAGCAATCATGTCATGGAAGAATGTTTCTGCTGGGCTGTGGCTCACGTTACATTCCAGGCAAGTCATGCTTGTGGAGGACTATAACCATGTTTTCCTTCTTCCATTCATCATATCAAAACAGTCCTGAAAACAAAATCTCATCAGAGGTGAAGCCCCCAGCTCCCTCTCAGCCCTTGGTCTTACAAGGAGTGGAATCTGCCCCCGGGCATGGAAGGGGGGATGGGCACTGCCCACCATGCAGAGCCCTGCTCCTGTCTCTGGCCTCAGGCTTTGGCACACGGGTGTGGAGAGGAGCTGCCTATCCAGGGCACCTGCAGGCAGAAAGCCATGCTCTAAGTCTCCCTGTGCCTCTCTGCTCTTGTGGAATCTGGGGTAGATAACTCAGAGAAGGTGTATAGCTCCAGCCGCCCGAAGCTGATGGCCCAGGCCACACGGGAGAGCGCTCGCTGCCAAGTGCTGCATGAGGGTCATGACCCTGGGTGACCACGAGGTTCCTACTGTTTGCACCTTCCATCTGAGAACATGAAAATTCACAAGAAGGAAGTGGCTGCAAAAGCTCAGGAGAGCAGAGCCAGGCGCATCACAAAGGCCCCCAGGTCAGGGAGACAACGCACTGTGATGCATCCTTGTCCACAGCAGGTGCTCAGTGGTCCCTCCTCGGCTCCCTCTTGTCCTGTGCTTTAAACAACGTTCCCTGCCCCCACCTTTGGACACTTTCCTACAGGTGGTCTCCACCAATCCCATCCCAGCTCATGTCATGAGCTGAGGACGTTTGCAAGGACGAACCCATGGGACCCTCCTTTGGAGACTTCCGTCCGAACAAAGAGAAAGCCAAAGAGAAAAGTGTAGGGCTCCAACAGGAACAAGCATGGGTCCCCAGGACAAATATTAAGGCAAGTCCTGTGGGAGCTGGACAAGACTTTCCAGCAAAGCCTGCCCCTGGAGGGGTTGCTTGGTAATCACCCATGCCAGGGAGCTCTAAGCGGAACACAAAGACGATTAATATTTTGCCTGGAGTTACACAGCAAGAGGGTGACATGGACCTTTGATTGTGCCATCCCACACTCCCTCAACAAGAATGTGCTTCCTGGATGAGATAATTTAGTAAGTATTTGTCCAACACCCTGCAGTGAAAGGCGGTCACCCACTCCTTCCATCCTCTGGAAGGGCTGAGTAATCTACAGCCTCTTGATGCCGCTTAACCTAAACTGTCTGGGTGACTCACCCTCCCTGAGAGTTCCCTCCAGGGTATTCACTTTAAGAAAACATCCATTTGCTCCCTAATTTAAACAATTCCTCTAGATTTAAATCTTAAAGAAACTACTTGGTTTTTGCTTTTGTGTCCGTGTTCGTTTACTGTTGTTGTTTTTCAGTACAGATAGATAGAGGATATATTCATATATTGATACCTGTCATCTTTTCAGGGACCCCCTGACACTGCTCCACCATGAGAGGATCCTACCGTCAGTGCAGCTGGCTCCTCTAGCCACAGAGAGATGCAGCTGAGGGCGCCTCCTCAGAGCTGCCCTTGCCTCCTAAGGATGACTGATCTTTGCACTGCCTTTTGTGTGTCTCTGAACCCTAACCCTACCATCACATCTGCTGCCCACCCTCAACTTTATTTTTAGGTTGCCCCAATTTCCCAGCCCTACCCCTCCCATCCCCATCTTCCACCAGGAACCACAGCTCGGCTCTGCCTTTAAATGCTCCCCTAGACCCGTGCCACTCTGTCCCAAGGCGCTCTCCTTGCTTCATCCTGAACCCCCACAGGCCTTGCTTTAAGGCACCCTGGGCCTGAATAGCAAACATTTGCTATGGTAAATCCCATTCCCTGCTTTCCAGATAACTTCTCCTTAACAGAGATAAGCTGCCAGGCAGACAGATAACAACTGGGATATGCAGTTATTAAGGGCAGATTTTAAAATGACAAAAGATTACATTTAAAAATAAAGCCCACTTGAAAATCAGCTTCCCTTCCAACTCAATCACATTCAGACCTCCTGCTCAGCAGCTCCTTATACCGAGAGATTCAAGCTCCCATTGGCTTCAGGGTATTGAAGGAGCGTTGCCACGGCAACACGGAAGGCCCAGACACCTGAAATGGGAAGTGGAGGACACAGTACCTTCCCTCTCTCAGGCACCTGGAGTGGCCAGCATGACCCCAGTCAGCTGCCTAAGACGAGGCAGGGAGCCCTACAGCCAACATTCCCACCCAGTGGGGAGACCTTGGGGTTAGAGCTGAGCTAAAAGAAAGTGGAGGGGGGTAGCAAAGGAGCCAGCAAGCAGGGTCTGATTTTCTAGGATCTCAGAGGAAGACTTGGGGATGAAGACAAGTACTGTGGCAAATATGAATGGTCACTGAGGCAGGCAGCTCCTTTCATACCAGATTGACTGAAAGGGCTCCCTGGTCCTGGTTTCCCCTTGCCAGGTGGAAGTCCCAACATAAGCCAGTTTCTACTGTGGCCATGAATGACCCAGACCAACGCTGACCACCCATCCCCAGGCTCCCACCCACCAAACCTCACAGCTTTGGGCATCCCTAACAGACATCACAGGTCAGCTCTGACACCCCTGACATTGCAGGCCACACCCTGGCTTCCCAAGGTTTCACACCATAGTCACTAACCCCCTTTCTGATGCCACAATCAATCTTCCGAGCTCCCAAATGTCATCAAAGCTTGGGTGTCACCATTGCCTCACAACCAATTATTGAACTTATTATCTGACTAACTCATGACTATACTTTCTGTCACGGAACGGGCTGAAAGTCCACCATCCACACATCACAAATGGAACCCCCAGCCAACCCAGCCTCTCCCTAGCAAGCCAGGCCTCCTCCCCGTGTTCTAACTGATGAGAGCTCCCCCCGTGCTTTCCAGCTCTCACACCCTCCACGACTTCACACATGCATCCTTCCATCTGGTCCTCAAGGAGCACAGCCAGAGAATGCCTTCATCCAGATTCTCAGTACCCCAACATCATGTAACCCCTTCCTGCCCCTCTGCCGCCCCCAGCCAATGCTAGAGGCCAGGCTAGAGGGCTCTCTATTAGAGGCTTATCCCACCTGCTGAGAACTCACCATGTGCTTCATCTCCAGGGCACTATCATTAGTAGAGATGTCTCCCCCTCAGATGTACAGAAATGTGTGTGTGTGTGTGTGTGTGTGTGTGTGTGTGTGTGTGTGAGACTGCAGGAGCCTCTGCCTGAGTCTATGCCAACCAGCTCATGCTTTAGTGCTTTCCTGATTACACGGAGCCCTGTGACCCCTTTACATCATGGGTGCTCCCATCTCTGGCTCCAACAAGCACGTGGTCTTCCTGTGCAGGCCACTTGTGGGAGAGCATCCCTGGAGAGCCAGCAACTGCCCTTACCTGCACCGCCGCTATTGGCTCCACACCGGCTCATAAGCACCATCTGAGGTCGCTTGCTGGATGACTGTTTCATCCCCTTGCTTGCCACACTGACCTCTTGGTCTTAACACCTTATTCGACTCTTGACTTCACAGGCCTCCCCTTCAATTTGGGGAGTCCCAACTCTGGGTAAAGGCCACCTCGCCAGACCTCAATTCTGAACGCCCCCCACCATGGGGTGGGGGAGGAAGAGACAAAGTATCACTGAAAAGAGTCCCCAGGCCTGCCACTTGCATCAGCAACAGATAAAAGCAAGTCGAAGCCCACCCTGAACTCTGTGGCTCACCTGTCTCTCACTTGTGTCTCCAGCGGACGCCTGCACTGCCTGCTTCTCACGCTCCATGGAGCTCATTTTCTGGCCATGGCTTTGCCTCACCCTTGGATCGGGGACATTCTCTGCCCGTAACCTCTGCCTCCTGCCTTAGTAACAGTCACACCTGTCCCCAACGTTGGGCTGATTTCAGCGACTCCAGGAAAACACATCACCCCTTTTGCTGGCCTTGTCCAGGACCACAGGCTGGTCCTCCAGGCCCAAGCAGCAGGACCCACGGGCACCAGACGCCCCTGCTGTACTCAGAGCTGAATCAGTGGCACTTTCTGTCCAAAACCCCTTGGAGCCTCCTCCCCACCATGTCCCACGAACACCAGCATCAACAGCAGCATCTGCAGAGAAAGACTGGAGAGGGGACTTTCGTGCCGGTTAACATCTGCTTGGAACACAGGCCCAACGCACGGCAGTAGGAAAAGCAGGAGGTGAGCGCCCTGAGGCTTACCTTCCGCATGTCTTTGCCAAAGGTCTCGCTGTAGGTCGTGCCCAGGATTTCAAACTGCACGTAGGGGTTCGAGCTGTCTTCCCGAAACTCCATCACCCCTGTGAGACCAGTGATGTGGCCCTGCGAGAGAGAAGGAAAAACCATGAGAAGGTAGGGCAAAAGTAGACGGGTAGGGGATGGAACCCCAAAGGGAAGGAAGAGAAAGGAAGTGGTCGCCAACGTCTGAGAAACAATGGATGCACTGTAATAAGGCAAGAGGTGCTGGCGGTCCTGGGGCCTCGGAGCAGGCTCAACACTTCCCAGGCCCTTGCTCACAAGGGAAGTTCCTAGGCTTGTCCCCATCATTCATGCCGTTGATATGATCAGAGCATCTGCTTTATGCCACACACCGTGCCAGCCCTGAGATCAGAGAGGGGCGGCTTTTGTCCCCACCCTCCTGGAGCTTACAGTCTTTCACTGCAACCTGCTCTAGGGGCTCACCTTAGCCTGAGCCAAGACGGAAGGCCAAGGTCAGCGAGAGCCATCTCACACAGGTGGCGGGAAGTGGCGGGGCAGCGAGCGTGAGCATTGGAGGCTAAAACCCAGCTCAAGTCTGGCTTTGCCACCTTGGGCAAGTCATCTCCCATCTCCCAGCTTCGGCCTGGAGTTCATTAGACCCACATCACAGAGCCTGCAAGGGCCGAAGGAGAAAATGGGTACAAAGCGTGGTGTCTGACACACACTGGATGTAGGGGCGTGCCAGCCCTGCGCCTCTCTGGTCGCTCTGCGGCCTCTGGAGTAGCAGGTGGCAGAGGGGCTGAGTGAACCTGTGCTGAGCCCTTTTCTTTCTTCAAGCCTGGGGTGGGGGATCACAGCCAGCTTTGGTCTCCCACAGACTGTAAGTGGGGAGAGTCCCAGAGAATGAGCTGGCCCCCAAGAGGCCCCCGCTCGGGCTTGGGCTGCAGCAGATTCAAACCAACATCAGACTCCATTCTCTGCTATGGAAACCATGCAGAATTTACCGTGACTAAGACTCCCGGCACTATAGATTTCCCTAAATGTCTTTTTGAAGCCTCTCAAAGCCAATTCACGCTAACACTTCTGTGGATTACCCAGTTCACTTCAGATCCAGTCTTTTGATGGATTTACTGTCACACCTAAGCATATAGGACACGTGATGTCCTACATGCAAAGGTGTGACACGAAATCCACCAAGTCGTAGGTACGCCGATGTATGCACAGGGATGCACACACACATGCACACACACACACAACGTGAGGTCCTGCTGAGTAGTACGTGCACTGCCAACTGAGACAAACTCTCCTGGGGGCAGGGGCAGCCTGCAGAGTGGGGTATCTGGCAGGCATGAGCAAGCTGGTTGCCTCCATTTTCTTACTTACTTGTGATCCTGGGCACGTTACATAACCTCTCTGATACTAATCTCCTTGTATAAAATGAAGATAATAATAACACGTATCCACGAACCCCAGCTCACCAGCCCTCAAATGCCGGGACAGGAAGGGTGGCAAGTGGAGAGGCCTGGGAGGGGCCTGGCTGGGTGACCACAGAAAGAGCTCATCCTCCTGGAGCGGGAAGAGAGTGGGGGTGTGAGAAGGGGCTTGTCTTTGGCCTTGGCCTGGAGGGTGCCCCTTGCACACACCTTTTTGATCGTGTCCAGCATGGACCTCCCTCCATTCCATGGCTTGGTGGACTTGCGGATGCAGTTGAGGCTTGCCATGCTGTGCCACTTCCGATCCTCCAGCTTCCTGTGGAAGGCGTTGGCCAACATCAGGACGCTGTCGTATAGGTAGAGGTTAGAGATCTGCAAAGACAAAGATGGTGAAACCCTTTCCATTGGTGCATTTCCAGGGACAGGGAGAAACCAGTAGAGGACTAGAGTGACCCACGATGCTAACACTGAGAAGTGGGGCCCAATACCTAGGCCATGATCTTTCGGCTTCCAGTTGGTCATCCAAGCACCCAGCCAGGTGCTGGAGTCCTGAGTAGAATCAGACCTGGCCCCGCTTCAGGAACTAGAGCGGGAGGTGGATCTGTCCATCAACAGAACCAGTGCGATCAGAGCCCTGACTGAGGCTTGGACACAGCTCTATGTAAGACTGGAGGGGGCATCACACTCAGGTAACAAAGGATGGAGGGAAGGATGGGCACAAAGCTCAGTCTAGAAGGATTAGGATAAAGGGTGGGCAGCATTGTAGGGAAGGCACCACATTTGAAGAGGCATGAAGGTGCAAAGAAGCCGGGCCAGGTAGAGCAGGTTCCACCAGCATTTTCGGCAAAGGACGAGATAGTGAAGATTTTAGACTCTGTGGGCCTTATCAGTCTCTTTTGCAACTGCTCAACCATGCTGGTCTAGCAGGAAAGCTGTTCTAAATGGTACAGACACAGAGGATGTGCTAAGAAAAGTTCATTTAGAAAACAGACAGTGGGCCACAGCTGGCTGACCCCTGGGTTAGAGGGACTCAGAACAGTTCAAGATGTCTGCTTCAAGGGGACAGTACGGAGGCAGGGATCCTGAACCTTGTGGGCCATGCTAAAGAGGAACAACATAGGTGGCTTTAGGATCTGTGCCTGCAATCAGACCTGTGCCTTAGAAAGACCACTCTGGTCCCTGGACAGGCCTAGGGCAGATGGTGGCCTGAGTGACACCAGCAGCTTGTGTGAGATTCTGGAGGCCACGGAGCCTGCGCTACAGTGACATCACTGCTGGCTAGGGGACGCCTTTGGAATTTGCAACCATGAGCCTCTGAGAATTACTCCTTTGCTTAGCTGTCCACAGTAGAGCTGGATCTTAGAGGAGACACAGTCCCTCTCAGAACTCTCGAGAGCACGGTAGTAAGGCAAAGTTCGTAGTAACAGTGAGAAGAGCGGCACCACAGTGGTGAAATGCAGGAGTGGGACAGGTCTGGGCCACCCTCATGACCGTGATTAAGACCCGGATGGGCGTGAGCCTGGACTCCAGCGGTCACAAGAGCCCTTGGTGGGGAGGAGGACAGCCCTGCTTCCCGAGGTTACCACCACCGCACCCCACCCCGCTCCTCCAAGGGGATGTCACGGAGCATGAAGTGGCGGGGGGACGTAACACCCACCCTCGGTCAGGTCTGTGACCCCTCACGGGTAACTGTTGCACAAACAACCATTAGCCAAAGTGGGTCAAGGGGATGATTCTCTGCACACCTCAGCAGCAAGGTGTCTGCTAAAAATATTTCAGAAAAACAAAACCGCCGGATATACATAGGACAATATGTTGGCCTCACAGGACTCCTGGGAAGATCAAATAGGATCCTTGGGCTGTGGGAAGAATTCCAGCCCCCTCCCACTGCTCCCCAGTATGCCCCTCACACTCTCAACACCTCCATATCTTGTTCTCAGCCTACAATTCCCTTCCTCACAAGTCTTAGATGGGTTACCCCCAAAGCAGAGGCCCAGACAGGAACCTGGGTGTTAGGAACTGTCCTCTGCAACTGAAATCAGAGGTGGCCCAAAGGAGCTGGTCCAGGGCATCACACACATCTGCTCCATCGTGCCCTTTCCCCAACTCATGCTAACCTCCGGGGGTCATCTCTGCCGTGACATGTCTGAGCAGAGCTGACCTCTTCCTCCATGGATGTCCCTGTGCTTGACCATTCCTGCACAGCCCTGTCCTATCCACCCTCAACTGGTGTCCTTGCAGTGGGCACAGGGATGTATGTCACTAAGGCCTGCATGTCTGACGCCTCTCCATTTGGTAGGTGGAAGACGGACAGGAGCACGCCTGGCGTGACCGACCACTGCTGATTTAAACAAGGTCCTCAGGCCACAGGGAAGCAGGCATGTCAGTGCCTAGTGACCTTTTTCAAGGTCCTGCACCACACAGGTGCTTACCTGACAGCAGAGAGAAATCACTCCCACCACTGGGAATTCACCCCCGTCCTGCAGGGAACAGACAGGACAGAACACTGTCTCCCACTCCTTGAACCCTGGGGGATCATTGCCTTGATGAGAAAGACAAACCCACTCCCTGCTCTTGTCAGCCCCCAGCTCTCAGGAGCCTCTACCACTGCAAAATTATTTCTAATATGTGTACCTCCCCTCTGAAATACAAACCAATAATGGAGGTGTTCTAAGAGGATGTAAGCCACTTAGAGTTGGCTTGGTCTTATTTTTTATTTTATTTCTTCCAAAAGGATAACTCAGAGCTGAGAGTCCTTGATGATGTGAAGATTTCTCTTCTTAAGACGTTTGTGGATCTCCTGGCCAACCACTCACAGCCAATGCTATTCAACCAGCTGGGACTCTCTGACCCACATCCCCGCCTATGTGTGCATTCACACACACACACACACACACACACACACACACACGGGGCAACACCTTCCCTGCAGTGGCCCAGACTAGCGCCCAGCGGAATTTCCTTTTTTCCCTCCAGCACTTCTAGTCACAATAAATTAAAGTACTTAATTACATAAGTGATTCATATGATACAAATGTATGAATGCAGAAAGGCCTGTCATGAAGAGGAAAAAACAGGATGTGACTCAGAAAGGCCAGAGGAAGAACAGGTTTGAGCAATGCTCTTTTCCAGGTCTATATATTTTCACCAACTCTAGAACTCAGCACCAACCAAGACACACGGTTGGTGCTTAATGCATGTTTGATGGATGGATGCATGGTGGCGGGGTGGATGAGTCTGGATGGATAGGTATGTGGGGGTGAATGGGGAAGATGGGTGGATGGGTGGGTGGATGGATGGGTGGATGGGTGGATGGATGGATGGGTGGATGGGTGGATGGGTGGATGGGTGGATGGGTGGATGGGTGGATGGATGGGTGGATGGGTGGATGGATGGGTGGATGGGTGGATGGGTGGTTGGGTGGGTGGATGGGTGGTTGGGTGGGTGGATGGGTGGGTGGGTGGGTGGGTGGGTGGATGGGTGGATGGATGGATGGGTGGTTGGGTGGGTGGATGGGTGGGTGGGTGGGTGGATGGGTGGATGGATGGATGGGTGGGTGGATGGATGGCTCTCTGCTAAGAATGTACACATTGATCTTGGTTCACAAAAAGAGAAAACGTACAAAATAGCATGAAAAAGAGATTTTCTGCTTCCAACTTTGACTTGAGAGGGTACCTCCTCTGTTCAAACAAAAATCTGTTTCTCATTTATAGCTTGCTCAGAATGTCTGCTTGAGCCTTCTTGAGTCAACTTGGAGTTGTTTCCATCTCTCCACTCACTCCTGCCCCTTCTCTTGTAAGGTGCTGTCTCAATACTTCTCCCTGCCTTGGCAGAAGCTAACACTCCAGTACTGATGTGTGGCTCCACCAACCTCAGCATCCTCACTTAGGTGACTTGCCAGGTCCACTGGTGGGTATACAAAGGGAGGGATGCTACCCTCATAGTCTGGTTGTCCAGAGAAGGAACTTTTAGGGGAAAAGATCACGGACATAGAGTAAAAAGGCAGCCTCTGCTTGGGGCTCCCTCCAGGTCCTGACAAACATAAGAAAAGCCTTTCCTCATGGTGGGTGGGTGAAGACCAGTGTCCCAGTGTCCCGGCTTGGTCAAGCCAGGTCCCTGAGGCAAGAGGAGAAGTGTAGAAGGACAGAGGCTCTCAGCTGCATGGACCCTCACTCACTGCTGGTCTCGAGGGGCAAACAGCCCGAGCTGGAGCTACAGGTCACAGGGTCAGAGAAGGGGCCCTGGCCTGAAAGAGTCCTTGCCTCTCTCCCTCAGATCTCAGATGAGGTCCAGCACAGAGTTCACTAGCAAAAGACAGACAAGCAGAGCAGACAATGTCACCTCATCCCTCTGCTGGCAGAAGCCCTGGGCTCTGGCTGGCCTAGGAACACTGCAGCACTGAAGTGACAAAAGACTGTAAGAAGCATTTCAGGTAAGAGCAGACTTGAGAAGCTAAAGAGAGGCCAAGTGTTGAGGCCAAGGGCGTGGCAGAGGAAAGACGCAGATGCACAGCAAAAGACCTGGGACCAGGTCAGAGATGCCAGATGGAGTAAAGTCAGAGGCAGACAAGAGCCAGAGCTGGCAGAGGCTTTCCTGGGAGCCTGTGGCCTCCATTCTAAGTGGGTACACAGCTGCCAGGGGCCCAGCTGGTTCAGTTATAGCCACCCTAGAGATGCATGCTGGGGTCCCCTTTTGCTGTCCTACAGTACAACTCTTACTCTACCATGTGGGGAGCTTAGCTGGGGCCCTGGGAGGATGAGCAAGAGCTTTGGATTCATCACAACCTGGGCCAGCTCCACTCACTGCTGAACCCCCGGAGTGGACAGCAGCACATGGATATAGCACATGCTTGATAAATGCTCACTGTATGGGTGAACTGAATCTCCTCTTGAACTTACTTGCGAGGTGATGTTGAACAAGTCATTTAAAGCTCTAACCTTATCTTGATGACAATAAAATACAGTGCGATCAGTTGGTCTGGAGAGGTGCAGAGGGGCAGCCCTGATTTACCCACCCTGTGAAATGCAGGTGGTGATAACCCTGGGTGCCTAGTACCATCCTGAGCTCTTTCCATGCATTTCTGTTTTGGGGGGTAACAGGGACAGAAGGGAATGGAAGGGGAAATGAAGGACCCAAGCAGGCTCCTGACTTCAATGTGGATGAGCTGAGAGATTGTCCGTGGGTATTGCTGGCAGCTGGGGCCCAGCGTGGATCGTGAAAAGCAGTTTCTATCTTCCACCACCATTCACCCTCTCCTCCAATGCCCCTTGGTCCGAAAGCTTTTCAAGGGCAAGCAGGGGTCATATCTGGCTTCTGTAGCTTCTGGGTCAAAAGACTGAGCAAGGATCAGCCCTGAGTCTCACATCCCCAGCGCTGCCTGAAATCTGCTCACCTGGGTGCATGTCCCTGGCTTCCTCCTGGCCCGGCAGCAAGGTCACGACTGCCATAGCCCCCTGGGCCTGATCCGGGCCTTTCAGGTCTACATGTTCTGAAGTGTTGCAGAGCTGCCCTTTGAGGAAAAGGCCACTTCTCTGCTCCCGGGGTGTTCTATAAAAGCTGCCAATATAGGAAGGCCCAGAGTGAGGGCCTCTACAATACCCGGACCCAGGTTCCTGAAAGGGAAGTGGCCTGGCCCACTTCAAAGGCCTGACATTTGCGCTGCAGGGCTGGCTCAGCCATGGGAGCCTGGGGCACAGCCAGTCCTGCAGCAAGACCACCCAGGTGTACAGGGGAGAGGAGAAGCAGTCAGGATGTGACTAGGGGCAGCTGCAGCCCAGTACCTGTGGGAGGTGCCATGCCCTGCACACTGTCACCAGCTGCCTGTCCCCTGCCCAGGCTTAGGGGTTTCACCCCTGGGGAAGCTTCCTAAATCCTCTCTACATGGTCACTTCCCATGGCCACCACATAGTTCAGGTGCCTCATTTCTCCCTGGGGAGATGGTAACCCCTGGTTACCTCATCTCCCAGCCTTGGCCCTCCAATTCCACCCTGCACCGATCTGTCGTTCTCAGATGCACATCTTGCCCTGTCACATCTCCAAGGGCTGCACCCCAAGCCTCGGTGCCCTGCAGCTGCCCTCCTTGATGATTGATTTCCAAACACTTCTTGCCTCTCACCCCTTGCCTCAGACACTGAATTCAGCCCCTGCTCTCCTTGGCTTCTTGGCCTTTGCATATGCCATTCTCCATAAGTGGAACATGCTACTAAATGGAGATTAAAATTCTCAATTGATTTGGAGTTTGTGAGAATTCGGAGAGACAACATTTGTGAAATGTCTAACATAGGAACTGGCCCATAATAAGTGCTTAAGGGATGTTTGTGGAATTAATGGATGTTGAATGAATAGTTTTAAATCTGCTCTTAGGTAAAAACACCGATGTAAACAGACGTCAAAGTGTTTGGGAAGAGGATGCCTCTTAGAATAGGAGTGATGGAGGACAGAAGCCACCCTGCGAAACGAAACAGGACCTCCACATGGGTATATTCCATGTGGAACTGTCCATCTGTAGTCAGTATCTGGGTTATGTGCTCCCATGAGATGCGGGCATCCTCGCAAAGCTTGCATTTCCAAAGTCAATACCTAAATAAGAGGCAGGTCCTCGGGAGTTGAGGAAGACGGCGGAAGAGTAAGACGTGGAGATCACCTTCCTCCCCACAGATACACCAGAAATACCTACACGTGGAATAACTCCTACAGAACACCTACAGAACGCTGGCAGAAGGCCTCAGACCTCCCAAAAGGCAAGAAACTCCCCACGTACCTGGGTAGGGCAAAAGAAAAAAGAATAAACAGAGACAAAAGGATAGGGACGGGTCCTGCACCAGTGGGAGGGAGCTGTGAAGGAGGAAAGGTTTCCACACACTAGGAAGCCCTTTCGCGGGCGGAGACTGCGGGTGGCAGAGGGGCGGAGCTTCGGAGCCACGGAGGAGAGTGGAGCAAGAGGGGTGCGGAGGGCAAAGCAGAGAGATTCCCGCACAGAGGATCAGTGCCGACCAGCACTCACCATCCTGAGAGGCTTGTCTGCTCACCCGCCGGGGTGGGCGGGGGCTGGGAGCTGAGGCTCGGGCTTCGATCGGATCGGAAATCATAAAGATCAGATCAGAAATAAATGAAAAAGAAATGAAGGAAACGATAGCAAAGATCAATAAAACTAAAAGCTGGTTCTTTGAGAAGATAAACAAAATTGATAAACCATTAGCCAGACTCATCAAGAAAAAAAGGGAGATGACTCATATCAATAGAATTAGAAATGAAAAAGGAGAAAAACAACAGACTGCAGAAACACAAAAGATCACGAGAGATTACTACAAGCAACTCTATGCCAACGAAATGGACAACCTGGAAGAAATGGACAAATTCTTAGAAATGCACAACCTTCCAAGACTGAATCAGGAAGAAATAGAATATATGAACAGACCAATCACAAGCACTGAAATTGAAACTGTGATTAAAAATCTTCCAACAGGGCTTCCCCAGTGGCACAGTAGTTGAGAGTCCGTCTGCAGATGCAGGGGACACGGGTTCATGCCCCAGTCCGGGAAGATCCCACATGCTGCGGAGCAGCTAGGCCCATGAGCCAGGGCCACCGAGCCTGCGCGTCCGGAGCCTGTGCTCCGCAATGGGAGAGGCCACAGCAGTGAGAGGCCCGCGTACCGCAAAAAAAAAAAAAAATCTTCCAACAAACAAAAGCCCAGGACCAGATGGCTTCACAGGTGAATTCTATCAAACATTTAGAGAAGAGCTAACACCTATCCTTCTCAAACTCTTCCAAAATATAGCAGAGGGAGGAACACTCCCAAACTCATTGTATGAGGCCACCATCACACTGATACCAAAACCAGACAAAGATGTCACAAAGAAAGAAAACTACTGGCTAATATCACTGATGAATATAGATGCAAAAATCCTTAACAAAATACCAGCAAACAGAATCCAACAGCACATTAAAAGGATCATACACCATGATCAAGTGGGGTTTATTCCAGGAATGCAAGGATTCTTCAATATACACAAATCAATCAACGTGATACACCATATTAACAAACTGAAGAAGAAAAACCATATGATCATCTCAATAGAAGCAGAGAAAGCGTTTGACAAAATTCAACACCCATTTATGATAAAAACCCTGCAGAAAGTAGGCATAGAGGGAACTTTCCTCAACATAATAAAGGCCATATATGACAAACCCACAGCCAACATTGTCCTCAATGGTGAAAAACTGAAACCATTTCCACTAAGATCGGGAATAAGACAAGGTTGCTCACTCTCACCACTATTACTCACCAGAGTTTTGGAGTTTTAGCCACAGGAATCAGAGAAGAAAAAGAAATAAAAGGTATCCAAATTGGAAAAGAAGAAGTAAAGCTGTCACTGTTTGCAGATGACATGATCCTATACATAGAGAATCTTAAAGATGCTACCAGAAAACTACTAGAGCTAATCAATGAATTTGGTGAAGTTGCAGGATACAAAATTAATGCACAGAAATCTCTGGCATTCCTATACACTAATGATGAAAAATCTGAAAGTGAAATCAAGAAAACACTCCCATTTACCATTGCAACAAAAAAGAATAAAATATCTAGGAACAAACCTACCTAAGGAGACAAAAGACCTGTATGCAGAAAATTATAAGACTGACTGATGAAAGAATAAATTAAAGATGATACAAATAGATGGAGAGATATACCATGTTCTTGGACTGGAAGAATCAACATTGTGAAAATGACTCTACTACCCAAAGCAATCTACAGATTCAATGCAATCCCTATGAAACTACCACTGGCATTTTTCACAGCACTAGAACAAAAAAGTTCACAATTTGTATGAAAACACAAAAGACCCCGAATAGCAAAAGCAATCTTGAGAACGAAAAACAGAGCTGGAGGAATCAGGCTCCCTGACTTCAGAGTATACTACAAAGCTACAGTAATCAAGACAGTATGGTACTGGCACAAAAACAGCAATACAGATCAAGGGAACAGGATAGAAAGCCCAGAGATAAACCCACGCACATATGGTCACCTTATCTTTGATAAAGAAAGCAAGAACGTACAGTGGAGAAAAGACTGCCTCTTCAGTAAGTGGGGCTGGGAAAACTGGACAGTTACATGTAAAAGTATGAAATTAGAACACTCGCTAACACCATATACAAAAATAAACTCAAAATGGATTAAACACCTAAATGTAAGGCCAGACACTATCACACTCTTAGAGGAAAACATAGGCAGAACACTCTATGACATAAATCACAGCAAGGTCCTTTTTGACCCACCTCCTAGAGAAAAGGAAATAAAAAAAAAATAAACAAATGGGACCTAATGAAACTTAAAAGCTTTTGCACAGCAAAGGAAACCATAAACAAGACCAAAAGACAACCCTCAAAATGGGAGAAAATATTTGCAAATGAAGCAACTGACAAAGGATTAATCGCCAAGATTTACAAGCAGCTCATGCAGCTCAATAACAAAAAAACAAAAAATCCAATCCAAAAATGGGCAGAAGACCTAAATAGACATTTCTCCAAAGAAGATATACAGATTGCCAACAAACACATGAAAGAATGCTCAACATCATTAATCGTTAGAGAAATGCAAATCAAAACTACAATGAGATATATCATCTCACATCGGTCAGAATGGCCATCATCAAAAAGTCTAGAAACAATAAATGCTGGAGAGGGTGTGAAGAAAAGGGAATCCTCTTGCACTGTTGGTGGGAATGTAAACTGATACAGTCACTATGGAGAGCAGTATGGGGGTTCCTTAAAAAACTAAAAATTGAACTACCATACGACACAGCAATCCTAATACTGGGCATATACCCTGAGAAAACCATAATTCAAAAAGAGTCATGTACCAAAATGTTCATTGCAGCTCTGTTTACAATAGCCAGGACGTGGAAACAACCTAAGTGTCCATCATTGGATGAATGGATAAATAAGATGTGGCACATATATACAATGGAATATTACTCAGCCATAAAAAGAAATGAAATTGAGATATCTGTAGTGAGGTGGATGGACCTAGAGTCTGTGATACAGAGTGAAGTAAGTCAGAAAGAGAAAAACAAATACTGTATGCTAACACATATATATGGAATCTAAGAAAAAAAAATGTCATGAAGAACCTAGGGGTAAGACGGGAATAAAGACACAGACCTACTAGAGAATGGACTTGAGGATACGGGAAGGGGGAAGGGTAAGCTGGGACAAAGTGAGAGAGAGGCATGGACATATATACACTACCAAACGTAAAATAGATAGCTAGTAGGAAGCAGCCGCATAGCACAGGGAGATCAGCTCGGTGCTTTGTGACCACCTAGAGGGGTAGGATAGGGATGGTGGGAGGGAGGGAGACGCAAGAGGGAAGAGATATGGGGATATATGTATATGTATAACTGACTGACTTTGTTACAAAGCAGAAAGTAACACACCATTGTAAAGCAATTATACTCCAATAAAGATGTTAAAAAAAAGAAGAAAAAAAAAAAAAGAGGCTGGTCCTCACATCTGCAGGAAACGGAAGACAGAATTCAGCCGTGAGCTCCTGACTGGGGTTTCAGCTCTTGAGAAACCCAGGCAGACATTCCTGGCTGCTGGATAATTAAAGACCAATCACATGAAGCCAGAGGACCAAGGATGGAAAGATAACATTTTTTTGAACAGTTAACACCCAGAATCCCCATTACATCAGTAACTATATTTTATTTAGGAAAATACCTGTGTCAGCAGGAGCAAAGGCTACCAGTAAAATTGTTAAATTGATCTTCATGAGAAAATGAGGAGAATTTACTTTGCAGTCAAGACCCAGAGGGAGAAAAGAGAGGGTGGATAGGGAATGGGAAGCTAGCAAGATGTGGAGAAAGGATGAAGCCCTGGGTGGACGGGGTGGGGCTGTGGAGAAGCACACAAGCCTTCTCCGGGAAGACTTCGAAACTTCGAGGCTGTTTGTGCAGCTGCAATGCGAAAGTCCCACCTCTACCTCCACCGTATGTGACACCATCTCCGAGACTTGGATTTGTTGTCTTGTTGAAACCAGGAAAGACACTGATTTCCCATCTGGATCGGTACTGGGTGGGGTAGACGCAGCCCCATCAGAAGCTCAGATGATTCGTTTACTTCCTTACTGAGTCCCTAGGGGCAGGATTAGGGCCAGGAGTAATGAAAATAGAAGCCCCCTGTGAAATGTGCTGAGCTCCTCAGGAGACCTGTACGTGTCCAATCCTATCTGGACCTCAGTGGCCTGAGACCTCTGCCCACCCCCGTCAGGCTGGAAGGGAGAGGCCCAGGAGGATGACGGCCCTGCTAGGTCACTGGCTGCCTGCCTTCCCGGTGCTCTGTGCACGTTTCTCCACAGTAAATCTGAGAATTGAGGCAAGTCATATTAGGGTGCTCCAGCCTTGCCTCCCTTGCACTCCAGGGGCCCAGGGAACTGTTGTGCATCCACGTTATCAAGGTACAAATCATCCTGGAAGGCAAAGGAAGATGAATGGCAGGCCAGGGTCGCAGCCACACGGGCCAGCTGCAGCTCGCCACCAGGCCATTATCCACCCAACACCACAGCTAAAACTGTGGGAAATGTGTTCATTAAGAAAGGCTGCATTTCCTCCAGGCTTCTAAAGAGCCCAGTTTTCTCTTGCCTCCGTCATTAATCAAGCGAAGTAATTAATCAATCAAAGTGCAGGGAGGCCTCACAGAGGCAAACAGCAGGAACTGACCTCTGACCAGATCCTCAGACAGGCTCTAGCCGTCCAGCGAAGTCAGACAAGCAGCCGGCAGAGGGTCCAGCTGGGAGGACAAGCTGACGCCCAGATGTCACAGCTTGAGAAATCCATCTCCAGGCGAGAGCTCTCTGCCAACCTGTTGCCAGCCCACCCGTCCTGAGAGAGGGCGCCATGGCCAGGCCTGAGGAGGGAGCCGATGGTGGCAGAGGGCCAAGAGGATGGGGATCTCTGCTCATGTTGAATCCGAGGACGGGGGAGGGGGGAGAGTTGTGGAGGAGCATTTGCTATACCCGAGGCTCTCTGGCCTCCAGTTGTACACATGGCCACTGGCGGCCAGAACTGCAACCAGCTGCACCCAAGCAGACCACCTGTTCAACTGGCCCTGACAAAGGCATCGATGCTCACGCTTCCCCAGTCTGGTCCCTACATGTTCCATCTGGGTCTTTAGGGTGAAGAAAACCAGAGAAAGTGACATGAAGTCCAAGGTAGCTCTGATGTGAGGAGGCTCAGTGTTGCTCCAGAGGAAAGAATTCTACAGGCAGGTTGACAAAAAACTTGTAAGCTAGGGAGAAGTCCAGAAAGCCTTACAGAAACAGGGATGTAAGGGGCGGGGTGAAATGCTTTAATAGATTGAGTGAGGAAGGAGTGATTCCATCTATCAAGCCATTCCACAATTTTAAAATGCACAAAGAAGAGAAATTCCAACCTGAGGGAGCATTTTATAATAATACCACATTAGCCCCTGCAGCCTAATTCAAGGATCAGGCTTCACAGTGACCAGACAACACAGCTTCTCTCATTCGCCTGTCCCGCCTTGGAAACACATTTGAATAGAAATGGGGTAGCAATGTGACAATGTGTCTGTTAGGTCAATTATAGCCCTGAAGTCACCAGGCAATGCGGTTCTGGAGACCAAGGATGCTGAAGATGCATCCCTGACCAAGGCTACCCATGACATCTGAGCAAAGTCTCAGGGGTCCTTACGGTCTGCTTGTCACTTTTATTACTAGCTGAGTAAGACAGGCCCTAAACTACCTTGTCGAGAAAACAAGAATCAGAAACACCCAAATAAGACAGTGCTTTGTAGGGAAAAATAAACAACAGCACTGCACACTGGCAAAGGCAATACTTTTGGAGCCACTAGAAGCCACTTATTTAAGTACTTTTCTTCCAAAAGATGTTCTCTTTACTAAATAGGAACCAAAATCATTTGCTGTAACTGCCTGGTTGGCTCTGGAGCACAGAAAGCCCTGACCACAGGCCTAATAGAAGACGATGGGGCTTCTGAGGCCAGCTCAGTACAGAAGCGGAGAGATGAATGATCCTGTAACAATTCCCTGTTTTTGATGGTCCGCTTGAAAACTTCTAATCCAGAATTATCATCCCAAGAGCAGCCATCTGGGGGAGAAACTAAAGATGGACTTGAGGGTTCCGTTTCCAAAAGGATTTTGATTAATTTCATCAAGACAAAGTTAATAATCCGGGACTTCCGGGAGGATGGCGGAAGAGTAAGACGCGGAGATCACCTTCCTCCCCACAGATACACCAGAAATACATCTACGCGTGGAACAACTCCTACGGAGCACCTACTGAACACTGGCAGAAGACCTCAGACCTCCCAAAAGGCAAGAAACCCCCCCACGTACCTGGTTAGGGCAAAAGAAAAAACTAAACAGAGACAAAAGGATAGGGACGGGTCCTGCACCAGCGGGAGGGAGCTGTGAAGGAGGAAAAGTGTCCACACACTAGGAAGCCCCTTCGCGGGTGGAGACTTCGGGAGGCGGAGTGGGGGAGCTTGGGAGCCGCGGAGGAGAGCACAGCAGCAGGGGTGCGGAGGGCAAAGCGGACAGATTCCAGTGCAGAGGATCGGGCCGACCGGAACTCGCCAGCCGAGAGGCTTGTCTGCTCGCCCGCCGGGGCGGGCGGGGCTGGGAGCTGAGGCTCCGGCTTTTGTCGGAGCGCCGGGAGAGGACTGAGGTTGGCGGCGTGAACACAGCCTGCAAGGCGTTAGTGCACCGCGGCTAGCCGGGAGAGAGTCCGGGGAAAAGTCTGGACCTGCCGAAGAGGCAAGAGACTTTTACGTCCCTCTTTGTTTCCTGGTGCACGAGGAGAGGGGATTAAGAACGCTGCTTGAGAGGGCTCCAGGGACGGGCGCTAGCCGCGGCTAGAAGTGCGGAGCCCAGAGACAGACTTGAGACGCTAGGGCCGCTGCTGCCGCCACCAGGAGGCCTGTGTGCGAACACAGGTCACTAGCCACACGCCTTTCCGGGGAGCCTGTGCAGCCCGCCACTGCCGGGGTCCCGGGATCCAGGGACAACTCCCCCGGGAGAACGCACGGCGCGCCTCAGGCTGCAACGTCACGCCGGCCTCTGCCGCCGCAGGCCCGCCCCACACTCCGTGACCCTCCCTACCCCCCGGCCTGAGTGAGCCAGAGCCTCCGAATCAGCGGCTCCTTTAACCCCGTCCTGTCTGAGCAAAGAACAGACGCTCTCCGGCGACCTACACACACAGGCGGGGCCAAATCCAAAGCTTAGCCCCTGGGAACTGTGAGAACAAAGAAGAGAAAGGGAAATCTCTCCCAGCAGCCTCAGAAGCAGCGGATTAAAGCTCCACAATCAACTTGATATACCCTGCATCTGTGGAATACCTGAATAGACAACTAATCATCCCAAATTAAGAAGCCCTGTGGATGAAAGGCTCTTGGGGCTGCAGCCAGGAGTCAGTGCTGTGCCTCTGAGGTGGGAGAACCAACTTCAGGACACTGGTCCACAAGAGGCCTCCCAGCTGCACATAATATCAAACAGCAAAAATCTCCGAGAGATCTCCATCTCAACCCCAGCACCCAGCTTCACTCAACGATCAGCAAGCTACAGGGCTGGACATCCTATGCCAAACAACTAGCAAGACAGGAACACAACCCCACCCATTAGCAGAGAGGCTGCCCAAAATCATAATAAGTCTACAGACACCCCAAAACACATCACCAGACGTGGACCTGCCCACCAGAAAGACAAGATCCAGCCTCATTCACCAGAACACAGGCCCTAGTCCCCTCCACCAGGAAGCCTACACAACCCACTGAACCAACCTTAGCCACTGGGGACAGACACAAAAAACAACAGGAACTACGAACCTTCAGCCTGCAAAAAAGGAGACCCCAAACACAGTAAGATAAGCAAAATGAAAAGACAGAAAAACACACCGCAGATGAAGGAGCAAGATAAAAACCCACCAGACCTAACAAATGAAGAGGAAATAGGCAGTCTACCTGAAAAAGAATTCAGAATAATGATAGTAAGGTTGATCCGAAATCTTGGAGATAGAATGGACAATAGAATGGACAAATTGCAAGAATCAGTTAACAAGGACCTAGAAGAACTAAAGATGAAACAAGCAATGATGAACAACACAATAAATGAAATTAAAAGTACTCTAGATGGGATCAATAGCAGAATAAATGAGGCAGAAGAACGGATAAGTGACCTGGAAGATAAAATAGTGGAAATAACTAAAGCAGAGCAGAATAAAGAAAAAAGAATGAAAAGAACTGAGGACAGTCTCAGAGACCTCTGGGACAACATTAAACGCACCAACATTCGAATTATAGGGGTTCCAGAAGAAGGAGAGAAAAAGAAAGGGACTGAGAAAATATTTGAAGAGATTATAGATGAAAACTTCCCTAATATGGGAAAGGAAATAGTTAATCAAGTCCAGGAAGCACAGAGAGTCCCATACAGGATAAATCCAAGGAGAAATACGCCAAGACACATATTAATCAAACTATCAAAAATTAAATACAAAGAAAACATATTAAAAACAGCGAGGGAAAAACAACAAATAACACATAAGGGAATCCCCATAAGGTTAAGAGCTGATCTCGCAGCAGAAACCCTACAAGCCAGAAGGGAGTGGCAGGACATACTGAAAGAGATGAAGGAGAAAAACCTGCAGCCAAGACTACTCTACCCAGCAAGGATCTCATTCAGATTTGATGGAGAAATTAAAACCTTTACAGACAAGCAAAAGCTGAGAGAGTTCAGCACCACCAAGCCAGCTTTACAACAAATGCTAAAGGATCTTCTCTAGGCAAGAAACACAAGAGAAGGAAAAGACCTATAGTAACGAACCCAAAACAATTTAGAAAATGGGAATAGGAACATACATATCGATAATTACCTTAAATGTAAATGGACTAAATGCTCCCACCAAAAGACACAGATTGGCTGAATGGATACAAAAACAAGACCCTTATATTTGCTGTCTACAAGAGACCCACTTCAGACCTAGAGACACATACAGACTGAAAGTAAGGGGATGGAAAAAGATATTCCATGCAAATGGAAACCAAAAGAAAGCTGGAGTAGCAATTCTCATATCAGACAAAATAGACTTTAAAATAAGGACTATTAAAAGAGACAAAGAAGGACACTACATAATGATCAAGGGATCGATCCAAGAAGAAGATATAACAATTGTAAATATTTATGCACCCAACATAGGAGCACCTCAATACATAAGGCAAATACTAACAGCCATAAAAGGGGAAATCGACAGTAACACATTCATAGTAGGGGACTTAAACACCCCAGTTTCACCCATGGACAGATCATCCAAAAGGAAAATAAATAAGGAAACACAAGCTTTAAATGATACATTCAACAAGATGGACTTAATTGATATTTATAGGACACTCCATCCAAAAACAACAGAATACACATTTTTCTCAAGTGCTCATGGAACATTCTCCAGGATAGATCATATCTTAGGTCACAAATCAAGCCTTGGTAAATTTAAGAAAATTGAAATTGTATCAAGTATCTTTTCTGACCACAACGCCATGAGACTAGATATCAATTACAGGAAAAGATCTGTAAAAAATACAAACACATGGAGGCTAAACAATACACTACTTAATAATGAAGTGATCACTGAAGAAATCAAAGAGGAAATCAAAAAATACCTAGCAACAAATGACAATGGAGACACAACGACCCAAAACCTGTGGGATGCAGCAAAAGCAGTTCTATGGGGGAAGTTTATAGCAATACAAGCCCACCTTAAGAAGCAGGAAACATCTCGAATAAACAACCTAACCTTGCACCTCAAGCAATTAGAGAAAGAAGAACAAAAAAACCCCAAAGTTAGCAGGAGGAAAGAAATCATAAAAATCAGATCAGAAATAAATGAAAAAGAAATGAAGGAAATGATAGCAAAGATCAATAAAACTAAAAGCTGGTTCTTTGAAAGGATAAACAAAATTGATAAACCATTAGCTAGACTCATCAAGAAAAAAAGGGAGAAGGCTCAAATCAATAGAATTAGAAATGAAAAAGGAGAAGTAACAACTGACACTGCAGAAATACAAAAGATCATGAGAGATTACTACAAGCAACTCTATGCCAATAAAATGGACAACCTGGAAGAAATGGACAAATTCTTAGAAAGGCACAACCTGCCAAGACTGAATCAGGAAGAAATAGAAA
Organism: Aethalodelphis obliquidens; assembly: GCF_003676395.1. Taxonomy (NCBI): domain Eukaryota; kingdom Metazoa; phylum Chordata; class Mammalia; order Artiodactyla; family Delphinidae; genus Aethalodelphis; species Aethalodelphis obliquidens. Next base: position 1,460,423 of record NW_020837981.1, on the reverse strand, counting down.
ATATGAACAGACCAATCACAAGCACTGAAATTGAAACTGTGATTAAAAATCTTCCAACAAGCAAAAGCCCAGGACCAGATGGCTTCACAGGCGAATTCTATCAAACATTTAGAGAAGAGCTATCACCTATCCTTCTCAGACTCTTCCAAAATATAGCAGAGGGAGGAACACTCCCAAACTCATTCTACGAGGCCACCATCACCTTGATACCAAAACCAGACAAGGATGTCACAAAGAAAGAAAACTACAGGCCAATATCACTGATGAACATAGATGCAAAGATCCTCAACAAAATACCAGCAAACAGAATCCAACAGCACATTAAACGGATCATACACCATGATCAAGTGGGGTTTATTCCAGGAATGCAAGGATTCTTCAATATACGCAAATCAATCAACGTGATACACCATATTAACAAACTGAAGGAGAAAAACCATATGATCATCTCAATAGATGCAGAGAAAGCTTTTGACAAAATTCAACACCCATTTATGATAAAAACCCTGCAGAAAGTAGGCATAGAGGGAACTTTCCTCAACATAATAAAGGCCATATATGACAAACCCACAGCCAACATCGTCCTCAATGGTGAAAAACTGAAACCATTTCCACTAAGATCAGGAACAAGACAAGGTTGCCCACTCTCACCACTCTTATTCAACATAGTTTTGGAAGTTTTAGCCACAGCAATCAGAGAAGAAAAGGAAATAAAAGGAATCCAAATCGGAAAAGAAGAAGTAAAGCTGTCACTGTTTGCAGATGACATGATCCTATACATAGAGAATCCTAAAGATGCTACCAGAAAACTACTAGAGCTAATCAATGAATTTGGTAAAGTAGCAGGATACAAAATTAATGCACAGAAATCTCTGGCATTCCTATACACTAAGGATGAAAAATCTGAAAGTGAAATCAAGAAAACACTCCCATTTACCATTGCAACAAAAAGAATAAAATATCTAGGAATAAACCTACCTAAGGAGACAAAAGACCTGTATGCAGAAAATTATAAGACACTGATGAAAGAAATTAAAAATGATACAAATAGATGTAGAGATATACCATGTTCTTGGATTGGAAGAATCAACATTGTGAAAATGACTCTACTACCCAAAGCAATCTACAGATTCAATGCAATCCCTATGAAACTACCACTGGCATTTTTCACAGAACTAGAACAAAAAATTTCACAATTTGTATGGAAACACAAAAGACCCCGAATAGCCAAAGCAATCTTGAGAACGAAAAATGGAGCTGGAGGAATCAGGCTTCCTGACTTCAGACTATACTACAAAGCTACAGTAATCAAGACAGTATGGTACTGGCACAAAAACAGAAATATAGATCAATGGAACAGGATAGAAAGCCCAGAGATAAACCCACGCATATATGGTCACCTTATCTTTGACAAAGGAGGCAGAAATGTACAGTGGAGAAAGGACAGCCTATTCAATAAGTGGTGCTGGGAAAACTGGACAGCTACATGTAAAAGTATGAGATTAGATCACTCCCTAACACCATACACAAAAATAAGCTCAAAATGGATTAAAGACCTAAATGTAAGGCCAGAAACTATCAAACTCTTAGAGGAAAACATAGGCAGAACACTCTATGACATAAATCACAGCAAGGTCCTTTTTGACCCACCTCCTAGAGAAATGGAAATAAAAACAAAAGTAAACAAATGGGACCTAATGAAACTTAAAAGCTTTTGCACAGCAAAGGAAACCATAAAGAAGACCAAAAGACAACCCTCAGAATGGGAGAAAATATTTGCAAATGAAGCAACTGACAAAGGATTAATCTCCAAAATTTACAAGCAGCTCATGCAGCTTAATAACAAAAAAACAAACAACCCAATCCAAAAATGGGCAGAAGACCTAAATAGACATTTCTCCAAAGAAGATATACAGAGTGCCAACAAACACATGAAAGAATGCTCAACATCACTAATCATTAGAGAAATGCAAATCAAAACGACAATGAGATTTCATCTCACACCAGTCAGAATGGCCATCATCAAAAAATCTAGAAACAATAAATGCTGGAGAGGGTGTGGAGAAAAGGGAACCCTCTTACACTGTTGGTGGGAATGTAAATTGATACAGCCACTGTGGAGAACAGTATGGAGGTTCCTTAAAAAGCTACAAATAGAACTACCATATGACCCAGCAATCCCACTACTGGGCATATACCCTGAGAAAACCATAATTCAAAAAGAGTCATGTACCACAATGTTCATTGCAGCTCTATTTACAATAGCCCAGAGATGGAAACAACCTAAGTGTCCATCATCGGATGAATGGATAAAGAAGATGTGGCACATATATACAATGGAATATTACTCAGCCATAAAAAGAGACGAAATTGAGCTATTTGTAATGAGGTGGATAGACCTAGAGTCTGTCATACAGAGTGAAGTAAGTCAGAAAGAGAGAGACAAATACCGTATGCTAACACATATATATGGAATTTAAGAAAAAAAAAAATGTCATGAAAAACCTAGGGGTGAAACAGGAATAAAGACACAGACTTACTAGAGAATGGACTTGAGGCTATGGGGAGGGGGAAGGGTAAACGGTGACAAAGCGATAAAGAGGCATGGACATATATACACTACCAAACGTAAGGTAGATAGCTAGTGGGAAGCAGCCGCATAGCACAGGGAGATCAGCTCGGTGCTTTGTGACCGCCTGGAGGGGTGGGATAGGGAGGGTGGGAGGGAGGGAGACGCAAGCGGGAAGAGATATGGGAACATATGTGTATATATAACTGATTCATTTTGTTGTGAAGCTGAAACTAACATACCATTGTAAAGCAATTATACTCCAATAAAGATGTTTAAAAAAAATAAAATAAAATAAAATAAAAATAAAAAAAAAAATAAATAAATAAAAAACAAAAAAAAACAAAGTTAATAATCCACGACATCAATGCTGTTTTGTTTTTTTTTTTTCCTTCAGTTGCTTGTGCTAAACATATTAGAATCTTCTCCATAAATCTCACAGCTAGAGGCTAGTAGAAATTAGTTTGCCCTCTACACTGTCATTAAGAAAGAAAGAAGTGGTAATAGCTACTGAGGAAACGTGAAGGGAATGACCTGTAAATGAGATGAATCTGCCCAAATGGTGGTTGGGTAGGATGAGTAAATAAATCCACGTTGGCGTCTCTTCATAGCCCGCACAAGGAAGGAGATGCAATGAATGGAGATAGACTGCTTTAATAACGTATTTTATTTATGGATCTATAAAGAGGCTTCTAGAGATAGTTTAACTTATGTTAAGACCTGCATTCTTAACAGATCCACCCCATCAGTCCTTATCGAGAGTCTCCAAGGAGAAGGTCTTGTCTGAAGAGCTAAGCGGGTCGCAAAGACAAGGCCTCTCCTCTCCCACACAAGGCAGCGATGATTGTGTGACTGATACGGACAGTAAGTGGTGCTGGATGCCGGTGATCAGGGGCTGGACAGGTGGGAAGTGCTCTCCCACCCACTGTGAGGCTTTCCAAGAGCATGCTCAAGAAGGGAGCGGACTACATCATACAAAAAATAACGAGGCCGTGCTCAGCCTTTCCGTGGCAACCCTGAACACACCTGGCTCCCTCCTCCAGAGTGGTACTGTTAATAGCTCAGCCTTGTTCAAACTGCTTTCTATATGTTCTCCCCTTTAATTTTCATTATGACTCTGAGGGGTAGGTAGTGTTCTAATCCCCAGTTTACACAGAAGGAAACTGAGGCACAGAATGACAAATAAATAATAATTAACAATTAGTAACGAGAGTTACTGGAATTTGAACCCAAGCAAGCTGGCTCCTGTGCTGTTGCTGCTGTTGCTACTACTTCTACTATTGATGCTTCTGCTTCTGCTTCTGCTTCTACTGCTACTACTACTACTACTACTACCGCTACTGCTACTATTACTACCTCTGCCGCTATCACTACTACTGCTACTATTACTAACATTACTACAGGTACTACGGTTGCTACTGTGACTTCTGCTACTATTACTGCTACTGCTGCTACTGCTACTATTACTACTACTATTACCACTACCGCTACTATTACTACCACTGCCGCTATCACTACTACTGCTACTGCTACTATTACTACTACTACTACCACTACTGCTACTATTACTACCTCTGCCGCTATCACTACTACTGCTACCACTGCTATTATTAACACTACTACAGGTACTACGGTTGCTACTGTGACTTCTGCTACTATTACTGCTACTGCTGCTACTGTTACTATTACTTCTATTACTGCTGCTACTACTGCTACTACTTGGGCTGCTATTACTGCTGCTACGATTACTATACTACTGCTACTGCTACTACTACTAACACTGCTATAGCCACTGCTGCTGCTACTGTGACTACTGCTACTATTACTGCTACTGCTGCTACTGTTACTATTACTGCTGCTACTACTGCTACTACTCCTTCTGCTGCTATTACTGCTGCTACTATTACTGCCGCCATCACTACTACTGCTACCGCTACTATTACTAACACTACTATAGCCACTGCTGCTGCTACTGTGACTACTGCTACTATTACTGCTACTGCTGCTACTGTTTCTACTGCTCCTACTACTGTTACAAGATCTCTATGATTTCACTCTTAAATCTTGCACTTTATGTAGTGCCTGGGTCTCAGAAGGAACAAAGAGAGGTAGGGTGGCCAGGATTCTAGGTTCGATATTGCACTGACCTCACTTGATGACTAGCCACCCGCCTCAGAGCCATGGCTTTGTTCATCCTCCTAATGGTTGTGTGTCATTTCAGAAAGCCCTCTACTGCATTCCTTGCTGCTACCATCAGTCTCCTTTTCTGTCTTGGCCTCCAGGACAGATTCCTTGTATCCAGTGTGTTTGATGTGCAACCAAAGAGCTCACCTAAGCCTTTTGCCCAGGGCGCAATGAATAATCAAGACCTAGACAGGAAGTACTTTCTCCTCTCCCTCCACCCCATCAAGGCAGCACGTGCTGGTGTACCGGGAAGCAGCCCTCCTTTCTCCTGGAGTAGAATTGCAGTATGGTAAAGCAAGGACTGAGGAAAATGGATGGGGGATATGGGGCAGGGTGCAGCAGGGCTGGTGTACGTTTGGAGGAGGACGAAGCCCTTTGAGGAGAGAGAACCTGGGGAGAACTTCCTAGGAGTGAGACCCTCCCGGGGTCTGGCCCCCACACAGAGTGGCCGGCACCTCCCCGTCCTGCCCCGGGTGGGGATGGGCACACACTGCCTGGGCCACGTGGTCGCACTGCACTTGCATCCACACGGAGAGTGGGACGGTAAATACAGAGGCACCATGAGACCCCCTCACCTCTTCCTCCAAACTCCAGAAGAGAGGAAGGCAGGACAGGTCACGGCAGGATCCAAAACCACAAATCCTCGCATTAAGCACCTTGCACGTCTGGCCCACATGCCCAGGGCTCTCAAGTCCATGGCCCTGTGGAGGCCTTTGGTCCACTCTCTCGGCCAACCCTTCACCACCTCAGAAAGACCCCAGACCTTGTGATGGCTCCCCGGAGCCATGGGCTTTGGGGAAGAGGGAGTTACTCCAGCTAAAATCTCAGTGTCTTCTGTGCTTCCCTATCAACCAAGAACATATTTCTAGCGTTTGCCGCCTGTTGGAGCGTGTTTCCTCTCCCCGCACCGCGCCCCCCCATATAAGATTATAGACTGGATTTGGTACCTTGGCAAATCACGCATGTACCCAGCCTACCATAGAGAGTCTAATAACCCCCCTCTGCAAATCATGTGCCCCCTGATTAGATGATACCAAGATGTTCTGGGGTGGCCCCAATACTCAGGTGGCAGACACAGCCCATTTCTGCCCTACAATCCTTACGCCTGGCTGAGTAAAGAAGGTGTAGCTAGTTTCAAATGCCGAGTGGCATGCATATCCCATGCACAAACTTCTGAGCACTTTTCACAAACCCAACCGGGAGAAATTTCCAAGTGTCAAATGAATATTTTCTTGGGTGCTATATTCCTAGTGGAGACGCAGAGGCCGGGCTACCAACAGACAGTCTCCACAGTGCTTCACTGTTACCCTCAAACATCCAGGGAGAAAACCACCTCTCACAACTGGTGCACAGCTCCACATCCCCCTCCCAGGCCCAAGGGGAGCTAACCCTGATCGCACCTATGTCAAGAGAGTGGCAGAATAACTAACCATACACACAGTACTTCTCATCTTGGAAGGAATGGAACAGGTGGGCAAGTGATGCTCCTACCCTTTTGCCCCTCCCTGCTCAGCTGGGAATCCAGCACGTTCTGGTTGACCTAAGCCTCAGCATTCAGAAGATGAACTGGGACAGTTCCCAGTTGTTTCCATATTATTGACTTTCTACACGGAAGAACTTAAAACAGGTTCAAAATGATGACTCCCCGCAGGAAGGCTCTACCCCAAGTCCTGCAAGATGAAATCATGCCCCACAAAACAGTCATCACAGAAGCCTAAAAGACAGGACTCTCCTGACTCCCTAAGCATGCAACTTTTAAATATTAGAGGCACCCAGTGAGCTCATATGTCCTGTCTGCTGACAGTGGCCATAACTGCCTGCTAATGTGCTTAGAGGCACTGCCCAGTTGACTGGTTTCAATGTCAGCAAATGACAGAGTTCTAGTTACTAAAGTTGGTGAGCAACAGCAGTCAGTCAAGAGCTGAGGCATGTTGTTGACCGTGACAGGCCAAGCGTACGGGTGAGACTTCCTCCTGGAGGGAGCTTAGGAGGCAAGCACTGACCTGCAGCATTTGGAGGTAGCCTTCCTGGGGGTCGCAGAGCAGGGAAGAGATGCGGTGGTTGTTCCTCATGCATTTCTGGCTGTCCTTTGCAGATGGGAAGATCTGCCGGACCACGGTCATCCTGCCAAGGGCGCTGTGGACCAGATCCAGGATCTCGGGGTCACTGATTTCCTGGGAAGATAACCAGAAATGTTTACCATTGACTCATGAGCTCATGATGTCTGCAAAAGACTTACCAGTAGTTGTCTAGGTCTACAGCCTAAATAGCTGATGCCAAAGGGGTTATGAGTTTGGGCCCACGGTCAAAGAATTCATTTGTTGCTTATTGACAAATAATACTTGCTTATCCTAAAATGCAAACAGGATTATTCAACACCTTCCCTGAAGGACAGGAAAAGATATCTGCAGCTAAACCACCAATGCACTGGCTTCCACGGAGTCAAACTCAAAAAGAACCAGTGCTGTCAAATGTCACAACAGGCATTAGCTGGAATTAAAGGCTAAATTTCCTGTTGGGAGTCATCTAGGTGATTTAGACAAGGAAAACTGATTTTCTCTGGCACAGTTGACCAAAATGCAATGAGTGTCCCCTAATTCTTTAATAATTAGATTTTCTTTTAAAAAAAGATTTGCGTACAAATTTAAAAAATATGTCCACTCATTCATTGCACAAAATCTGCCCAACAGCTCCTCTGTGATTTGTTCTGTGTTGAGCACTGGGCATATAGCAGTGAATGAGTCAGGCTTAATCCCATCTGATGAAACTCAAGGTTTCATCATAGAATGAAATATGCTGAGTGATGTCATATGGAAATCTAGGGGCAAAGGAAATCTATTGTGCTTCCACATGAGACCATTTGCTAAGCTCTTTACACACATTTTATCAGTTGGTACTCACAACAACCTTAGGAATGCTATGAGGAAGATCCTATTATTATCCTATTGAAAGTGAGCACTCTCATGCATAGAAATAGCAAAGGGAGCAGGCTAAGGGGAGCTCTTTCCAGGACGAGGCTTGTGTGAGGAATTAGCGCTGAAGCTGAACCTGAAGGATGACCTTGTTAGGCAAAGTGCTTGCAGGTAGGGGGGGGAGGGGGAGGGGCAGTGCAGAGCTGAGTCGTTGGCCGTGCTCCTGAAGATGCGGGCAACAGGTGGCACCCTGTGGTACCCTATTCCGGTACAGGTAGCGGGGTGCCCCTCCAACCTAGGGAGGGGCAGGGCCACTGGCAGGGGGGAGAGATGGTCAAAGGCAGCATGGGATCTGTGTCCTGGGCCAGATGTGGGTGTGGGGTTCAGTAAATCCCGCTAAATCATCCTCACTAGAGACAATGAGAAGCCCTTGAAAGATTTTATCCACCAACAAGCCACAATCAGATTTACATTTTAAAAAATCTCTGGCTGCTGTATGGAGTGAGGATTAGAGAGGAACAAAACAGCTCCATGTCTGAGATCAACACAGGAACTACAAGAAACGGACATTCACCAAGGGTTTTGGTGGTGGGAGACAGTCAGGTTAAGAAAGCCCTGGTTCGCTGGTTCTAAGAAGTGACTCCATCAGTGTTGGCTGCAAGTCAAGATTTTAACTGTGAATAACTGTGTTTTAAAATTGGTCTTAAGTCTTCCTCCTTGCAGATGACACAGTCTAGAGTTGAGACAGTGAGATGGTATAAATGGACCTAATGAGGTTAGAAATGAGTGATCAGGAGTTTCAAAATCACTTAAACAAGAACATAACATGTTTAAGGGTATAAGGGTAAACAAAGTATTTCAGGAATGTCCTAGGTACTCAATATGAGTGTGTAGACTGGTCAGTTGTAGCCATATGCTAGATCTGGGAGAAAGGAGGAAATTAAGAATTGCATCCTTTTAGAATGATCAGTAGTTCCCAAGTATGCAGAACTGCAGGCATTTCAAAAGAATTGAAGTGCTATTACCTACTGAATCTGGGTTTAAGCCACTTAAACTTTGTATTTCAGACAAAAGTCTGTTTAAGGGACAATGATCTTGTTGGATTGGGACCAACTGACAATCAATGGTGTGGAAATTGCAATATAGGACCACCAAGTGAGATGGGCCCAGGACCCAGTTGGGCTTCAGGAAATGAAGCAGAGAATGTAGCTAAGCCTGGACATTTGTGCTCTGCTCTTAGCTGTCCTGCTAATGGATGCCTTGCCCCAAGCATAGGATAGTAGGATGAGAGAAATCATATTCTGACCTGATAGTAAGTAGAACTATAAGAAAGAGCAATAAGTGGAGTGGTCAGCTTTACTTGGAGAAGGAATACAGAGGCCTTTGCGGTGGGGGAGGGGGATTTTTTTTTTTTTGCGGTACGCGGGCCTCTCACTGTTGTGGCCTCTCCCGTTGCGGAGCACAGGCTCCGGACGTGCAGGCTCTGCGGCCATGGCTCACGGGCCCAGCCGCTCCGCGGCATGTGGGATCTTCCCGGACCGGGGCATGAACCCGTGTCCCCTGCATTGGCAGGTGGACTCCCAACCACTGCGCCACCAGGGAAGCCCCCCCTTTTTTTTTTTTAACCTAGAAAAATCATGAAGAATGTAATTTGCATAAGGGGGTTTATCAAAGCCAGCACACCTTGGAAAGGAAATGGATATGTTACGAACCTTTTGTTTTTCTCGCTTACTTTTCATAGCAGAGGTCACCATAGAAGTTCTTTTATTAAGCCTCTCCTGCACCCTCAACTTCCCGATGGGAGAGTCAGTGGCACTGAACCCTCCCTACTGTGCCCCAAGAAGAACGCTGGAAATTGTAGGGGGCCTGGCTGATGGGGGAACACAGTACCTTTCTAATAGGTGTAACCCTCACCTTCCCTGGCCACATGCAGCAGCCCCTGGCGTGAGTTGCTAAAGAAGCCAGGGCAGCCAGGACCTAATCAAGGGGGCTGGGTCCCTGTCCCAAGTAGCCCAGATCTCCGACTATTCCTTTTCAATTCTGCCTACCCAGGACAGAGATGAGAACTTGGTACAGCTTCTTCCAACCCATCAGCTGCTATAAGCCTTCCTCAGAGTAAGGATCAGCTGGATTTCTGCAGACCTCCCATCTCCCGTGGCCCAGTTTTCACCCACTCACTTGGGGTCGAAGCACATAGTCTTGTCTGCCAAAGCACTCCTACCCACCTCCCCACACCTCTGGGCCTATCCTTAGTATCTAGTACAGAGAGAGCTGCAATCACATTCTAAGAATCCATGGAAGCAACTCCCCTGGATCGCTTGGAGGCAAGAAAAAGGGTCACTTCTCCTAGGAATGTATCCTTCCCTTGGACACTTCCAAGCCTGCATCATCAATCAGTTCCGGCAGCTTCATGCCAGGCCCTCTTCTGTCCTGTTGGCCCTACCATGTCCCTTCAGTACCACTGGGCTGCACACAGGTATCTGCTCCCACTCTGCTCGCTGCTGTCAGGCAGGCACTGCCTCCAGGCTGCACACCAGGTCAGCCTCTGGACCACTGTGAACAGGACCAAACTCCGGGCCTTCCTAAGGGTGCAGAGGGCAATGCAAGCAGCCTATTTACACAACCCACATGGAGAACAAACTTCCCCTCTGCCCCAGTTGAACATTCCTTCCAGACAGTGCTGCTGATGAGCAGAAGAAACAAGACAATGTGTATATACTGTGTGATCTCCACTGACCTCACCAAAGCCATCAAGGCAGCAATGAAACAGTAACACATACCCAGAAGCTCACTGAAGTGCTGAAGGGCACAGGCTCAAAATAAATCTTGCTTATTTGATTATTTTTTAAGTTTGCCTTGTGAAATATATCTTAATGCACAAACACTACATAAAGTATGAATAATAAAATGATTTCAGTGTACCTTCCATCAAAAAATAACCTGTATCTTGGTTGGATGCCTCCTCCCCAAATGCTTACCATTTCCTCCTCACCAGGAGCTGCCTTTGTCTTGCTATAACTTATGTATGTAACCTAAATAATATATATCTTAGTCTTGTTCGTTTTGTTCACCTTTGTGTAAGCTAAACAGTCTGCATCCTCTTACAACTGTGTTTTAACACAGTGGTTCTCAAACTTTGTTGTGTATCAGGATCACCTGGGGAATCGGCAAAATTACAGAGGTACAGTCCAGTCCCATTTCCACAAGCAAGGCTTCTGTGTCTCCACTGGCTCTCCAGACAATTCCAGTGCTCACCAACGTCTAAAACCCACCGGGTTTAACATTAAGTGTTTGTGATCTATTCATGGAGATGGATGCAGCTCTGGTTCATTCATGTTCACAGCGGTACTACTGTGCTGTGTGATTCTGCCACAATGTATTCACCCTATTGTGATTACCGTTTGAATGTTTTTGCTTCTTTGCTATTAGGAACAAAGCTTCTATGCACATTTTTCCTGCCTGTGTGTCTTGGTACACACTTTTAAGAATTTCTCTATATACCTAGAATTAGAATTCCTCCATGGGAGAATATGTACATGTTCAAGTTTACTAGGTAATACCAAATTTCCAGAGTGATTTGTATCCACTTATAATTGTGTGTGGTGAAGACAGTTCCTGATTTTCTGCATCGTTCCCTGCTCCTAATAGCCTATGACTTCCTAATATTTGCCAATCTGGTGAGAACGAACTGGTACATCACTGGACTTTAATTTCCACTTCCCTAATTCTTAATAGAGTTAAATGTCTTTCATACATTCATGAATCATTTGTGTTTCCTTTCTTGTGTCTGTGTTTTTGTCCAATTTCCTGGGTTGGATATCTTTGTGGGACTTTTTTTTTTTAGTTCTGGAGATTAAGCTTTTGTCACACGCTGCAAATACCTTCTCCAGCTTCCAGAATGGTAGGTAGAACTAGCCTATAAACTCATCTGAACCGGTGCTTTCTTTGTAGAAAGATTTTTATTACTAATTAAATTTCCTTATTTTTATGGGAATTTTGCTTGTTTTGTCTTCCTTGCCCTAAGTCACTTTTTTCTAAAAATTCAGCCATGTTGTCCAAATTTTCCAATTAATGGCATAAGTTGTTCACAATGTCACTCTACTTCTTCTATTCTCTGCAGTGCATCTAAAGTTGTGTGCCATCAGCCATTTCTAATCATCTGTATTTGTGTCTTCTCTCTTACTTTGATCCTAGAAGTCTGTGTATTTTATGAATTCTCTTAAAAAAGTAAGTTTTGGCTTAACTGATACTCTTTTATGTGTTGGTTTTCTATTGCATTAATGTCTACTCATCTTGATTATTTTTATTTTACTATTTTCTTTGGATTTATTAAGTGGTTATTTTTCAAACATTTTTTCATGTGAAGCTTAGGAAAGCTTTTGTCTTTCCTAATGAAGTATTTAAGACTATATATCTACACCCAAACATTGCTTTGGTTGTGTCCCGGAAGTTATCACATATATTAATTGTATCATTATTCCTAAAATTCTTTTTTTTTTTTTTTTTTTTTTTTTTGTGGTACGTGGGCCTCTCACTGTCGTGGCCTCTCCCGTCGCGGAGCACAGGCTCCAGACACGTAGGCTCATTGGCCATGGCTCACGGGCCCAGCCGCTCCGCGGCTTGTGGGATCTTCCCGGACCGGGGCACGAACCCGTGTCCCCTGCATCGGCAGGCAGACTCTCAACCACTGTGCCACCAGGGAAGCCCCTAAAATTCCTTTTTGATTTATTTTTGACCCATGAGTAGTTTACTAGAGATTTTTCTTCCAAAATTTTCCAAACATGAGATTTTTTTTTTTAGTAATCTTCGTATTGATTTAAGTTTAAATGTATTGTAACCCAAGAAAGTGGACCGTGTGATACAAATCCTTTAAAATTTACTGAGCCTCATTTTGTGACAGTTTGCATGAATGTTTCATGCATGTTCACTGTCCAATTGTTATTGATTTCAATGGTCTGTTTTTAGATCCATTAGATGAGGAATTTTTCTATTTTTCTATTTTTTCTATTTTTCTATTTTCAATTTTTCTATTTCTCTTTGTATTCAGTCTATATTTTCGAAAACCATATTGTCTTTTATTAATTTAGAATTGTAATTTAGAATTACAACCCCTCCTTGCTCAACTGAACCTTTTATCATTATTTAGATACCCTCTTTATTTCTAGTAATGCACCTTGCCTTATAGTCTACTGTTATGAACATATCTACACCAGTTTTATTTTGGTTAGAATCTGCCTGCTTTTTTCTCATTACTTTGCTGTCAGTCTTCCTCTGTCTCACATTTTAGGTGGGACTCCTGTAAGCAAAATATACTCGGTTTTTTATATCCGTCCTAGACATTTGAGTAGAAATCTTAATCCATTTATATTGGATTATGATTACATACGTATATGGATTAATTTTATCATATTATTTACATATTTTACCATTTCTTTTTTCTTCCTTCTTTTTAGCTTCCTCTTGGAATGATTTTTTCCTATTTTCATTTTCTTACCCTCTTTTAGAAGTTATATTATCCATTATTCTCTCATTGGATATCATAGATATCTTAATATGCATAAAAGTGTAAAATTAATATTTTTTACTCTCTTCCTCAGTCTTTATCTCTAATCACCATCATTTCAACTAATGTGATGATATCTAGTATTTTAATTCTATCTTTCTTTGTGCCCTCTTATCACACATAATTTCCATTATTTTATACAGTTAATATTTATCTACTTAACCAATATTTATCAATATATTTGTTATACATTCTTCTGTGGACCTCAAACCTTACATCTGAGATCATTTTTCTCCCCCTGAAGTATATCGTTTAGGATTTCCTTTAATGTGGGTTTGCTGGTGATAAACTTAGTTTCTATCTATTGGAAAATATCTTTTGTTTAGCTCATTCTTGAAATAGAAAATTCTAAAGTTGAACACTATTTTTCATAGCACAGTGAAGATAATATTACACTGTATTCTTGCTTCTATTTTTGTCCAGTGTATTATTTTCCAATGGTTGCAATAACAAATTAACACAAACTTAGTGGCTTGGAACAACAGCATTTTATTCTGTCACAGTTCCACAGGCCAGAAGTCTAAAAATCAGTCTCACTGGGCTGATATCAGAATGTTGGCAAGGATATACTCCTTCCAGAGGCTCTAGGGGAGAATCTGTTCCTTGTCTCTTACAGTTTCTCGTGGTTGCCAGCACTTCTTTGCTTGTAGCCACATCACTCCAATCTCTTCCTCCCAGGTCACATTGCCTTCTCTTCTTCTGTATAGTTAAATATCCCTTTGCCTCCCTCTTAAAAGGACACCTGGGGTTGTATTTCGGGTACACTTGGATAACCCAAGGTAATCTCCCCATTTCAAGACTGTTAACTTAATCATGTTACAAAATCTCTTCTGCCATATAAGGTGACGCTTACAGTTTCCAGGGACTAGGCCCTGGATATCTTTGTGAACCATTATTCAGGCCACAACCTCCGGTTATTAGGAATCAGTTTAAGTGTCATTCCTTTGAAGATGACCTGTGTTTTCTCTGTGGATGCTCTTCAGACTTTTTATAGTCTCTGGTGTTCTGCGGTCACACTATGAGGTGTGGATTTCTTATTTTTATTCTGCTCCTGATCCTTGGGCTTCCTAGATCTGGGGTTTAGTTTCTTTCAATAATTCTAGAGAGGTCAAAACCGTAATATCCTTTCATGTTATTTTTCCCTGTCATCTCCTATTTCCTTCTGGAAATCCAACCAACAGTACGTTAGATCTTATTCTATCTTTTATGTATATTAACCTCTCCTTCATATTTTCCACCTCTTTGTTTCCCTGGGCTACATCCTAAATAATCTCTTCATATTTTCCACTTCACTAATACTTTCTCTGTATGTGTCCACTTTGATTTTTCTTTTAGTTTCAATTATTAGGTTTTTAATTTCCTGAAGCTCTGTTTCTTTCTTCCTTCTGCTTCTTTTTAAAACGTGTTTTTACTCCTTGCTCATATTTCCCAGCATCTCTTTACTTTTGAAACATGTCTAGGCACATACTTATTTCATATTCTATGTCGGATAATTCTAATATCTAAAGTCACTTCAGATCTGATGAAGCTGTCCCCCCCCCTTTTTTTTTTCCTGGGATTTCACTCATGATGGCTTTTCTTTCTCTCTCACCCGCCCTCCTTCCCTTTTTCTTTCCTTCCTTCCTTCCTTCCTTCCTTCCTCCCTCCCTTCCTTCCTTCCACCCTCCCTCCCTCCCTCCCTTCCTTCCACCCTCCCTCCCTCCCTCCCTCCCTTTCTTCCTCCCTCCCTCCCTTCCTTCCACCCTCCCTTCCTTCCTTCCACCCTCCCTCCCTC